>NC_143560.1:114338571-114656250 GCF_054136105.1 Typopeltis vanoorti
GTCATCGTTCCAGGGACGGTTGGCAAAAAATCCTTCAGGTGTTCTTGTGTGATGAGTTCCACCCATTTGTTAATTACCCGAATGGAAGACTCAGTGTCGCTGAAGTTTACTCTTTTTATAGTGCCAGAATAAAATGTATCGATACCTTTTTCGTATTCATGATCTACTTCAATATCTTCGTGAACAAAGAGGGCATTAGCAGTTTGCAGGGATTCCTTTATCTGGTTATCGTTCAAAAGGCCTTTTACAAGTTCTCCAAACGCTTCGTGTACACGAGGCATTTCAAGATGACATAGATGAAGGGTTTGGCATATTTCTTCAGCTGTTCGATTGTGTGCTCCTAAGTGGATGAATAGCAGTGCTGAGTAAATACTAAATGGTGCGAATACGAGGTTAACCTTTGGATTGCTTACGCATAATTCTCGAAAAATGTCCATTGAAAACTCTAGGTTACTCTCCACCAAATCTTCATAAAGTGACTCAGATGTCTGACCTTGAGGATATACTGCACATACTATTACTACTGACAGTATTGGAGCGGAGAGACCCATGTTTTACACCTCCTGCAAAGAAATAAAATACAAATTAAATCACATGCTCTGCATTTTGGTGCAGAAATTAATAATGCATTAATTGTTAACATTAATACGAGTAACTTAATGTAGGATATGACGCAAAAGCCTTTGCATCCACAATCAAGCTTTGTTCAATAATTTGAACACTAAATATAAAATAAGTATTTCAATTTTGAATTTTGAGGTCACATTTGATTATCCCTGAATTCTTAGGTGACATTTTTTTTTAAAAAATATTTTTGATCGAGGTAACCTCCACACTACCATATTTTGAAATCATTAGATAAATCAATAGTTGAATTCCGTTTCTGTTCAAATTAAACAGAACAGAAGTTGATAATTTTAAAAACTGAGAGTTTCTCTTTCTAACACATTAACATTTCTACGATATGCAATACTGCTTTAGATGCGTCTTTCTCACATTTACATTTTTTCTAGAATTCCCCCCCCCACACACACATACAAAGGATGTTTAAAACTGATTTATTGATTAAAATGCTTACATTAATGCATTAATCCAGTTAGTATTGTGAATGAAAACTTACTATCTGTCCACTCACATCATCATCTGCTGATTTAGGTTTCGAATATTTAATTAAGGAACTGAAAGTTCCCAAATTAAATATTCGAAACTTAAACGGATATTAGTAACGTTGTTTTGGTTAGATTAAAAAAAATATTAACAGCTACTAGATCAAGTTAACCTTATCTTTATTACAAAATGAAAATCAGTGTTTATTGATCTGTTCCAAAAAAAGTATTTGCTAAAAGCACCACCGATTAGTCTTCAGAATGGTAAATGGTAAAAGCAACGGCTTTCAAAATATTGATTGCTGGTGGCGCCACAGTATAACAAAAGAGAGAAGCACACCATTGTGCGATAACGTTATGGTGTACATGATCAGTTTTTGTCATTCATTTCCGTTTATATATAGCATCACGATGTACTGGTCTTTGTTTTCCAATAATTTTATGCATTGTTATCGTGACGACTTCAGTGTCTCTACGTTTACATCACCCAGCACTTCAAAAATTTACTTTAAAAAATTCCTCAAAAAAAAAACTGTTTTGGAAATTATCAGGAATGCCGCTTTGTTTTCCATTCTTCTCTCCTCATTTTCCGTATTAAATCTTCTTAGCTCTTCTCAGCAAGTTATACATTTTTATCATATAATTTTTGTTTTCTTTTATTTTCTCTCTATCTGCGAAGCTCTTCAGCTGATATCACTATTCATTTCTAATAGCTTACTTTTCAGAGTTCTGATGTACTTTATTAATATCTTTGGACACTTTTCAGAATATCCTCACAAGTTTAAATCCTTATGCGGCAGAAGAATAAACCATCCTTTTCGTTACTGCAGTTTTTTTTTGTGCTATCTTCTTTGCTTTTGCAGGGTAATCCGTAATTTAAGTTCTTTACCAGTGTTATCATAGAGTTGCATTTTCTGTTATCACATGCAAACAATGGAATGCATTAGACCATAGGTTCCCAAAGTGGGCGGTACCGCCCCCAGTGGGCACTGAAGCCTTCTGGGGGGGGGGGGGCTATAGTGGGATCAGAAGCATTTGGGGACGTTCAGGCCTAGGGGTCGGTGGCTCTTTATAGAATCAATGAATAATATATATTTAAAAATTAATTATTTTCGTGATTTTGCGATTAGATAATCATTTAAAATTTAAATATTGCATTTTAATTCATCTTATGCCCGTCTTACAATTATCAATTTTTTTATCAATTTTCTATTTCAATTATTTAATCATTTGAAAATTTACCATGTCAGATAGAAATAGATGTCAATTTTCTATGTCAATGAGAAAATAGAGCATGTATATATGTGTGTATAATAGGTTATGTTTGCAGTAGCAAATATATTCGTTATATTTCATCTCAAAATATATATAAAATATATAAAACCACTTTTCTAATTGATTTGTACAAAAATAAACCCAATTTTATATAATTTAATATTACGAATAAAAATAATAATGGCAAGAAAGAAATGAAATCGTAAATTTTAGTTAGCCTAGTTAGTACTAACTTATATTACTAACTTGAGGGAAAAAACAAAGCAAATATTATTCGAAACTTATTATACTGTTTTCTGTGGTTATGTTTTGTAGGTTTGTTGTTTATATCTTGTGTAATTATTTTATTTATTAATTATTATTTATAATTATTCGGACAATGTCTTGGTCGGACGAACAAAATGCGCTTGCGTGCAAAATAAAAAATTGAACGTGTCATACAGGATATTTTAACTTCTATTTTTTATATACTTAAAAAAAAATATTCATTTTTTGCTATTGTAAAAATGGGGGGCGTTACAAAATTGATGTCTTGCAAAGTGGGCGGTGGCCCGAAAAAGTTTGGCAACCTATGCATTAGACCATCCACGTTATCATTATCTTATGCTGTACATGTATGTATATAAGATAAACTGTAACGTATCATATTTGTGCAACGTCCTTCATGTACAACTTGTTGATATCCATCATTCAGCCAATCTCCATTCCTATCCATGTTATATTAGCATGAAATCCGACGCATCGCTTATTCAGCGTCAACATCACGAATCTTTAAGAGTAAAATGCCATGATGGTTTCATATACAGCTCTAAAGTAAATAAAAAAAGCCATTTAGTAAAAGGGCTTTTTTAGTAATATATTACCGTTGTCGTTTTTATTTCTTTAGTTATTTAACGTGTTTTTGTATTATAATGCTATTAGATGCAATGTAATTATGCTAACTTAGGTCTTGCATTGGAGTATTATCCTAGTAGCGATACAGATATTTGTCTTGCACACAGACATATTTAAAAGAACACGGTTTCGAGATATTCGCTGAGCTGTGAAGTCAATTCTGATGATTTAAATATCAGAAAATTCCTCTCTACGTGGAACATATTTCGTGAAGTAGCAAGCAACAGCTATCAAATAAAGATGCACACTATCATTGACAGTGATTTGTGGTAATGGAGGATTGGTGAGGGATTAGATCACACCATGAGATGGACATAAGTATAAGCCTTCTCTTCACCATAAATGAGAAACAATTCACGTTAGTTATGCTAGTTAAACTAATATACGTATGATAATCTCACTCACGAAAGGTTATAAACTTGTACATCGCTGTTGCCTTGGGAGAATTCCCAATTGCCTAAGGATTAGGCAATTGGGAATTCTGCTTTAGAGATAAAATGTTTTTATGCTATTTCAGGTCTCTAATAAGCAAGATGATGCTCTGACCACTGGACAGAATATATATATCACTTATTCTAATAATTTATCTAATAAAAGTTTATCTAACAAACAATGAGGATAAACGAAGAACGGTTCTATTTTGGAGTGGCATATCATTCTTGAATTGACACAGGATATTTCATTCGATTTTGGTTTCTGTACTGTCCTGGATTTATTCTGTGATTCAACTGAATTGGTAAGAGTTCTTATAACCGGGTATTAAAATACAAACGTACGAGTTTGGTTATTTGTTTGGAGACTGACCAAGATCTTTACGTGCGAGTAGCATATTTCGTATGAAGTCGTTAAACATTCTTTGTGCGTTGCCTGCTGACATGGGACCGCATCTTTTGAGATGTTATCTGAACATCAAAATGCACTGCATTTTCCGACTGTCCCCGTTAATATTACTTAAGAAAGAAGTTTCAAAAATAATCCATGGCAATCATTTATAAAATTTAAGCATGACAAATTTTAACGGAGTATGGCTGTGCATATTTGATAATGTAATTGATGAATTTTGAACAACAGAAATATTGCATTTTTATGGACGAACAGCCAGAATGTTTAAAGCATAGGCTCGTATTATAATCACTGTTAGTTTGCAGTTACATATATAATTTTAACTGGCTCTATTTTTGATTGTTATAAATGAAATAATGTTTGGAGCAAAGATTAATATACTGCATCTTCTGTAATATAACCGAAACACATGTAGAATGTTTGCTTGGAATTTGCAACTATGGCTCGAAGCCTGTTAATTAGAAACCAGTAATTATCACTGGGCATTCAGCGTCAGTTTTCTGGGAGGAAAAAGACCGGCCTTTCGTCTGTCCATTATGCTAGTTGTTCCTGCACCCCCACACAAAATGAGTTTCATGACTCTACAGATAACCTCTATACTAGTTTACGTATGGAATTTTTTCCTTGACCTGTTCGTCGACGTTTTTTTTATACAGTAATCCCATACATGGTAGATTTTCAACTTATAGTACATTACTACTGCAAATGGACAGAAAATTGATGAGAAATTAATGAATTTAATTCATATCGAGCTTTATTTACTGATGTGCATACACAAAAGATTTCGCGGAGTATGCGCAGAAAAATTACTTAAAATCAAATGTAAAAATTTCATCGAAAAGGTAAAAGGGGAAAAGAGCACATGAACCGGACGTAAAATTATGATGATTCAGTGTATGCATACATATCACTGGACATAGAAAGAAACTTTGATTTTACCAGTTCTCCAGTGCAGTATTATATATATATATATATATATATATATAGTATATTACTACCATGGAAAACTAGAAAATTCAGAAGAAAGAAGAAACTTGATAACGAGTTTCTGAAAAGCAGGCTGAAAAGGGCGTGTAATGATGACATATTCAGGAATTTAATGTTGCCAAATTTCATACGTGATCGTTATCAGTTATACCGTTTACTCTTTCAGACAGTTGGTTGTTCGAACAGACGAATTCATTTCTTTATAAAGGGGTGTACTTTCTGATTAGAACTTTAATGTAGTTCTCGAAAAGCCTCAACTTATATGATAATATGTAGTTATCTCTTCAAAATAGCTGAGATTGTTCTATTGGTTTGACGGGGTGAGGTGGCGGAAGTTTTCCTAAAACTGATTATAGGGGAAATAATAATTTGTTCTTACAGATGACTGTGTTCTGTCTTCATGTCTTCATAGGAAAGTAAAAAGATATGTAACTACCATCTGCTCTCTTTGACAACTATAATCGATAGCAACTGTTCATATCACTGGAGAAAGACTAGAAATGCTCCTAAACCTACCTGCAGGAAACAAGGTGTATTAAGTATTACCAGAAATGTAACTCTTAATCATTAACGATTCTTCGATTCTCTTCTAAAATGGCTATTTGTGGTTGGTTCCTACTTACCCTCATGCACCCACTGATGTGTGTCATATTAACCTTACAAGTGCTTCTGTAAAAAGCAAAGTAGCTTTTCATAGAGAGCATTCATAAGTAATCGTTCAAACAGAATTCGCTGCATCTCACTCTTGGATATTAATCTGTTAAGATACCTTAAAATAAACATAATTATTGTTGTTTCCATATTTACAAAATGGGTATATTCGCGATAATTATAGTAGCAATTATAAGTACTAATTATAATAAATACATAATATTATGTATTTATTATAATTAGTATTCGCGACATACTAATTATTATTATTAAATATTTGCTTATTATTATGCATTGCCGGCAATACATAATAATAAGCAAAAATGGAAAGCTAAACTAAACGGAATAATTGCTGTCCGCTTACCCACTTGAAAATTTGAGACTTGTATGAGTGTCATTGCCACGATTTCTCATATAGAATCATGAACTCATTATGGAACAAATTATTCGAAAGAATGTCTTATCAAGTCATTATTCTTAAAGATATGATAACCCACCTGAAACTGTTAATCGAGCAGCATCGGGTATGTTGAAGGCTGCAAAGCCTTATTTATTCATGTGACTTCTGCACAGTTAACTGTCAGTGAAAGCGAAGTTTGCTAACAGCCGTTTAGTGACCTGCTATTGCACGTAATGTAAAGCCGTTGGCCAATTCGGAGAGTCCGGTTGGTCAGAAGTTGAAAGTTGGGTTTACCTCTTCTTTGTCTCTTTCCTTCTCTCTCAAGCAGGTTCATAAAAGTTTCATGTCTCATCGTCCTGCGGGTCAATGGCAAGCGCCAGAATTGCAAGAATAGATATGTACAAGGAGGTGAAGGAACTTTTTATTAAATCAAGGAATGTATGCAGAAGAAGCTTATGTGATATTCGGTGTTTAACTTTATTCATTTTTGTTTTCAGAGATTTTCTGTTATATTGATATGAGGATAATATTAATAACCATTTCCAAATATATGAAAAAAAAACGGCCATTCAAAAATCTACAATGAAAAACAATCAATGTCATTAAAAAGTAAACTAATCTGAATATTTTTTGTTGAAAGATTCAAAGTATATTTGTGCTTTAAATTTTTAACGCCAGTTAACGACTACCGAATAATGATAATTTTGCAGTAATTACGCAAATAAAAATTGAAGGGGAACGTGTGGGTTGATAAATCATGCTAGTCCATAATGATAGCGAACCAAAATATGAAGAAAACACCATCAAAAAGTCTATACCTGCATGTGCTGATTCTCTTGTTCCTTTCGAGACTTTCTGGAGAGCAGAAAAATGTTCGGCAATCCTTTAAACATTATGTTAGATTCGAGTAAATGTAAGTATTCACATCTACTTATGTGTAAATATTTGCCACCTATACTTCATTGTAGTGAACAAGAACAATCCTGATCACAGTGCCCACTGTTTATCATGCTTAAGTAATACTTGAATTTTTCAAGGAGCAAAACGGTGAGTTTTAACACATCGCCATTATCCTGATGTCGTGTTCTGGAGATAATTGTTTGCACTCGTCTTGACATTAAACCGACTAGATCATCGAAGGTGTCCAAAGATATTTTGGACCAACCAGACAAAATAACGAGGTCAGCCACCGAGCAGATGCTACGCTCTACATGTTCCTACAAATGTTCGATATCGTTCATATGAGGAGAAGTAGACAGTCAGAGGAGCTGACAGAATGCTCGTTATGGTTTTCTAACCATGCTTGTGCACTGCCAGCCTTGTGACGCCTGGTGTTGTCTTGCTGGAAGAGTGCAGATCCATCGGGCCATATTGTCATTAAGCAGGGCAATACCTGGTCAAACAATACCCGAGTTAGAATGAGTGGTTAGGATGTTAACATATATGTATATGTAAAGAAGTATCTTTCCCATGTAAAAAATATAAATATCATCATCATCACATCCCTGATATGTATTCTCAGAGGGTGTACAGGATAATAATTATAGTAGTACTACATGAAAAAGTTACGCCAGTGCTAACTTACGATTAATAATTTTCCTCCAAATTAATCTGTTATCCGTGATGACTCCAATATTATCAAACCTTATATTTCTGTCTTTTAAGGCGCTTTTTATTGTATCAATCCAAAGCAGAGGAAGACCATGATGTAGATCTTGATCTTCCTCTGGTTCGTTTTCCTGCTTAAAGGTCTAAGCTGTATAACTGAGATGAGACCTCCTCGTAGCCTTTTAAGGAATGCGGAGAACTGACTGGGGAATTTTGTCCTAATGTGCAATGCTCACCTTATCGTGGTGCACCCTGTTAGATATCTACCTTGATACTGAACGAACAAGGATGGGCTGGCAATTTAGTATTTAGCTAAATTGTATACCTAATGGCTTAAATCACAATGTAAAATTATGGAAAATATAATATATATATATCTATATATATTAGTAATATGTTATATATTATGTTGCTCTTACCCACGAAAAGGTTATTTGTACACTTATACATTTTGTATAGATGTACAAATTTGTACACCTATACTAGTACATTTTGTACTATGGCCGGGCTAGGATTTTTTTTGTCTATTTTTATCAATTATATATATATATATATATTGTATTTTCATTTATTTTTTACATAGTCCGGAAGTCCTGCTCTGTAGACCAAACATGGAACTTTTTCAAGCCACTTCAGGCCTCCAATAAGCGGGGCAGTGGTCTCACACCGAGCGATGCCATTCACTCCCACCTAAAGGCAATCACAAACATCCATGTCCACAGCGGGATTTGAACCCGCAGCCTGTTGGTTGGAGGGTGGATACTCTAGCCACTCTGCCAACGAGGCCGGTAATATACATATATATCAACAGATTGTACTTTTTCATTTGAAGAGACATGGTAATCCGAAGATAAGTCAGAGGATATCCCTCGAAATACCTCTTTTATGATTTTTTTCATTATTAAAACTGAGAACTTTTATTGTTAAAAGACCATAAGATTTAATGATTACAAATACAAAGAGCCAACAAGCTTCACTAGCCACTGTCTAGCATTTTCAAGCTGTATTGGTGTGAAAACAAATGCATCAAGTTACATGAAAACATACACTTTATTAACTGTTAGGCCGTTACATTTGATAATTCGTGTTTGATGGCGTGCATGCGTTCGAAGGCTTCAGTCAGAATCCGGTACATGACCACGTGTTGTGTAGTTTTTCGCATATTATAGTTCTGTTGAGCTGAGAGAATTGATGAGATATTTCCATATGTCATTAAGAATAGCACCTTAATTTCTATTTAAATTATTGCCTGTGCGTAGCACAACTGCTGCTTCTTTGAAAGTTCTGTGTCTGTAGTCATTATCGATGTAAAGCATAGAACTGTTTTTCCAATCTGTAACGTGATTTGATGTTGAGAAATGATGAGCTAAACCAGATGTGATGATTCTATTGTGATTGACACCCCCCCGCGTTCCTTCTGTCTTATTACAAAACTTCTAGAGGTCTGTCCAATGTAAGAAAGGCCACACGTGCATGGAATTTCATATACTCCAGTAAATTTAAAGAAAGGTACCTCATCTTTGGGAGATCTTAAGACTTGCCTGATCGTGGTAGTTGGTTTAAAAACCACTGTGATGTTATGAGCTTTTAACATTCTCTCCAATTTTGTGGAAACTGAATTAATATATGGAATGATAGCTGTGAACACATATTGGGACTTCATTCCACATTGTTGGGGTGTGTCTTTAAAAAGCAATTTGTTTAAAAAGTTCTCTCTGTGCATCTCCTTCTTTCGAAGAAGACCTTAAGGCTCTATTACGGAGCATATGAATGATGCTGTGTTTTTGTGATCTATGATGGTTGGGCGAATAATGTAGATATCTACCTGTATCTGTGGGTTTCTTGTAAATGGACAGTTGGACATTGTTATCTTCATTCCTCACTAGTATGTCAAGGAAGGGTAGTTCTCTGTTCTTTTCTAGTTCCATAGTGAATTTGATCTTATTATGTAGTGAGTTGATTTTATTAAGAAACACGAGAAGGTTTTCCATGGTATCCTTCCAGATGATGAACATGTCATCGACATATCTCCACCAAATCGACGGTTTAGGTGAAATGGTGGAAAAAATATCCTTTTCAAGTTTTTCCATAAATAGGTCTGCGCATGGTGTGAGAAGGGGGGGGGGGGGCTACCCATGGCTAGACCTTCCGATTGTTTGTATACTATGTTATTTACTTTGAAGAAATTTGATTTCAGGCAATGATGAAACAACTGGGTGATGTCCTGTGGAAGAGATCTTTTAGAATCTTGACCCTCTACGACCGGTACATTAGTGAATAAAGACACTACATCTAAATTAGCCATAATGTCAGTTTGTGATATTTTGATCCTTTTGATTTTTTCCACAAATTGTTGAGAGTTTTTAATGTAGGTCTCTGTTTGTCTAATTTTTGCTTTCATTAAATTTGCCAAATGCTTTGCTAGTAAGTACGTAGGTGAGGATCTTCCATCAACTATTGGACGAAGTGGTACATTTTCTTTATGAATCTTCGGTGCCCCATAAAGGCGTGGAGTAATAGGGTGTAAGGATTTAAGTTGTTTTTTTTTTAGTTCATCCGACCAACCGGTCATATTGCGGATAAGAGCGTTAGTCTCTTATAATCATTAAATATAGTAATAATCTTATAATCATTATAATCGTTAAATCTTGTAATCATTAAATCTTATAGTCTTTTAACAATAAAAGTTCTCAGTTTTAATCTTAGACCAAAAATGAACAGTTTTTTCATTATTTATATATTTATGTTGTATTTTTGAAAAACAGTACCGGAGAAAAGCAAAAAACAAAACAAAAAAAATTGGCTTACACAATTTACTATGTAAGTAAATTTTGTAGGCCAATCCATATAAACCTCTTGGTTTATATGGATCACTGTAATAAGAGATGATCCGGATACAGATGCAGAATGATTGCTTGAATGCAATAAATCAATGATAATACATTAATTGAAAAACAGCAACTTAAGCAATCAAATTGTGTCGTTCTGTTTAAGTGTATACTTTATCGGTTCTTTTGTTATAAAAATAAAAATGCTATCATTATGGTAATAGTAATCCCAAAACATGAAAGATTATTTAACCTATAGTACATTAGTATAAATGGACAGGAAGCTGAAGAAAAGAAGAAGAATCATGTTGACATGCGCTATGAAAACTTGCACATTGTATCCTTTGGGCAATGAACAAAAGGGAATGAATAGTTTCACAGTTCCTGGAATGCTAATGAGATGACTGTTGTTTATGACAAGCAAGATTGGAGATTAGAGTTATACTAAGAAGAGAATCGTCTTATCCAGAGATCTGAGTAAGATTTTCCACATTAAGATTGCAAGAAAATTCTTTTTGCAAGAAATGGGATTGAATTTTTGCAAGCATTCAAGATAACAAGATTGTTAGATCTCACTAAAGAATGGTTGTTGATTTATATCTCACGTCGATTGTTAAATGAAAAAGTGGAGTGAATGCACTCTCATCAGTAAAACTATGGACTGGATTTTCACTCAACAAAAGAAAGGAAGTAGGCGAAATTAATTGAACAGTGGTTATTCGATTACTTTAATGAATTAAAACTAAAATTTCTGTCTTTACTGATGACATGAATCTGAGTAGAATAATCCACTGCTCGGATGACCAGAAACTTTAGACGATCAGCTTAAAAAGATTGGAACAGTGGACATCGACGTAGGATTCAAATTGAACGTGGACAACTGTAAGCATGTGCTATTGGTAAGAATATAGCTTTTAAAGGAACAAACAATTGCCGACCTGGTTGGCAGAGTGAATAGCATACCTCCTCTCCAGTGAATAGCATACTCACTCTTCCATGCCCACAGTGGTTAGAATCTCACTGTGGGCATGGAAGTTTTTAAAAACTTGCTTTGTACGAGCTTGTATAGCTCTTTGAGTTCACAAGACCTGTCTTTTCAAGTTGAATGGAAGTTTTAGAAACAGTTAATGAATACAAGAATTTGGATATTGCGATTGATAGGGAACCTAATTAAGTTTAAGAATCGTATTATTAAGGCAATTACTAAAATTCAGAACATTCAGAAAAAATGAAGTCATATAATTATATTACAATTTCATGAACTTAGCTTTATTTACTCAGATGTTTAATGGATATAAAAGAATCAGAGCGTAACTTCGTAAAAATACGAAGCAGCAGCAATATGATTGCTTTATGGTAGCCTAATGCGATCGATACGATTGTTTCACGGTAGCAAAGACTATACAGTAATGAATGAATCGTTATAAATTATTTTATTCTAATTAATTAAATAAATGTAACAAATTAATTAATAACAGTTAATTTTATGTAATGGTGATTTAATATTGCATCTTTAAGTTTATTTACATTTCTCTCGACAGCGAATGATTTGTGTGCGTAAGTTTTGATAAATCTTAACTTTTTATAATAGATCTATATATATTTATAGAAGTAAATGATAAAACAGAACTAGTATATACATATATTTCATGAATTCATGGCATACTTTCTTTCTTCTTCTTCTTCTCTTTCTTCTTCTTCTTCTTTTTGATATTTCTGGCCTACGCGGTTCATCTGCCAGTTTTTCAAATTGTAAATCTCCAAAAAAAAAAAAAAATATCCAGCATATTTATTTATTAAATGGATCCGCGCAGTTCAAACCAGCGTTGTTCAAAGGTCAACTGTATATATATATATAAAACTGTGTATACACACACACACACACACACACACACACACATACTAGTCTGTTACAAGATACTCACAAACATTCATGCCTACGGAACTCGCAACTATTAAGTTAAAAAGGATATTCTAACCACGGGAACGACCATGTCAGCGAAATGAATTTTAAAAGAGTTAAGTTATTTTGTTGGCAAAAAGAATTTGAATTAAATATTATTATTTATGAAACAGAATCCTTTACTGAATTCAAAGAATTGGAAGGGGGAGGGAAGAGAAATTTCCCATAATATATATATATATATATATATATATATATATATATATATTATGTCTATTAATTGCGCATGTTCTTGCTGGCTTGTCTGTTATGCAAGGTACCCTGAACAGGAACCAGGGGATGATCCTATGTGACATTAGGAATTCACTTATAAGATTTCTCAACACATCAGAATTTAATTTCGTGACTAAACTATAGAGCGTACCTGCTGAACAATGACTGACCATGTGCCAGCATCCACGCTCCACGTGTTTTTATATTGTATAACGGTTCCTATGCATTCGGTATTTTTACAGTTATGTATTGATTCATAATCAAAGCTTTTTGTTTTTAGTATATATTTGTATGTTCATTAAAACCAAGATGAAGCCACTGGTCAAGTTGCGAAACTAGTTGGTTACCAGTTGTATCAAATTCCGACCAATAAACCCAGTTCAGTTATCCTATTAAGCTAGCACTAATTATTAGATATTAAGTGTTACCATTTATAATTTTTATTTTATTTTATTTTATTTTTTATCTGAATGTCAGTTAGCCGTCTTATACCGTGGTGGCAGGAAAAACCTTGCCACCACCTGCAAAAAGAACCCAACCCATTAAGAAGCACTGCGCTCATATCTCTGGTTGCTTCGGTCATAATATAAAACAACCAGTTGGTATGTCTTTTGCTCAACCTAATGGCTGGTTGTTTAGCGATGTTACTTTCTTCTTTCACTACGCGTTATTCCCGCTTCTATGAAGGGTCCGCGTGTTACTTAGATGCGACTTCTTGTTACTACCAATCCCAACCGACCTGTCGCCTAGTCTGCGTGTGTGTGTGGGGGGGGATATATTTTTGGCTGTAGAAGCGTATGTTCACAGGGCCGGTTTGCCTGCTTGAGGGATGAAAAAGGCCAGCTAAACTGGCGAGAAAAAACCCTACTGCCCGCGCCCAAGACCGGCTAACTTGGCTATGCCTGAGGAGGATCCTCAAGTTCCTTACGTCTTCGATGGGAATCGAACCTGGGACACTCCTTCCCCACGCATATGGTTGCGAAGCGCAAAGCCACCAGACTAACCGCGCGGAATGTAGCAATGTTACTTTACTAGGGAATTATTATAGAACAAGGTGGTTTCTTGTTGCCTTTAGTGTTTAATAGCATTATGCCTGTAGATACACGGTACTGATATACTATAGGTTGATCGACCAACCACTCGTGTATGAGCTCAACATTAAAAAAAAAAAAAAAAAAAAAAAAAATGTGTGTTAATAACAGGGCCGGTTTGCCTGTTTTGAAGGAGACGAAAAACCCGAGTTTCCGGAAGCTGTTTTAGACCGGTTAAACTCTCCTTTGATTGAAAAGCCCTGATAAAGTTTTTATGAGTGCGTGTTTCCCTCTCACATTATCAATCTTAAGGTTCTTTTCAGAGTACTGTAGTTTGGAAGGTATCAAATGTTTTTTTTTTTTTAACATATCTATTAGAACATAAAAGTGATGGGGGTAGGGCTTTACCATAACGACTGTTGTATTTATGAATGATATAATGGTTGTCTGAGCGTGATTCTAGCCATTCTATAATTAGCATCAAAATAATGCTTTATCATAACTACATAGTGGCATAGGTGTTTGGCCGTTAATATTTTATGGGATATCATTGTAGTGCATATAAAGTTGGCATGATCTCTTTGCTTCCAGAAGATTAACTCTATCATTTTATACTGCGGTGATA
Source organism: Typopeltis vanoorti (assembly GCF_054136105.1). Taxonomy (NCBI): domain Eukaryota; kingdom Metazoa; phylum Arthropoda; class Arachnida; order Uropygi; family Thelyphonidae; genus Typopeltis; species Typopeltis vanoorti. The sequence continues at coordinate 114,352,996 of NC_143560.1, forward strand.
TTTATCTATTTAGTTTATAGTCTGCTCAGAATGAGTAAGTTATAGGGTATCGTAATATGTTTTCATATAATACCCCGTGTACATTTGCTTTTATGTGTGTAGGATCTGTCTTTCAATCCATACAGCTTGCTTCGGATTTTGCTTTGTGGGTGTTTTATGCAGCTTTTCTAGTTCATGTTCATTAAGATATATTCCAAGGTATTGTCGTATTGTTTCGACATGTGTTATATTGCTGGTTTAACTGATGGATGTGCCGTGTTCACAGAAGGGTGGATGATGGATTGTTATATACTTATTGTCAGCTGGCTGGCACAGTGAGTTTCTGAATATCACTATTTTATTTTTGTCGGAGTTTAAATGAATGTTGTTTACGGCGATCTAGTTTGTGATCAGATTTATGTCACGTCGCATGTTTGCTTGGGCAGTGCTTACGTCAGTATGAATAGATCCCATAGCTGTGCCCCGTTGCCTTCTTGTCTATGTTAACGTGACCGGTTTACCTGTTTTGAGGGAGGCGAAAAACACGTGTTTCCGAAAGAAACAACCCTCCACCACCTTATGAGACCAGTTAATTCGCCTTTTGAATGAAAAGTCCTGATAAAGGTTCTTCGCGTCACAGACGGGATTTAATCCCATGTTTCACCAACCAAAGGACTCCGTCAAAACCAACTGAGCTGCGGAGGCTCAACCAGTCGGCATTCTCTATTTTTTTAGATCCCTGATTGTAAAGCAGATGTTAAGTGCTGGATTGCTTTGTATGTGTGTATATGTGTATAATGTAAATCCAACTCGTCGGATTCACATTTTCGTTGACAATAATCTGCTACCTCTTAGAGGCAAGATCTTGCTGATTATCGTCAGAGCATACAGATGTTGAAGAGAAGAGGAGCAGAGAGAGAGAGAGAGAGAGAGAGTAGCTCCCTGTGTAACGCCACAGGCTGTTGGTAACTCTGCATTGCAGGATGATGCGATACGTGTTATTTTTTTATTTATGAGGTAATTTCTAAACCATGTGTAGAGAGATCCACTTATTCCAACATGTTTTAGCTTTTCCAAGAGAGTTGCTTGTTTCAGTGTATCAAATGCTTTAGACAGGTCAATAAGCATGACGATTTTGTTTTTATCTAAGGCGGTTAATTAGGTCAGTAAATCCTCCAAGAGAGAGTTGTTACTCCTAGATTCCTTTGGAAACCTCATTGTGTTTTTCGAATTATATGAACATTTCCTTATATGTAGCAAGTTTAAGACGATCCGCTCCATTATTTGGTTGAGAACTGGTAATATTGCTATGGATCTGTGGTTGCTTATTGAATTTCGTTTCTCGTTTTGTATCTAAGTATGATTAAGGTGTTCTTTAGCCATTTGGGAGTTTCAAATACTGTATTTTATTTACTGTTTTTAATATTATTTGACCTAGGGCTGCGTGTTTTATATTTTTGAGTGTGATGCTATTGATTTTTGGACCATTGTTGGTTGATTTGATTAACTGCAGAGAACTCGTAGTTCTGGTTTCTTTCTGTTTGGCGGCCATAGTGACAGATTTGTTTTTGGACCAAGTGAAGAATCGTGCTTTGTGAATGATGGTATCGTTTCCTGTAATCCTAGAATGGAGTATAGTCTTTTTTTTTTTTTTCTTACTGGTTAATGTTATTTGCTTGCTGCTGGACGGGTTTTCATGATGTTGTTTCAAGGTTTCAAAGGCAGAGTATGATCCGGCATCTCGTTAATCAATGCCAGATATGTTTAACATCGTTTTGTGCAGATAATGTTTCTTATAGTAGTTTTTTTTTTGTTTCGATTCTTAGTGGCAAGCTGACTGCATTATTTTGCTATTAAACCCAATGAATCAGGAATCTCCACTGTGTCAAGAGAACGTTACTGCGTCCGAGGAAGCCGACGCGACTGTTCCTAGATCACAGGGAGCAGTCGAGAAGGATGTTATGTGGTCAGCCAATAGAGTTTCTCATCTCTTAACTTTAAAGATAAGGACACTGCTAAAACCTAGGAAAACGAATCTGATGGAAAAAGAACTTGCTAGTATTAAATGGGATATTGTGAGCTTGGCTGAAACCCACTGGACAGGAGAAGGAGTTAAACCTAAATTCAGGTTTAACTATATATATTAAATATATATTATCCACTCTGCCTGAGTAAAAACTATTTTACTCAGGCAGAGAGGATAATATACATAGAGAAGGAGTCGCCATTTTAGTGAATAACATTTTACAAAATGCAGTCATGGCCATAGAACCACATGGCCCAAGAATAATCGCTATTAGATTAAAAGGTAAAGAGAAAAATGTTCACTTTACAATACAGTAATTCAAATCTACGCTCCTGACCAGCCACATGAAGATGAAGAAATTGACACCTTTTATGACGAGTTGCAAGATTTAATAGACAAGACTAATGAGAAAGATATATTAATCGTGTTGGGAGATTTTAATGCCAAAATTGGGAAGTTCACCCCAGGCATGGAGGATGTGATTGGGCAGGTTTGGAGTTGATAACAGAAATGAAAGAGGAGAGAGATTATTAGAATTTTGTAAAGCAAATAATCTATTTATCTGTAATACACTTTTTTTCCCATGGACCTTCCCACAAATACACATGGACCTCACCAGATGGTGCAATAAAGAACTGTATTGATTACATTTTAATCAAACGCAATTGGAAATCATCAGTGCAAAATGTTAGAACTTTAAAAACTCCAGATTTCGACACTAACCATGAACTGCTTGCGGTAGAAGTTAAACTAAAATTCAAATACTGTAAATCACGAGCTCTTATCAACAAAATGGACCTGTCAAAACTGAAAGAGAAATTTATGCAAGACAACTATCAAACACTAATAGGAAATGAGCTTAGACGATTAACCTATGATAATATAGAAAATACATGGAATCAAGGTAAAAAAATTGTTACAAGTATTGCAAGAAACATACTTGGTACAACATCAAGGTCAAATCATGAATGGATAGCCCCTGATATTTTAAATACTTTAGAAGAAAAAAGAGCAGCAAAGTATATATTAAATATAAAAAATACAGAAGAAAATTAACAACATTATAAGAATTTTAAAAACAAAATTAATAAAATGTGCATATCTGCTAAAAATAATTGGTTGGAGGAAAAAGCAAAATTGTGCGAAGAAGCTAATAAAAGAAATGACAATAAAATTGTATATAAAATTATAAAAGAATTAACTAAGATCTATAAAGATAAACCACTAACAATGAAAGATAAACACAATCTAGATACTGGATCAATACAAAATATTAAAACAATTTGGAAGGACTATTATCAAACATTATTTCAAAAAGAATATGAGGAGGAAAGTATAACAGAAGACATGATCTATGAAAAGGCACCACCCATAACTGCAGCAGAAATTATAAATGCAATAAACCAAATTAAACTTTCGAAAGCTACGGGCAAAGATGAAATATCTATGGAAATATGGTGGCAAGGAGGACATTAACTTCTTAATGAAATTATTTAATCAAATTCTTTATACTGGAGTAATTCCAACTGACATAACTGAAACAGGAGTTATTATACCAGTTCACAAAAAAGGAGACAAAAGAATATGTGAAAATTAAAGACCCATAACAAAGGAAAACCAAGCAGGATTCAGGCCACATAAATCCACTATAGACCACATCTTCATCATTAATAATATAGCAGAAAAATATTGGGAATACAACCTGCCCACATACTTTTGTTTTATAGATTTTAAGCAAGCCTTTGATTCAGTTAATAGAAACGAATCGATCACTATCTTAAAAAACGTAAAAATGGATTCAGATATTTCAAAATTTATTACAAATTATTACGGAGACACCAAAGCTTTTGTTAAAACGAACAACATTAAAACAGAGGATTTCAGTGTTTAGAAAGGTGTGATGGAGGATTGCCCTCTCTCACCTCAACTCTTTATCATCTTCCTAGAAGAAGTCTGTAAAATCATAGCTGATGAACCAGGTGTAAAAATCAATGGTACCAACACTAATCACATTAAATACGCCGATGATATCATTATCCTGGAAGATTCTAAATCCCAGTTAGAAAAAACTATTAATATTCTAAATGACTCCTGTAAAACTTATGGTATGAAAATAAATCTTCATAAAACAAAAATAATAAAGATAGGTAGAGAAGAAGAAAATATTTCCATAAATCTCGAAAATCACCCGTTGGAAAACAAGTCAATAAATATGTTTATCTTGGTAGTCTCATTTCTAGTAACCTCAGCAATATGGAAACAGTAAAACACAGGCTAAACCTAAGATGGATCAGCATGAATAAACTAAATAAAATATGGAAAAATAAAAATTATATAAAACAATTATCATCCCCTCGGCTACTTATGCTTAAGAAGCCTAGAGATTAACTCAACAACCAATCAAGAAACTTCAAGCATTTGAAATAAAATGCCTCAGAAAAATTAATAACACCCACTGGATGCAACACAAGACTAATGATCAAGTCAGAATAGATTTAAACTTCCCAGATGACATAATAGATAAAATCATTAAGCATTAACTGAGATGGTTTGGTTACATCCAGAGACTGACCCCTCTCATAGACTTCCATATCCTAGAAGAGGCAGACCAAGAAGTACTTGGATAAAGTTGCTGAAAGAACATTCCCATCTGCCCAGCTATAGAATCATGACCGAGATGGCTAAAGATTGCGATAAGTGGAGAACCTTTCTTCTTAGTGGACTCAACCTGTTATCAAGCGGATGAGATGATGATGATGATGATGATGATGAGTGCATTACAATGTTGTTTCTTGTTCTTTTGTGTTCAACCCACTAACGTTGCATTTAATTGGGTGTCGTTTTAGTTGTTTCCTTACTTGGAATGACTGCCAGAGCTTCGAGTAGGGGAAATTAAATTTTTAATAATCTGCTTCAGCGTTTATTCTGCAGTAATAAATAGATTATTTATAAATATATGAAATGCTTCTTCCTTTAACAGTGACAACATGGGATGTACAAATCTGAAATACTACTTTTCATAATGTTTCTTGTGATTCTTCTCTCCAGGCTAACCCATAGTGTATTTGGTTTCACGCTAAATTCTTTTGGAGAAAGCTATACAGGATGTTCCATAAGTTTTGAAATCTTGAGACTTCATTCGTCATCTCTCTTCAGATTTGTCCAATAACTAACGATCCTTACACGGTGACGTCAGGAGGCGCTTGGACGACTTACGATCGAAGCTCACATACCAAACCGACAAAGAGAGCAGGTGTTCATAAACCCCTATTCTAATAGTGAAGCATGCGGACATACCTTCTGTCTGATGATTTTGAATAGTGCACAAAATAAAACTGCCTCTGCATGAAACGTGACGACGGCATTTATTGAGGTAAATGCTTTATTTTTTATTCATTCTCCGAAAACATAACAGAAATTATAGCAATAATGATTTTATTTGTAAATCTGTAACTTCCTCATATTTTAGAGAAGTAAAACAGTTTGAAAAGTTAAGTAAGTTCGGAAAATCTGGAGAGAGAGACTAAAGTGAAGAGAGTAAATTTAGATATTTAATGTATTAATATAATATGAATCAACTGTTTCTTATAACTTTATATTATATATGTATGGACTTGAAACGAAAAGGAACAACCAATAGGCGAAAAAATTTAGTCTGCTACGGAATAATTTTCTTTTGCGTTTTAAGCAAGTTATATAACTGATCGTGTTTTCCATCGTGATATGAGTTAGTGATAGTAAGAAAAAAAAAGTATATATTCTGTATAATATGGTAACAACACTTATATTTAATAATGGATGGCTTACAGAAGTTCAAAATTTCAAGAAATTGAAAGAGGCAATAGTGGATTTCTTAATAGTCGCAAGAAGCGTGCACACCACACATTTTAAGGGACACCTGCACCTAACGCATAGAATAGCAATAATAATATTGCGTTTATTACTTTTTTTTTTTTCCTTGATACTAGTGGAAAAGAAGAAAAACTTATCATACAAACATACTAACATCAAAAGATTTTTTCATGGAATAATAAAATATTTATATAGAAATGACCTCCTTTGTTCTCAGGATCATGCGTTTTTGTAGAACTTAGGACTCCGTTCTGTTGCGCATAACATCCCCTCAGGACTCCTACACTAAACTAACCACGATTCTGCAGTAACCTTAAAACAACTTTAAACCGCGCAGACACGTGCAGTTGGCCTAGTGGCTGTGCGCTTCGCAACCATATGCCTGGGGAAGGAGTGTCCTAGGTTCGATTCCCGTCGGATACGTGAGGAGCTTAAGGATCTTCTTCAGCCATAGTCGAGTTAGCCGGTCTTGGACATGAACAGTAGGGTTTTCCCCCAGTTTATTCTCTGGTTTTTCATCCCGCAAACAGACAAACCGGATCCGTGAACACACAGGATACAGCCATAGGACAGCACAGCAAGGAAGGCAACGGGAAACCACCTTGCTCAAAATCACTTCCCTAGTATGGCAGCATAGCTGACCCTACCATCCGTAAGGACGGAATGGAATGAACCTAACTTAATAATTCCAAAACTCGTAACTTAACCCTGAGACGAATCTATCATATAGGCGAAATATGCGGTCACTTGGGAAGCCTTGTTTAGGCGAGCAAACTTAAAATGATTTTTGTCTCATATTAAATAAAAATTATAAACAAAAAAATTAACATTTTGTTTATAATTCGTTTATATATTAAAAAAAAACTAAACAAATATATAAACGAACTTAGTAAATATTGCACTTGCAAAACAGATAATATTTTTCATATCAGAAGCTGAACTGTACTATGTATTGCACTCCTGTTAGGACAAAAGCCTCATAGTTGAAAGTTAGGCATTGTGTGTTTAATTTCAGGTCCGCTCCGATCAGAATACCTTTCAGTGTCATCTATTGCAGGTTTAAAATCTATATTGACCGTAAGATCACAGAGCTACCAATAAAAGTTTAGAGAATAACTGAGCCCTTATTTATTTTATCCTCTGCTACATTGAGTGGTCGCCCAGATGTGCAGTTTGAATGCAGTCATTCTCAGTATCTCAGTGTTGATCACTCATAGAGTAATGGAGTAAAATGTTGCTCGTCATTTTTCTGATATTGAGTCTGAGGCGTAAAAGTTGTACTTAGGTGTAGTCTGCGAAAATCCTTGAGTTGGTGCTACTTAAACTTTTAAACCAGTCATAACGTAAGTTAATTATAGAACTCTTAGCAAGCATTTTCGTGGCAAAGAAAATGTTTGGTTTGCTTTTTCGTTCGGTAAATCGTCTTTTACTGGCTGCTAAATTGAATGGTATGAATATAGTGTGGCGGTTAGTGGAGACTAATAGAGTGAAGTATGTCCTCTTTGTTGATATAGAAGCTAATTACAGATAATCATAATAATTATAGTCTTGTTGGTTTGTACACTGAATGCTTTTTGAAACGGGGATAAGGAATGCAGAGTACCTTCTTCACGAAAACTGTTAACGAGATTTTGTAGTCACCGAAAGAAAAGATTATTGATGTACAAGAGAAGAAAGCTGCTTATTGAGTGACCATAGAGGAAAGACTTCCCAAAATGCAGGATGAGAAAAAAAATACTAACTCTTTCGGAAAGCGATACTCGAGATATTTCTGTAGAACACATCCAAAAGAAACTGTATGAATGACATCTTTGAGATATCTGTGTCGGTTGTGAATCTGGTGATCATTAAGTTGAAATCGTCCAGGTGGTGTAGAAGCTGATTGTCGAGTTCGAGATTAGTAATGAATTGATAATTTGGATGGTATGGGATTCAATTCTGTCCTCTCGTTTTGTGGAACAGACCAGATTATCGATTTATAGCTACACACTTTAACCTGATGATTCCCACATATAGAACATTGGTGCCACGGGCACTAATGGTCTTTTTATTTATTATTATTTTTATATTGTTTACATAATCCGGAAAACCTGCTCATGGAATTGTTTCACGCCACTTTGTGCTTCCTGTGGGATATCACACCGAGTGGTGAAATTCACTCCTAAGAATATTAATGTCTGCAGTGGGATTCGAACCAGTGACTAATTGGTTGGAGAGCAGAGACGTTAACAACTTGGCCAACCGAACCTGCAGATTGTAGTGAGGGGTGATAATTTCGGTGAAATTGTTTTACTAACCCGTTTAGAAGCTTAACTACGTTTTTAGTGCTTTGGCAAATTCGTAGCTAAGTGCCTTTTATAGTGTGACAGTTTCGATAATTGGTATAATATCCTGCCACTGGTGCTCTTCTGCATCTTTCACAACTTCCTGAATTCCGAGGCTTTCTTACGCCTCTGTTTCAGAGTATTGCGATAAGGTAATTAACAAAGCAGAAATTATTGGCGATCATCTAATCTATCATTGTTATAGTGCCAAACGAAGCGTTGATGATTATCACCGTGGGATATTGCAATTCCCACGTGTCTTCTGTAGATGTGAAATGTTTGTATAGAACTGTTGTTAGCAAGGCTGCATCAAGGGTTTAGTTGAAGGATTTTGACAAGGAAAAGCTCAGATAAGTTGGAAGGTAGGAAGGATTTCAGATTGGTAGTCATTTCTGACTTTAATTGCTTTAGCATCATTCGATCTATAGAAGTTATATAGTAGAGTACTTAAATCCGCTAACACGTTATATTCCCCAACGAGAGTAGGCGAGGCTTTTTATACCCTGTATAATATTTGGAGAGTGCAGAAGAAGTCACTCTCCACTCTTAGTCAATCAGAGATAGCTCACCCAAGACTATCCCTGGAGAACAGTACAGCAGACACTGCCGTATCGGGTTCCCAGCACTGTACTGTCTCAAATAGCGTGAGTTCTAATGTTGATTTTCTTGCGTTGCGGGAGTAAAAATCCAGTTTTCAGGAAAAGCTCTACTTACCCGTGCCAGAGGTCGACTAACTTGGGAAGGCTTAGAAAAAGAAAGACTTACCAGTTCTATTACATTAACTGACTGTAGGAAAGCATTTTCTGGGCATTTTTTCATTCTCTTCCAGAGTTGTCGAAATTTTGTACAGGTACTGTCCGACCACAGATGCAACACCCTCGGCTGGCACTTTGCCAAGAAGAGTCAATTTGTGTTGAAGAGGAGAAAGAAATAAGGCGATGTACGAATTCGTTACTGACACGCGAAATCACGTGCTTTATACCTAAAATTTTCCAACTGTTGTACAAGCAAAATAGTTACCACTTTAAACACCAGTATTTGCATAAAAGAAAAGCTAATTTTCCGACGTATAATGGTAAACACTCATTTAACGAAACGCATTGATTATCCTATTATCGGAATGGATTCGCCTTCTTCTGCCATGCACAAAAGCGTCGAAGGGTCTCGCATCTGTGGTCGCACAGTAAGTAGTTTTACTCATCCCTTGTGTTTTTAATCTTATAAGTCAGAAAAATCGACTGAAAAGCCCACACGTACACAAAGTAGATACAGCAGTAAATACTAGGTTAGGATTAGGACCACCGCTTTTCGTCTTTTGAGGTGTTGCAGAATACAGAAATGCACCAGATGGGCGCTGAAACAAAATGTGGAGCCTGGCTTCCTCTCATTTTGAGCAGGGAAAAGGCGACACAGGAAATTTCCCAATCTTAAGGCTTTTGGACAATTGCAAATCAGATCGAGCTCACATGAAATTACACTCGTTTTACATGAATTTAACTATTTACAAAGCTTCTTTCTTACTGGCTCAGATTAACAGGAGAAACGAAACCAGAGAAGATTATATTTTAGGTAATCGATGCCATTTGATTCGATTCCGATCTGAAATATGAAATGAAATTTGGCACAAAAGGGGAGAGTTGAGTATATTTTCATTGAGATCAAGAATAACGTATGATTTTTTGGCATTTAAAAAAATATAATACCTTTTTGATGACGATGATGATGCTTTGTTACTTTCAATGGAATCGACTTTTTCATTATAGTCATTCTTGCTAATTTAAAGGCATTAAAAATAGCCAGACTGGTATTTTCGTAAGATACCAACTGATGATCAGTGCAGTTCAAGATACGTTGCATTAATTTAAGTAAAAATATGATGAGTAATTACCAATATGCAGAGGGCTTAAAAAAAAATGCGCTCCTCCGTGCCGAGTGAAAATTTTTGATTGACCAGTAAAAAAAAAAGAAAAAAAAGAAAAGAATTTTGGCGATATTTTGTGTAATTCCTCCGATTCTATTACATGGGGTAAACAATACAAAAATATTTACGACATAAATGTAAGTCGTTTTTTTATTTGTTATTATTATTATTATTATTATTTTTTTTTTTACATTACTTATTGCCTGGGTTGGGAAACTTAGTCAATACCAACGCTCGTTTTGTCGATTATCCGTGATTTGTTTTAAGAGAATACGACAAAAAAAAAAAAAAAAAAAGTGCTCGATGTAACCAGTTAACTAAATGTGACACGGTAACTAACATTGATGCACAGCGGACAACAGCAGTAATTAACATTTATTTCGTACTCAGTGATGGAATATGCAGGCAATTGGAAAGTTGAGAAAGAATTATTGCAGAATTTTCTTTATTTTCCCAAATATATAAAGTCCTTATACTGATTTATAGTATAATGTGACAAATGTTTTTCGACTGTTTTCTCAGCTGCCGACATTTGACGTCACTGTCTTCTTAGTTCGACTGTTTTCTCAGTTTTTTTTTTTTTTTCCACACGACATCATCACTGGTCCTATCCGTGCGCCATTGTTTTGGAACCATTCTGAATTCACTAATGTAGTGAATGCGTGTGCAGTCCTTATGGTATTTTGTTGAGAGTTGTAATGATTTTTAATGTTTTTATAAACGCTCGACATTAATTTATAATGACACAGAAGAAATTGCTTTACTTTTTTCAAAAATGAGTGATTCAAGGTATAAGTGTTAGAACTGAAATGTGAAAATTATCATGATCAGAAGGGATCGACAAATTACGAAAAAAATATACTTGTCCAAGATTCTCTCATTCATTAATGTATTTCCCATTAAATGCGATTAATGGTGCCATCTGTGTTTTCTTAAAAATATTTCTTTTATTAAATGGAATTTTCCAGTCTGCTGCTACTCGCCAAGGGTGAGTGTATCTGTCGAGCCTTGATGATCAGTAATAAGTAAATAATATTCATTCATCACTGTAAAATGTTTGAGCTCCCTCCCCCCTGTATGCCTTGAGACTGATAAACACAATATACTGTATAAGTAGTTTGTGTTTTACAAGTACAGTCCATTAGCACTGTGCGTTGCGTGTTAAGTTTTTTTATTATTATTTTTAATTTTATTTGTGTATATATATATATATATATATATATATATATATATATATATATATATATATATATATATATATATATATATATGTATGTATGTATATATATATATATATATATATATATATATATATATATATATATATATATATATATATATATATGTATGTATATATATATATATATATATATATATATATATATGTATGTATATATATATATATATATATATATATGTATGTATATATATATATATATATATATATATATATATATATACGCGGTGTGAATGCCCTCGACAATGAAATTCATCTCCCACCGAAAAGTTAATAAATTGCTTCAATATTGATAGTTACACAGAATAAAAATTCTCCACAACTAACAAGCTTACAAATTCATTGGATCCACGTTCGATTAATTTATCGTGGAACTCCATACAGGTAGCTCTTGACTATTGAGATATTGCATGACGGTGAGCCAGTCCAAAATTTTTAAAGCCTCGTCTATACAGTAATGCTGTGGGTCTTGAAGACGGTTCTCATGCGATTCTAAGACGTATTGGAATTACATAAAAAGCAAAGAGTATTTGGGTTAGGTTACGATTAGCTCTCCATTTTTGTAGATGTATTTCTAAATCGCTAACCATTTTCATTCATCCATACCGCTAACTTTTACTGTTTTTTACGGAAAATAGTTAAAGAGCAGCTGTGAAAGTGCTGCCGGTAGAACAAACTTCTCTATTGAAGGGTGGCATAAAGCACCTCGCACTGGCTTAAATGCCAAAATTATTTCTTAATTAATAATTATTATTTCACTTGCGGGAACCATGCATCTCATTCACAGCACATATCTTAAACCTGGACTGTGGCCCTTGGACGTATGAGTATTCACAAAATTGATCGAAATTTTGCTAACCCAATTAGATTGATTGTTGGATTCGCTGCCACTGATGCGCTAGTACTGCTTTCCCAATGATTGATATACAGACAGAGGTTTCCAATACAATGTATTGGAAACCTCTGTCGACTTATACGGTATGTGTGTGCGACCTCGTTGCCATGACATGAACCAACGTACATATCATTGTATTCATGTATACTTGGTTGCATGCGCATGACTGGCAGCATATTACTCTTTTGTGCTTAGCCATAAATACTTCTAGCGCTAACGAATTTCTCCTCAGGAATTGCTTCATGGAACTATTATACTCCCCCCACACACAATCACTGTGTCGTGCATATATTTGTTTTTGTTATTTGAAAGGTTTCTTTAGATACGACATTCGATCATATTGACATCACATTTCTTACAGAGCAGTTTACGTTAAGTGGTGGATACCACCATTAGATTCCGTGATTTGTTTTTGTTGAAAGCAAATTAGATTTCTCTCTCTGGTTGTCTTACAACTTTGATCTCCGAGCAGTCCTGCTTATCGCATTCGGTTCAAGAACGAAAATACTTTTTTGTTGTTGTTGTTATTGTTTCGTGTGCGTAAGTCCCTGCTGAACAATCCTCCACTTCACGGGATTCATATCCAGTTGTGATCAGTCTCATTCCAGTTCAGTCCATAGTTCACCTCTAAAAAAGAGTGTCATGTGAAAATTTAGAAAAAATTGCCTATATGAATTTAAGCGCTAGTAAATTTTAGGAAGAGCAGTGGTGGAATTACTGTAACGTAAAAACTTAATGAAATCACTTGTGGGCTCAACTAAAGCTCATTGAATGGGATGGAGAGGAGAAAGAACACTCGTAGTTTGGCCACTGCCCTTAGCCGTGTTTTTCTAAATCTACGACAAACAGAATTCACTGCCAGCACGTTACCACGGTTTGTATGTCGGTGATATGAAGATATTACACGTAGTGAATCTGAGTCTCTTTCGAAGTACACAGTAGTGGTCGCACAAATATGCAATTAGTAAACGTCATTAATTTCATTAAGTTGAATGCCTCACAGATAATTAAAATCTTTTAAATTAGAATTTGATTTTTCTGCAGATTAATATCTGTGTTCGGAGATATCTATCTAAAGGACTAACTGATCTATCATCAATTAGTCCTTTCTTCAAACATTCAGCTCACTCAGCGTTTTAAACACAGAGAGGTCTCTTTAAACTTTTCGTTCAGCACAGGTATAAATTGTCACAAAATCTATTCGGAAAAAGCCACTCGAAAAATTTCCCTCATCGTACAAATCTTTCTGTGAAATCTAAGAACCAAATACATGATTGCACTAAAAAAGTTATAGGAATCAAAATGCATAATACTGACTTGCGATCCTTTCCTGTTCAAATAACGAATCTTTCTGATAGGAGGATCTATCAAGAATATTATAGACTAATTCCTTAAGTCTGTTATTTTTTTTCCCCTTTCAAGAAACGATTTTTTTTTCTTTCAATAAACATTAAGCCAATAACACGTTTGATTGTTTCCAGTTATCTGTAGTAAAGTTATCCCTCATCTTCGTATTTTCTTTCTTAAATATAGTAACCGTCACTGTCAGCTATCGCCAAAAGAGGCAAATTCATTCTTTGCACATTCCTTGGACATCGTCATACCAATCTGCTTCTCCGTTGCAAGAATTCCAGTTCGTTTACATAATGCACACCCAAGTCTCTTATTTCGATAATTTAGACTGTTATACATCGCAGTGAAGTCATTTATTTTTATTTATTTTTAATCAGCAGAACAATCTGATCAGTCATATTTCTCTGTCATTCCTTATTGCTGGACCCTGCGCTATCAGATATAAAAGCAGTCTTTTATACAGTCTCTATAGTAAACTCTTCCCTCATTTTCTCACTCGTTTTTGATTTCTTTAGATGTGGAAGGTGAACACAAACTAGTAATCTTTTCATTTTGAACTTTACGGTTCAAGACATCTTTTGTATTACTTGCTAGATAAACAGAACATCAGCGAAAGTCGGATAAAACCTAGTAAATGATTTTTTTATCAATTTCGAGAGGGCAAGGGGCACATTGTAAGTGGAGGTTTCTGTTCATAAGGCATATTTCGGTAATTGGACCACATTTTTTAATTAAGCTAAAAGCACAATAAAGAAATAAAACCCGACAAGTTTGGTAAGTCGTTTGACTTACATCTTCAGCGGTAACTTAAAGTTTAAAACAACAAAAAAGAGAAATTATTCAAAAATAGTTCATTCTATACAGGTTGTAGCTATCTGACTGTTCATAAAATTAAAAAATGAGAATGCAGATTCAAAGCAGTGCTAAGTTTAAACAATGCTGGATGATGCCACGTTCTGTTGTTCACGTTCATAATGTCCGAGGTGTGACAGGTATATTTTTGATCAAAGCTGACCAAACTTGGTGTAGAATTAAGCCTTGGTTTTTATTGCATTGTGTTGGAATTCTAAACATGTTGCAGATTCTTTAAATTTCCTTATGTAACAGTTTTTTTCTATGTAAGACATGTTTGTTTTCTGCCAGAGTACATTGTGGCCGGTGAAAGTGGTATGGAAAGCTAGACCTGATTTGTGTTCTCTTCTATTTTACACATTCTTTTGGTGTTCGTTCATAGTTATTTCCCCAGATCTTCTTGTCTGTCCTACGTGGCAGATGCCGCAAGGACAATACATTTTATAAACACCTGGCTTTTTTAAAGGATGATTTGGAGGTTTCGGGGGACATAGAAATCTTGAAATTTTTTCCAGCGGCAGAAAGGCTACTTGGATGTTATGTTTGTTTAGCAATTTAGCCATCTTGTGTGTAACATTCTTGATATATGTAAGCGTGATAGCGTTTTTGAAATCTTGTTTCTGTGAGATGCTTGTAGGAGGTGTGTGGAGGATTTTTTTGATAGTCTTGGGTTCATAACCATTTTTTTTTTTTTTGAGGATCTGTGTTAAATATTCTAATTCTTAATTTCTCTCTTTTTCTGTGCTAGAAATATTATAAGCTCTGTCCCTCAGGGTTTTTATTAGACCTATTTTTTGCGAAGGGTGATGGTGTGCGGCCGAATTAAGAAATATTCCTGTGTTCGTGGATTTTCTATGTATTGAGAAAGAAAGTTTATTATATTTTTCATTGACTTCTAATAGGATGTCAAGAAAAGGAAGTTTTCTAAGATCTTCATGTTCTAAAGTAAATTTTATATTCTTACGTAAATTATTCAGGTAATCTTTGAAAGCAATGAGTTCATCTGTTGTTCCTGGCCATATGATGAAAATATCGTCTACATAGCGTAGCCAAAGTTTTGGTTTTTTTATGAAAATTGATTAAAGCATTATTTTCAAAATTTTCCATAAATAGGTTAGCTAAAGCCGGAGAGAGGGAAGAGCCCATAGCCAATCCTTCTTTTTGTTCCCAAAAGTTGTCTTGATACATGAAAAAAGTATTATTTATACAATGTTTATGAAGTCCTATCAAGAACCGAAAAACATCTACTCCTGAAAGGTTTCAACTTTACCTTAACGCCACGTTTCCTACCAAAAATTGATATAATCGCTCAAATAGAAAAAGGAATAAGAAATGCACCTGGTGACACATCAGATCTCATCCGCATACAGAGCACAGCATTACTTTTGCAAAGAAATTACCTCAAAGGAATCTTCCTTACACGGAATACACATCCCTCAAAGAACTAAAATCAGACAACATTATCGTTATAAAAGAAGCAGATAAAGGGAATGCAAGAGTAGTTTTGAAATCTGAAGATTATAAAATAAAATGAAAACTTTTCTTGAAGATTCTAATACCTATAGACTTTTAGACAGAGATCCCACATGGCGTGCTCACAATAAAACCAATGATCTAATTAAAAAGATGCCTAATTGGACTGAGGAACTTAAAAACTCTACAATCAAAACACCCATTAGTTCCAAGAATTTATGGTGTACCAAAAATACATAAGATAGGTATTCCCTTAAGACCGATAGTGGATGGAAGAGACTCTCCGACCTCTAATTTAGCAAAAGATCTCACCAATGTGATTTTACCTCACACAGGAAAAACATCTTTCATCAAGAACAGTGTACATTTTATTCAGAAGGTAAAATATATTTACATTAGACTTTCAGACATCTTAGCAAGTTTGGATGTTATCAGCCTTTTTACAAATGTTCCAAGAAACGAAACTGTGAATCACTTTGAAGACCTATTTCCTCCGGACATCGTAGATCTTTATAAACATTATATAAATAATACTTTTTTTCATGTATCAAGACAAATTTCGGGAACAAAAAGAAGGATTGGCTATGTGCTCTTCCCTCTCTACGGCTTTAGCTAACCTATTTATGGAAAATTTTGAAAATAATGCTTTAATCAATTATCATAAAAAATCAAAGATGTGGCTACGCTATTTAGACGATATTTACATCATATGGCCAGGAACAACAGATGAACTCATTGCTTTCAAAGATTACCTGAATAATTTACATAATATAAAATTTACTTTAGAACATGAAGATCTTAGAAAATTTCCTTTTCTCGACATCCTATTAGAAGTCAATGAAAAATATAATAAACTTTCTTTCTCAATATATAGAAAACCCACTAACACAGGAATATTTCTTAATGCGGCCCCACACCACCACCCTTCGCAAAAAATAGGTCTAATAAAAACCCTGAGGGACAGAGCGTATAATATTTCTAGCACAGAAAAACAGAGAAATTAAGAATTGGAATATTTAACACAGATCCTCAAAAAAAAAATGGTTATGAACCCAAGACTATCAAAAAAATCCTCCACACACCTCCTACAAGCATCTCACAGAAACAAGATTTCAAAAACGCTATCACCGTTCGTTCATGGAAATAACCATGAACGAACACCAAAAGAATGTGTAAAATAGACGAGAACACAAATCAGGTCTAGCTTTCCATACCACTTTCACCGGTCACAATGTACTCTGGCAGAAAACAAACATGTCTTACATAGAAAAAAACTGTTACATAAGGAAATTTAAAGAATCTGCAAACATGCTTAGAATTCCAACACAATGCAATAAAAACCAAGGCTTAATTCTACACCAAGTTTGGTCAGCTTTGATCAAAAATATACCTGTCACACCTCGAACATTATGAACGTGAACAACAGAACGTGGCATCATCCAGCCTTGTTTAAACTTAGCACTGCTTTGAATCTGCATTCTCATTTTTTAATTTTATGAACAGTCTGACGGCTACAACTGTATAGTATGAACTATTTTTGAATAATTTTTCTTTTTTTGTTGTTTTAAACTTTAAGTTACCTTTTATCCCTGAAGATGTAAGTCAAACGACTTACGAAACTTGTCGGGTTTTATTTCTTTATTGTGCTTTTAGCTTAATAAAAAATGTGGTCCAATTACCGGAATATGCCTTTAAGGGCACATTGTCTCGTGGTATATTTGACCTGGAGGCTGAATACGAGAATTTGTCAAGTGCTTTCTGTTTGTTTATGTGATACATATATTGGTAGTTCAGTACCAGAATGAATTGACTATGTAGCGAAAAACATCTTCCTCTACAGAAGTGCACAGATGTCCAAACAAAACAAAGCGAAAAATTAGCATTTAGTGTATTAGAAACATCCCAAATGAATATCATACTGCCTAGTCGCAAACGAAAGTAAGATTTATTGTACTACTAAAATAGAGTGCTGCTTGAGTCACAACTTGGCCTGAAAACGTGTTAATATTATTATTACTACTACATAACATTTTCAAGTACTCATCAGAGGAGGGCACTCCACTCCGCTACACACACATCTAACCGTCTTTTAGATTACAAGTAAGTAATCTAAAATAATGCAAATAGTTACAGCAAATATTATTATGTGACACCTCATAGGAGTCCACAGACTCATTGAAGGAGGCCATCTATTCTACAACACTCAATTCACCCACTACAACGAACCGCATCATCTACACCATCTAATGTCCTCCACCACTGATATTTTCACAGACAATCACAAACATCCATGCTCAGTGGGTCTCGAACCCGCAGCCTTTTGGCTGAAGAGCGGCTACGTTAACCATTCGGCCATCCAGGCCGTAATGAAAAATGCAAAAATCATCAGATAACTAAATTTATATGAATTTTAAGCAAACGTGAAAATATTACAAATTTCTAACTGCGCCGCATCCGTTATGTCACATTAAATAGTGGTGTCAGTATATCGTACCGTTCCCTCCATTGCTTATTACCAATAAGAAAGTAGTGTCATGTAGCGTCGTCATCACAATGTGTGTCGAACTTTGAAAATCACTAACGAAATATTACGAAATAATGAAAAATTCATCGTTGATAAAATCACATTATTTTTGCTAATATCTGTTAAATTTTGCGCTCGTGGTTTAAAAAAAAAAAAAAGAGTTACTGTTCCTTAGGTGAACTATTAGTATTGTGAGTTTCTTGTAATGTAGAACAATGAAAAATTGTCCATGTGAACCCACTTCGGTTGTCTACTAAGAGACATAATTTCTTGTATGCTAGATGATTTTTGTGATATCTACCCTCCGTTACCATTATTGTACTTGCAGCCGAAAATAGATCGTCCTGCTATTAATCCGTTAAGCAAGGCTTGCGTAGGGTAGTGAATTTGAATTAGGTGAATGTTGTAATCATGTTGCACATTTCCGAGAATGTCATATTAAGAAATACTATCGATCAAAAATTAGCATCTCAGATACCATAAGTGATATTATATCACAATCAGTTAGGGGGAAGGATGCTAGCATTTTTTAGTATATCTATTTCTATTTTCGATTTCAAATTATAATTTGAAACCCTTAGAATATTAAATGACTTATTTTATTAAATATTCAGAATATCTCTCTCGGTATTTTTGGAGCACACAGTTTGAAAATAGTAATATCATTAAATAATATTTTCATTCACAAACCTCCCTAAGGACAACGTCGGTAAGGTCACACCTCAGAAAGATTCTCACTTTCGTATATTTAAAAGATTTTGTTTATCTTAGCGATTATCTTAAATGATAAGGGCAGACAACATTACCCCCCCCCCCCAAATGCTGTTTTTCTGATCAGTTTGCTGTTTTACTTATGACAAACAAGATAAAATGCGACACATTTTGAATATAACGAAATTATAATATCGAAATTATAATTATAATAACGAAATAGTATAACGAAAATGCACATCATCTCAAGCCTGCTTTTTATTCTACTGTAAACAAAACTGATATTACTAAGGACTTCACTCAGTAACGTGTTCATGTATTTACAAACAAAAGCATTAATTTGTTATACCAGCCTGTATTGTGACCGCTGCTTCAATTTTTTAACTTTTGTAATATCACGTCTTCTAATTTCTGTAGCGAGTAAATATGGAAAAAGATTGTACGTCGGACAGCTGCCGTGTCATTGCCCCCAGATTTCTCTGTAATACATAAAAGGAGTGGTGTGGTGCTACCATGGTTACTGCTAACGTTATGAGACAATATTTTCATCGGAACGTTTCTTCACACATACGGTTCACAGGAAAATATTAATATTCTGCTGCTGTTAGAAATATGCCAACATAGTGACGGCCTGTTTCTCAAATTGATTGCCATAAAAAGCTTTCCTGGATTTCAAATATGATTTCTAAGAATTCAAAACCTCTGCTTTATAAATTAATAATTTCTTGAAGGAAAATAGAAGTATTTCTGATAATGCCAATGTGTTTTTCTCCTCACTTTTGTAATTCTATACGGAATTTCTTCTAGATACTTCTTTTATAGGTGAGCACTTCTGCAGTTCCATACGAAAGGATATTGCTATTACATTATTTGTTATGATTATGCCAATAAGAAAGGCTTGGGGGCCGGGTATCATCATGAGAGTTTGAAAAACTGTCGTATGAGATATGAAGCCCGTTAACTCACCTCATTTGAAACGTTCCTTGCGTCTTAAGCGGAATTCGAATTCAGGTATTAGGATTCGCAACAAAGGATTCGAATTAAAGAATAGTTACCATCGTAGAGGGGGAGAAGGAATCTACGACCCCCCGTTGTCTTATTTGCTGTTGTTCTGGTAAATAATCAAAGACACAGAGACCTCTTTTAAGATCTATTACATATGAAGATTATCCCAATACTAATTTCAAGAAAACAATTCTTTGTTTCATAATGGCGTTTTTGTTAAATTTGTAAATGTTCTAGCGGAAAGAAGGAAATTACGCTTCTTTTCTATCGATTATCTCGATGACTATTTATAGGAAAAGAGAGAGAAATGTACGGCGTCTAGTGCTATTCTTTTAGCTTTTCTTTTATACGGCAAGTGATTTTAGTTTATTGTCATTAGATATGCTTAGAGGACAGAATAATTATCTTGTTCGCTGCCGACAGTTCTTCTTTCCTGGAGTACAGTTTCATCATTGTGGTACGCAGCTGGGAATCTTTTCACCCCAAAATGCATAAACTTACACTTTGCCACATTAGACTGATATCTGTTCTCTTTTGTCCCATAGTTCCAGTCTCTTTAAACCATCCTGCAAAATTCTAATATCAGCTTTATTGACTATTCCTCTACCGTTTTTGCATCATCAGCAGACAACTGAATATTTCCCCTCAGATCATTTCATATCATTAATATACAAATTAGATAGTAGTGTCCCAAGTACAGAGCCTTGTGGCACACACCACTAGTTAGGTTTTCTACTAGCCTACTCTCGAATAAGCTACTGTTTACTATCTCTCTTGACCACCACCACTCCTGATATGCTGATTGGTAATTTATTTGCTGCTTCATCAGTCTTGAAGTTTCGCTCATGCAGTGGAACTATTTTCCACTATCTTCAGACCAACCCAGAGCTGAAACTTATGTTAAACAATGTGGTCAAAGGCACTGCCAATTGTTTGTCATCGCACTCGAGCTGGTATACTGTCTAATCCCATAGATGTATCCACATCAGGGTTCTTTGATATTCTATGCACCTCCAGTTCATCTACCTGTATTTCCTTATAAGCTCTTCTCTTTTTTGTTACTTCAATATCTCCACCTAGATGATATAACTTTTTCAAAGTTTTCACTTAGTAATTCAAATGTTTGGTCTGCTTCAGTGAGATCCCTACCATCGGCATTCTTCCAAATTATTCTTCCGTAATGATTCTTTCTTTTACTTGCCACATATTGAAAGAACTCTTTGGAGTTACCTTTGGCCTGTGCTACTAATTCCATACTCTGATTTTGCTTTTCTTACGATACTGACCACCCTTCTGGCCCGTGCTTTGTACTTCCCATGTGTGCTTGCTGGTCACTTTTCTCTTTGAAATCCCTCTACATTTTTTAGGTCCTCCTTAATGCTATTCATTCATTTAACTCCCACTTTTTCCTCCTGACTCTAGATAGTTTTGTTACTTCCCTCAAACATTCCTTTACCACCTCCCATTCTCTATCATCATCATCATCCAACCCTGGTAGTTTCCCATGACCATGCCACTGCCCCAAGAATCTGCTGAGTTTTGTCACACTTACCAGTCCTATAATTCCACATATGCCTCTTCTTATCATGAAACATGCGTGAAAGTTCCACGCATGTTGCCACTTCCCAAGTAAAGACCACGTGAACACTATCACTATTTGGTGGCAATGCAATGCAATGCATCACCTTGGTTACAGACAAATCCTCTGATGCAGTTACTAGATTTAGCACTTTTTGCGATTCACTACGAGCAGATTTGCTTGAATAACCTGGTTTTTAATTCGTATGCAATTGTTTATTTATACTAGATGTATTTCCTCTACATGTTTCGCTGTCTAATATGACTAACAGTAGGCTTACCATACGTCCCGGTTTGACCGGGACTTCCCGGTTTGAAGGTGTCGTCCCGGCCAGTTTGTCATTTTTTCCCGGTTATTTGGTAAAAATTTAAAAGTACAGAATACACACGCAGTACAAAGAGTGCAGCCTGGGAAAATGGCGATTAAGCAGCACGAATACCCCACTTTGACTCTGGCCTGTGCGCTGCGTCGCAAGTCATTGTTGAGCATGCGCAATCTTAGTCGAGTTTAGATTGCGAGTCGGTGTTTCTTTTCGGCGTGTTGTTTGTGATTTTTTTACTTCATTAAATTAATTTAACCCCCAAATACCAAAAAGAAACAGTGTGTTTACGGATGAATTAAAAAAGGAGTATCTGTTTTTGAAAAAAGTTTGTGGTCATATTGACAAAATGAAATGTGAACAGTGCTCTTCAGAATTTTCTGTGGCTCCTGGTGGGTGTTCGGACATAAAAAAACACTTGACGTGCGAAACATAAGGCTAGTCTAGCAGCGGCAGGAACTTCCTCAAAGATATTGTCATATTTTAAAGGTGCCGATCCAAGTGACAAAGAATTTTTAATAGCTGCTAAAGAAGCAACTTTTGCATTTCATGTTGCTATTCACAATCTCAGCTTTAAGTCTGCCAATTGTTCATCTAAATTGATACCAAAGCTTTCTGAAACTTTGTTTCAGAAAGCTTTGGTATCAAAGACTGGGTAGACTGGGTAGAACAAAATGTGAAGCTGTCATTGTTAATGTGGTTGAGCCACTGTTGTTTCAGCAACTTTGTGAAGATTTAAACAAAACAAATTTTGTGACAATATCAATTGATTCTTCCAACAGGAAAGACATTAAACTGTGCCATGTGTTGTGCGGTATTTTGCACCAGATTGTGGCGTAAAAGTTAAACTTTTAGACTTTCAAACAGTTCCCGGTGAAACTGCAGAAATACTGACAAACCATTTAATGTCAGTTATGAAAACTCATAATATAACAAAAAAAAAATATTGGATTTTGTGGAGATAACTGCAATGCCAATTTTGGGGGTGTAAAACGGAGAGGAGAAAATATTTACAGTCGAATGAAGAAGGAATTAGGAAGCAATATTGTGGGCATTGGTTGCGGTGCTCACATCGTTCACAACTGTCTTCAAACTGCAATTGATGTTCTACCTATTGAAATAGAAGCTTTAGTAGTCAAAATTTATAAATATTTCCACATTTATACGGTTCGAGTCACTCAACTAAAAGTGTTCTGTGAATTTGTAGGTGTAGAGTATAAAAAGGTTCTTCAACATGGCAACACTCGTTTTCTTTCACTACTTCCAGCTATTGACAGAATACTTGAAATCTATGAGGGACTGAAATCATATTTTATTTCACAATAACACTGTCCGGTGATAATAAAACAGTTCTTTGATAATGATTGTGGTGAAATGTATTTGTGGTTTGTGCACAGGCAACTCAAATTGTTTAACAAATCTTGATTATGGAAAGTACAAAAGCGAGTGCAACAGATATTGTCATTGAATTTAGAAAATAAAAAACAAATCTTGAGGAAAGGCGTGATAATAAATTGATACCTCAAGAAGCAAAAAATCTTTTTAGAATACTGGAAAATAATGGAAGTATTAATATTAATACAATACTACAAGAGTTTACAAAATTTTATGACGGATGTCTTTCTTACATTGAGCTTTGGGAAAACAGTTCTGGTGGAACAGAATCTTTTACTTGGATAAACAACATTGAATTAACTTGGTCGGAAATGAAGCTTCAGGCGAAAAAATTAATGAAACTCTTGCAAATAATGCAATAAACATGGATGAACTGTTTGATGAAGTCGCAAACTATATGACATTTTGAAAAATACAAGTTGCGAAGAAAAATGGATACAACTATTCAGTTATTTCAAAGAAAAGAACATTTCATTGCCCAATCTTGTCCAAATTATAGAATACATTTTCAGCCTTCCAGGCACATCTTCACCTGTTGAAAGGATATTCTCAATAATGAATAACATATGGGCTGAAGAAAGAGGTAGAATGGCTGAATCAACAGTAAAAGCTGTATTGCGCTGCAAACTTAATAGTGAACTAAATTGTAGTGAATTTTTCGACGCGATTAAAAATAACAAAGAATTTTTAAAGAAAGTTCACGCTAGTGATAAATAAATATTAATAACTTTTTAATAATAAGTTATGTTCAGTTAAGAGTAATTAAAAATTATTACTACGAAATGTTGTTTTTTGTTAACCACTCCGTTATTTAGCCTTTTGAATCATAAATACAATTCAGAGGATAATTTCTATGCTGAAGCGAACCTTGACATTGTAAGAATAAGGAAGTAATTTTGCCTCTTTATAAGGCTTTGATAAGACCACACTTGGATTACTGTGCGCAGATTTGGTCTCCGGGGTTCCAAGGGGATAAAGAAGCTGTGGAAGGGGTGCAAAGAAGAGTTACAAAGATTATATCCGGATTATGGGATTTAGATTATGAGGACAGATTGCGAGTATGTGGATTACAGACTCTGGTTAACAGGAAAAAGAGGGGTGATATGATAGAGAGTCTCCTTCGATGAGTCCTTGACTCCCTGGAGGTCTCAGATAATAATAATAATTACTTAGCGTAGAAGGCGTTACTTTCTGTTTTGAGCAAACTCTCCAAAATGTCCCGGCTTGATAAAAGAAAAAAATTATTTTAAGTATAACTAACAGCATCATCGGGAAGTTACTTAACATAAATAAAACACGGCAAAAAATAAATAAATAAATAAACGTTTTACAACAGCAATTAATATCTATAGTTCAGGCATGTTACGTGCAGTATCTTCATTATTGTGATGTGATGGCTAGCATAGGAAAGGTCTTTAATTTTACACATGCTAAATAATGATTCCCAGATATCGTGGAAGATCATTCCTTGATTTCTGTTTAGTGTGCGAATGGCATCAGAGGATTTCTTCAACAACGTGTCGAAGTAATTCTTTTCTAAGTGTAGCTAATTTACCGTGTGATGTTCTTTGAGTATGTGCCCGCATGCGAGTCCGCATTTTTCTACCCGTTTGTTTTCAACGTCGCCTACATGTTCTTTGTTGCGGATTTCGAAATTTCTCCCAGTCTGACCGAGTATCTCTTCTTGAAAGATATACGGAATATTGTATACTCCCGGATATTTATAAAATGGAACTTTGTCTTTAGGGATGCATAGAAAGCTTCGTAAGGTGTTGACTGGTTTGAATGACATGCTTATGTTGAGTGCCTTTAATATTTTGGCTATTTTTCTTGATGCATTTCCAACATATGGAACAGATACCGTGCCTTTGTGTGTGTTATCACGGAGTGGTTCGTCAGAAAATAGAAGCTTCTTTAGTATCTTTTTTTTTTTTTTTTTTTGAGTATCCATTTTGGAGGAACCGCTGAAATAGGATTTGAAGTTCTTGTTTTCGTTTGATATCATAATTTTTTAAGCATGTTTAAAGCTCTATTTTTCAAGTTTTTGATTATATTTAATTTTTGTTGATTAATGGAAAGAGCATGCTTGTAAGTACCTGCCTGTGTGGGTTTCTTTCAGATAGACTTCTAATGATAATCCTCCCGCGATGTTTTTGTTGACAAGGATGTCTAGGAATGGTAATTTTTCCGTTCTTTTTACTTCTAGTGTGAATTTTATTTTCCGATGTCGATTATTCAGAAAATATAAAAAAATCTTCTAGGTCTTTTGGGTGTTTCCAGACGATAAATATGTCATCCACACATCTCCACCATACATGGTTTTAAAGTTGCCTGTTCTGTAGCTGATTCTTCAATTTTTATCATGTGTAAGTTGGCGTGCGATCGGAGGCAATAGAGGTGAGCGTATTGCAAGATCATACATTTGGTAGTAAAATTTTCTTTCCGTGTGAAGAATGAAGATTTTAGGCAATGTCGAAAGATACGTGTGATATCCGCAGAACTTCTTCCATCAGATGTTGGACGTTTAGGGATATCTACCTTGTGAACTTGGGCACGCCATATAATCTCGGAGGGATCGGGTGTCTGGATTTTGATTGTTTTAAAGTGTTTTTTGTAAATTCAAAAGTACTGGAGATTAGATCATTCTTTTGTAAGTGTGACGACCAAGTCGTATCATAATCCATTTCCGAATATGTGGAAGAGTCCGATAACATTGAGTGAATCTTGATGTCATAGTCGGCACTATTTAACACGACTGTTCAATTCCTTTTATCTGCCTGTAGTATAACGATTTCATCATTATTACGTAAACTTCTCAAAGCTTCTTTCTCTAAAGCTGTACAATTATTTCTTGGCGTGCGATTGTTTAATAGAACTGATGCACTAAGTAACCTTGTGGATAATGCCTCTTCATGCGATAACCGAAATTTAGTAGCTTTTTCAACACAGGTATATGTCATGGAGTGATGGGATGATTAAAGTCTTTGTTCAAAACTGAAGTTTTTATATTAGAAAGATTATAGTTTGAAAAATTTAATACACATTTATTAGGATTCCGAAAGGTTCTTCTGTTTTTGCGAACTCTGTTGTGTAAATGCATGAATTTTTCTGACAATTTATGTTTGCAATCTTTGTCTATTCTTGAGATCTTCGAATGTATGCTGTCTATGACATTCCATTGATCGGGGGATAATGAATTAGCCAGAGTACAACGTAGATGATATTCATTTTGTTCAGTTGGGAATAATTCTGATCTTGTCTTTTATAATAGTCTTTTATAGTTTCTTCTAGTATAATCTGTTCCATAGGTTGGCAGTGTATCAAGAAAAACAGCGGAAATATTAAAGGCAGCCAACATCAGAACGGCATTCAAACCAGTCAACACCTCACGAAACTTTCTACGTTTCACTTTATAAACATCCAGGTAGTACACAAGATTCCGTACTCTTCTTGAAAGATATACTAGGTCAGACTGGGAGAAATTTCGAAATCCGCAACAAAGAACATGTAGGCGACGTTGAAAACAAACGGGTAGAAAAATGCGGACTCGTAGGGCACGTTGTTCAAGGAATCCTCTGATGTCATTCGCACACAAGACACACTAAATAGAAATCAAAGAATGATCTTCCAGGATATCTGGGAATCGTTAAATTAGCATGTGTAAAATTAAAGGCCTTTCCTATGCCAGCCATCACATGCAGTTTACACAACAGTGGAAAGACTGCACGTAACATGCCTGAAGATACTCATGATTAGACTATCATTCTAGTCTTTTCAACTATAGATATTAACTGCTGTTGGAAAACGTTTATTTATTTATTATTTATTTATTTATTTATTTATTTTTGCCGTGTTTTATTTATGTTAAATAACCTCCCGATGATGCTGTTAGTCATATAGACAGCGAAACATGTAGAGGAAATGCATCTAGTATAAATAAACAATTGCATACGAGTTAAAAACTTGGTTATTATCAATCTAGATATAGCACTCTCAAACTCCTAGTATATTCCATTATATGCTGCCTCAGGTAATCATTTCTTAGTAACAGCATAAATTCAACGTGTGTTCCCATAATTGAAGTCCCGCCCCATAATAATTACTCGCCTTCCACGCATTAAGCTTATTTGCCGAACCATACCACCCGAATTTCACTTTCTTCACAACCTCTGGTCTGTAGCAGCAACCAATTGTAAATTTTGTTTTGTTGGCTTCTATCTCACTTTGGATGGCCTCAGATGCAGATTTTCACTGACCTCCAGTTGAACTTCTACTTTCTTTTGTTGCAGTTCATCAGCTATCATCAATTCCACTTCCCCCTATTCTTTTCTCTCTATTCTCCCTGAATACACTATACCCTTCACATTCTATTCCATTAACTATATCATCTTCTGTCAGCAATGTCTCACTTATGCCAATAACCTTTGGCCAAGCAGAATAACTAATGCCAATAACTTCTTCCATTTGTTCCAAATGTTCATCGCATTAGTGTACATAAAGCGCCAGTGGCGCACTCAGGATTTAATCTTGGAGGGGGCCGAACACGTAAGATTTAATCTTGGGGGAGAGGGGGACGAGTTGAATTGACGATTTTAAATTTATGCTGTGTCATGTCTTCTATTTCTATGCTACTTATGAATTAACGGTCACATAAGGTGGGAATACCCTATAGCTCTCGGGAATCCTGGCCGCTGTGAACGCAAGGCGAACGACACAACATAAATTAAAAAAAAAGAATTTTAATTAGGAAAAGATTTTTGGAAATTTTTCTATTTTCCCCCCTTTTTCTTTTGGAGGGGGCCAGGGCCCCTTGGCCCCTTTCCTGGGTGCTCCAACGTAAAGCCAATAGTCCCTCATTCCCACGCGCGTTATCCGTACATTT
Organism: Typopeltis vanoorti; assembly: GCF_054136105.1. Classification (NCBI taxonomy): domain Eukaryota; kingdom Metazoa; phylum Arthropoda; class Arachnida; order Uropygi; family Thelyphonidae; genus Typopeltis; species Typopeltis vanoorti. The sequence goes on from NC_143560.1 coordinate 114,381,323, forward strand.
TATACTAACTGTTCCATTCTGGTTTATTACCAGCAGTAATTTGCACATTCTCACAATAAGTTGTTTTATTAGTACCGTGGGGTCACTTCACAGTCCCCCCCCCCCATAGCTCTAGTTTCCCAGATTTTGTCCCTCCAATCTTACATCATTCAGCAGCACTTTTTTCCAGACTTCGAACACCAAATCCATTCAAATGCAAACCGTTTGCTTTGTATAAGTCCTGTCTCGTCTGTTGAAGTCACTTCACACATCCAGGTTTCACTATCTTATCTTATCTCTCTTTCATCATTCATGTTCTCCCTCATGCATACTTATCTCTCTCCTTTCAAATCTTTCCAAAACACACAAAGCCAATCAAGCGAAAACAATCGACTCTTTCACCGTGGTCTTCTGCATTCTAAATGGCCTCGCAAACATTGTTAATCTTCGCACCCGCGAATCAGGATTTCGTTATTCTTTCGTTAAGCACACTTCTTATAACAGAATCACTGTACATTACTCTCCCCTTTCTCGCACCTCTTTCTTTCTATTCTGAGCTGAACTCGCCAGACGAATTTCATTAATTGGAACCGAAAAATTATTTTAATCGGTTTTTTCGGTTCGAATACTTATAGCGTGTCCTGAGTTGCTTTTATGAAAAAAAAAAAAAAATTCTTTTCTGCCATTTCATGCAAACGTTGAAATCATTCAGTATCATAAAAATTCTCGATAAAAAATAAAACCCTTAGGTCTACACATATAATTAATTAGCGCGTTTCTGAATTCTGTATGACTGAAACAGTCGGAGAGACAGAACAAGTGATGTCATATGGCATGGCGGCAACTGACAAAACAATCGAAAAACATTTAGGTATTATATATAATTATATATATATATATATAATATTATTATATAATATATTATAATATTATATATTAATTATATATATAATATTTTATTATATATTTATTATATAAATATAATGAAATATTTTGGGAAAACAAGTACTTTTTTCCTCAACTTGCCAAGTTTCTATATTCACTATTAACGGTCAAATTCGGCATATTCCATTAATAAATAAGATATAAGTTAATTATTGCAATCCACTACGTATCTATTTTAATCTGCCATGTTGCAATTACCGCATTTTTCGGACGATAAGACGCACCCCAAATTTATGAGATGATTTTTAGAAAAAAAATATTTTATTATATAAAGATATTTACAAATTCTTACTTAATTTTTATTTATTGTTACAATCATTTGTATTAACAATATTCAGTTCATCTTCACTCTCGGTACTATCACTCGTCTCGTTAATGTCACCGTTCGTATTACTTTCGTCTGAACTATTGTTGTCACTCCCTTCAAAAACTTCGTCATCCATCATATTACTTATCCCGCATTTCTTAAACGACTTTATAATCGTCTCTTCTTTCACAGCTTCCCATAAATTTTTCACCCAGGTACATACTTCTGAAATTGTTGGCTGTTTCATACTTCATGTTGCCGGAACATCGTGATTTGGCTTTACCATCCATTTGTTCTACTCTTTCCGCATAAAAGTTTTGAATGGTTTATTAATAGATCCATCCAAGGGTTGTAATTGACTTGTAAGGCCTCCAGGAATGACAGCTAATTCTGTATTCATTTCTTTTAGAAGCTTCTTAGTTGATTTTGTTTTATGCATTCTGAATTGATCCCACACTAACATCGCAGGCTTTTTAAACAACGCACCTGGACGTTTTGCCCATATATTTTGTATCCATAATGTCATTCCTGTTTCGTCCATCCAGCCTTTATCTGGAAAGTGGATAATAATGCCAGGAGGAATTTCATATCTCGGTAACGTTTTTCTCTTGAAGATTAACATGGGGGGGATGTTAGTTTTGTTCCGTCCGCGCAACAAGCTAAAACTACAGTGTAGTGAGTTTTTTCGTGACCATTCAACAGGCACCAACTCACTATTAATTTGGTGCCTTTTGAATCTACTGTCCGATTTTAAGGAACATCAAAAGTTAGAGGCACTTCATCCACGTTCGCAATTTGATTAAGCTCAAAGTTAAATTTCTTTCTCGCTGATATGACAAATTTATGGAATTCTATAATTTTAGCTTCATAGTCAACTGGCATTTTTTGGGCTAGAGTGGTTTTTGTACGCATGCCTAACCCGTGTCTTTTCATAAATTTAAAGCACAAAGATGGTGATCCGCTAATGGTAAAATTCCATTAGCAGTTGCTAATGGAATTTTTGATTCCATTAGCATTGTTTCGCTTCAAAAATTATAATTTTCATAGAAACAGATATTCCAATATTTCGATGATTTGTTACCCAATTTTTCATTTGTACTTCTAATTCTGGCCATTTTTCTAGGTGCGAACGGGATGTTTTCTTGTGTTTACATAGCAGTTTTAATTGTTCCTCTTGTTTTCTCCACTCACGAACCATTTTTTCTTGGTGGTGGACCAAAATGTCTTTCTGCTGCTCTGTTTTTCCATTTGTTTTGCATAATTTATCACATTTAATTTATAACTCACGTTATATGCAAGTCTTTTTTGTTTTACACTCAGTTTTTCTAATTTTAAGATAAAAATTTTAACGACTTATAAAAAATAATTCAAATGAACCGTACAAAAGCACATATGTTTACACATTAATGACTATTGACGCTCTAAATCGGTGATTCACCCATATGCAGTGAGATAAATTAGGATAACTAACCTTCAGTTGCGCACTTACTAATTTTATTAACATATTGCGACAGTAATTGAACTTCGCTAACAGCTTCGGTACAGTGTAAAGATTCGTATTTTAATGTTACCTCCGGACTATAAGACGCACCCCAATTTTAAATCGCTTTTTCTGTGTAAAAAGGTGTGTCTTATGCAGTGGCGGCCCGTACATAAGCACTGCGCCACTGCAGCACCCCCAAGGAAAAAATGAAAAATTTAAATTTTGTTTGGTTATGGTTATAAATAATAACAATGCTTTCAACATTATATAAATGTAATACAAGAAGTTAAAGGTTACAAGTAGTAGGGTAGGCACTAGTGACTAGATCAAGATCAAGATAACATAAGGAATCGTGTTTTGGTTCGCGTATGGAATTATGGGTGATCGTTGAGATAAGGATTCGTGTTGTGATTGGTGGGGCACTAGTGACCAGATCAAGATAAGATAAAGAATCGTGTCGTGGGTATGTGTTGTTTTCAGATGTAGATAAGTGATGTCATTTGTTGTTGTCAATAAGTGACGTTTATGTTTTGAATGGAAAAGGGAGATATATTAGTCGATAAGGAATCGCGTCGTGATTGGTGGGACACTTCTGACCAGATCAAGATAAGATAAGGAATCGTGATGTGCATGTGTTGTTATCAGATGAATATAAGTGATGTAATTTGTTAGTTGTAAATAAGTGGCATAATTGTTAGTTGTAAATAAGTAACATTATTGTTTTGAATGGAAAAGGAAGATATTAGTGGATAAGCATTCGTGTCGTGATCAGTGAGTTACTATGAACCAAATAGGGGTAGGGTGAAAGGAGAAGAGATGTGGGTGTCCTGGATGTGTGTTGTTATGATATGTCATAATACCATACACAAACCATTTACTTATGCTAGATAAGTAAATGGTTTGTGTATGGTATTATGGGTGATGGATAGTGATAAGATAAAGTTTGGAATACGCTGGGGGCCCTCATCTGTTAGGGACATCACGTGGTGTGTTTGGTTCATTTATAGCATTATGTGGGATGTTTAGAGATAAGGAATCGTGACGTTTTGTGCTCGGAAATTTCTGGGGAACATGTCTCTCTGTGATATGACATGGTGTTTTGGTTTGCCTATGGAATTGTGGGCGATGCTTTTGAGATAAGATATCTTGGAATTTTCCCAGGGTGACACACATCCGTCATTGTCGTCATGTTTTGTCTTTGGTTGTCTATAGATGGCTGTACTAATTTTCCAATACATTTTGAGGTATTTCTTTCCTGTTAAAGGGTGGGAATTCTGAGAGTGAGAGTCGTGATGGTGGCAGTGATTAGGCTTTTCTGAATAATTTAATTATATGCTGGTGTCCCTCAAACACACACACAAATTAGACACGAAAAGTCGCTAATGTATCCATGTTGATACTCTAATATGTACCGTATGATTATTCTTATGAAAAAAAAACTATTCAGTATTAGAATTATGCTTACCAAAACATACGAGCAGTGATTATTGAAATTACAATTATCAATTGTTATGTTTAAGTTAAAAAAAAATAATAACTTACATTTCTTTCCAGAATGGGAACATCTTGGTACTATCTTGGTACTATCTAGGTTTTCTGAATATTCCAAATTGTTGATTTTTAAAGAATGTTTTGAACTCTCCACAGTGTTTTCGTTTAGAAACTTCTTTTGCCAGCACAACAAATAAATAGTTATTTCTTATTATTTCAAATGAATATTAGCTCTGTAATATATACTTTGTTAATTTCTATGTTACCTCTTATTTGACTGTAATATTGACAAATTGTATTTACTGAATCTAACACACAGAAATTAAATAAATTGAAAAAGACTGTATTTTTTTTTCTTATTCTTCTGATTTAACATTTGCTCTGATGTTCATTGTGTACGATTTTTCACTGGTGCTTACATGTAATTCATGTGTTTTTTCTCCATGTGACATCAAAACAAGTTGAACTATGGTTTTTACATAGTTTTTACATAGAAAGAAAGAAATAAAGAAAAATTGTAAAGAAAAAAAAAATTTTACCCTCAAATAAATATTTATGATCACTGCAAACAAGAAACTCATCAGCTTTTTCAAAGTTTTGAAATTCATGCACATATTGTTTTCATCATTTGGTATCATTTAAATGAAGAACGGGTCTGGCTATTAAGCCATTCGTTAATGTTTTTTGATTTTTCTCTTCCAATGGCGAGTATTTTTTGATATATTTTTGGAGAAAAAAAAATGCTTTTTTTTCTCTCGAAAATTATCAGTATCAGTTGGAAGTGACATCACTAAAAGATATCAACAAACGAGGAGCTCGCTCATATCCACTAGGCTGAGCAGACATTTTCTGGAGGAGAGAGGGTGAGGGGTTAGAGTGTGGGGTGGTGGATGTGCATTGCAGGGAAGCGTTTCTTTCTTTTTTTCTGCTATGCATTTATCAGTATCAGTTGGAGGGGTTTTATTGACCTCCAAAGTTATCAGTATCAGTTGGAGGTGACATCACTAAAAGATATCTGCAAATGATGAGCTCACTCATCTCCACTAGCCTGTGCAGACATCTTCTGGAGGAGAAGGGGAGAATAGGGGATGATGGGATTAAGGGGTCGGGTGGGGGTTATTTTTGGTATTTGTTCCCCCATCCCAACAATTTCGGACATATGAGTGAGAGAAATAGTCACATGGTCTAACATCAAAAACACTTTTTGGGGATAAAATACTTAATAAGGACAAAATATATAATAAATACATAATAAGGACAAATAATATAGAATACCCTTCGAGCCACAGAGATAAGATTTGCCCTATGATGTCTCAAAGTAAGATAATCTCACATCGACATAATATCCAACAGCATGTAGAAACATGTCCGTGAATCATCTGCGTGAAAGTTTCATTTTGGATGGAATGGCCAGGGTTAAGGTTTAGGTAAACGGTTCTATAAGGAAAAACAAACGAGTCAAGTGTCTTTGCAGTTACAACAATTTGTTCATCCAGTGCAGCTATCGTATTGTGTTGTGGTGTTTTGTATCCAGGAAAGTAAAGTAAAATAATGGGTGAGCCACAGAAGTCAAAAAAATTTCATTCTTCAGGAAAATAGCACGAGACAAAACTCTTCACCTAGCTGTAAAAGAATGGAAACCAATTATTATTATTTTAGAAGACACGTACATTGTGACGTATTTATCCAGGACCACTTGGGAAAAGTTACGCAGGAAGTGGTCTGATATCCTCGGCTACTTGCAAAGAAGAGTTGACTATGAAATGGACCTCGGTGAGTGTTATATTATGAAATGCCAAGATGGGGAACTAATACTTGATACAGGAGCTGATGGAAGTTAAGTTTTTTCTATTAGTTGTGAAGAAGCTGAGAGATTTTCACCAAAAATGTACGACATCGATAATCATTTACTATTTTTGGAAACTGAATTACCAGTTATTCATATCATGGGGAAAATTATCGCTAATCTTTTAAATTCATTAATGGTAAAATTAAAATCAAGATTTTATCTAATTCGATAAAGATTCATTATTTTGGGAGTTGTGCTTACCATGGTATCTGATTTAAAAATTCTTTTGCATGACCAGCTATTTTGATGTAATGTAACAAGAAACAGTGAGAAACAAAAATTTTATTCATTGAACTCTTTGGAAAATGTTAAGAGTGTAAACTAAATATTGTGAAATATTTTTCGGTAATTACATGTTTCGAATTTTTCTCAGTGAATATACTTGTAAATAACATTTCAGCAAAATAAAATATGCATTTGTAAACTTAAATGAACAAAGATGTGTGCTTTTGTTGTTGTGTTTTTCATAGTGAATTTTTTACTCAGTTATTCTGATTGGAAATTGATATTTAAATCCACAACTTTATACCTTAATGCAATTCTGTTTAATTATTTAAAAAAATCACTACTGTGAAATTAATGCCAGGAACAGGGGGAAAAAGTGTTGAAAACTGATATCCATGTAATTGATTGTTTTAGAAATTGTCTAATGCTACCTATTGACATTGTTTAAGTTATCTGAAAACAATTTGTTCACATAATCGAAAATCCGAATTGTTAGAATTTGGTTTTACAGAGAGACAGCAGATAATTAACCCAAAGATTGGTATAGAAAAAATGTTTGTACTCTCCAGATAACACATATACAAATTTTACCTTCCCCCACACAAAGTAAGATAAAAACACACCAACAGTATATCCAACAGCATGCGAAAACATGTCGTTGAGTCATCTGCACAAAAGGTTCATTTTTGAAGGAACGGTCATGGTAGGGAATAGTAAGGGTAAACAGTACTATAGGAAAAAAACATAGAGTCGAGTGACTTTAGACTTAAGGTAATTATTCATCCACTAAAGCTTCTGTTTTATGTTTGGTAATGTAAAAATAATGGGTGAGCCACAAAATTCTTTGAAAGTTTCTTTGTGAAAAGCTCTAATTGTTAAGAATTTGTAACAGAAAGTTAACATAAAATATAAGATCAGAGCTAATAATCAGTGAAATAATAATAATAAATAATTATTTATTTGTGGTGCCGTATGAAGAATCTAAAAAGAAGGAGAATGAAGGAAAACAAAGATGAAAAATTGACAGTGGGTGAAAAATACAAATTTTTTCAGTTATCATTGGAATAATTGATTGTCAATTTCTTTTTAATAAGACCTTCCAATTTATTTCCTAAAGAAATTTGTATTTCTGATGGAATTATTGTAAGATATTCATCGACAAAATCACCTTGTAGTTGGAAAGAATTACCTGAAAGAGATAAAAAACAGAATTCTTGATTAATAAAATATAACCATCAGCTAAAGTGGGAAATTGGTTCACTATCTCTGGACAAACTAAGAAATTGGATGATAGAATTAACATGCAAATATCAAATATTACTCGCCAAAGGAAGAGAAAAATCAAAAACATTAACGAGTTTAATAGGGAGGCCTGTTCTTGATTTAAACAAAATTGGATGCCCAAAACGTGAAAACATAATGTGTACTTTTAAATGCTTTTGGAAACATAAGGAAAGATTCTGTGCTTTTAATAATGTCAGAAATATATGTATTGGTTTCAAAAAAATAAATATGCAACCCTTAATTTTACTACAGTAATAAATACCCAACGATCACCAAATGAAAATTAACTTTCAGATGAGAGTCGCATTGTCAAAAACCACATGATGGCAATTCCACAAGCATGGGAAGAACCTTTGAACAACAGTGCAAATTTAACAATAAGAAGATTAAGGAATAAAAAAATAGATTGTATTTTTCACTCTGTTTATTTTCTGTATGTTAGATTCAGTAAATACAATTTGTAAGTAATATTTTATTCAAATAAAATGTGTAAATTTAAATGAACAAATTGGGTATCATTGATGTGTTATACAAATTTAAGTAAGACCATAAAATTTTTTTTCCCTTGTGAAATTTCATGTCACAAACTAACCAGAGACTTTTTTTTTTTTTTTTTTTGGAAAATTCACTCAGTGAAACTGTCAACACGTGGAAACAAAAGGAAATGGGTATTAAATGAATAGACACAATTTTAGTGGAGAATATTTCACAAAGTGACAAAAAAAATAAAAAGGTATCGTAGCATGCAGATAACAAGTGAATCAACATGCATATATCAAAAAATACTCGCCATTGGAAGAGAAAAATCAAAAAACATTAACGAACTTAATAGCTAGAACCGATCTTCATTTAAATGATACCAAATGATGAAAACAATATGTGCATGAATTTCAAAACTTTGAAAAGCTAATGAATTTCTTGTTTGCAGTGATCATAAATATTTATTTGAGGGTAAAACTTTTTTTTCTTTACAATTTTTCTTTCTTACTTTCTTTCTTTCTGAGCTAAGTTTCATTTGAAATAAGAATAAATAATTATTTATTTTTATTGGAAAGAATATCTAATATAATAATGTGTTAATATATATATATAAATATCCCTACTGTTAAATAAATGTCGGGCTAAGAGGACAACGGTCAATTGGGAATAAAGGAAATGAGTTTTACATAGTTGAACTATGTAAAAACCATAGTTCAACTTGTTTTGAATGTCACATGGAGAAAAAACACATGAATTACACGTAAGCACGAGTGGAAAATCATACACTATGAACATCAGCGCAAATGTTAAATCAGAAGAATAAGAAAAAAAATACTGTCTTTTTCAATTTATTTAATTTCTGTGTGTTAGAGTCAGTAAATACAATTTGTCAATAATATTACAGTCAAATAAGAGGTAACATAGAAATTAACAAAGTATATATTACAGAGCTAATATTCATTTGAAATAATAAGAAATAGCTATTTATTTGTTGTGGTGGCAAAAGAAGTTTCTAAACAAAAACACTGCGAAGAGTTCAAGACATTGTTTGTCTTATATCCGTTACTTAAAATTACCAATCCTAAAGAAAAAAATAAATAAAAATAAATAAATTCCAGTTACAGACATAGGTTATGAGCACAAGGAATCGAAGGTAAAATTAAGTCATAATGGTTTTAAAAAAATAAATGTAAGCATTAATTTACTAACAGCAATAATTTCCCATGAGAACAAAACGTTCCAACCTAAACACACAATTTTTCACTTACATACAACAATTTGGCGACCACATAAGAGAGATATCTTTAAGATAAGACTTAATGAGAGATCTACAGTGTTGGAAAATAAATTCACATACATTTTATTTATTTATCAATTTTGCTCAGTTATTCTGTTAGAATATGTAGTTAAACTGAATTTTAAAAGTAAAATAGAGAAAATAACCAATCAATTTGAAAAAAAAAATCATTTCACTTTTCAGAATTCCATACTCTAACAGCAATCAGAATTCAAAACTGGAAATAACACTTACCCTAAACAAATCGCTACACAGACTTTCCCACCAAGCTTGGGAAAACATAGCATGAGCAACTGTGGGAAAGAATTAATACAGAGAACCAATCAGATAGTAATCTAAATTAAATAGTCAACTAGCTTTTCTGGTTATTTACAGAAATATCTCTCAACTCCTATGTTTTGTGTGTTTTTGTGCTGTGAATATATGTTAAAAATCAACAATTTGGAATATTCAGAAAACCTAGATGGTACCAAGATGTTCCCATTCTGGAAAGAAATGTAAGTTATTATTTTTTTTTAAAATTAAACATAACAATTGATAATTGTAATTTCAATAATCACTGCTCATATGTTTCGGTAAGCGTAATTCTAATACTGAATAGTTTTTTTTTCATAAGAATAATCATAGGGTACATATTAGAGTATCAACATGGATACATTAGCGACTTTTCATGTCTAATTTGTGTGTGTTTGAGGGACACAGCATATAATTAAATTATTCAGAAAAGCCTAATCACTGCCACCATCACGACTCTCAATCTCAGAATTCCCACCCTTTAACGGGAAAGAAATACCTCAAAATGTATTGGAAAATTAGTACAGCCATCTATAGACAACCAAAGACAAAACATGATGACAATGACGGATGTGTGTCACCCTAGGAAAATTCCAAGATATCTTATCTCAAAAACATCGCCCACAATTCCATAGGCAAACCAAAGCACCATGTCATATCACAGAGACATGTTCCCCAGAAATTTCCGAACATAAAACGTCACGATTCCTTATCTCTAAACATCACACACCATGCTATAAATGAACCAAACATACCACGTGATTCTCTGACAGAGGAGGGCCTCCAGCAAAATTCTAAACTTTATCTTATCACTATCTATTTATCTAAGTATCCATTTATCTAGCATAAGTAAATGGTTTGTGTATGGTATTATGACATACCATAACAACTCATAACAACACACATCCAGGACATCCACATCTCTTCTCCGTTCACCCTACCCCTATTTGGTTCATAGTAACCCACTGATCATGACACGAATGCTTATCCACTAATATCTTCCTTTTCCATTCAAAACAATAATGTCACTTATTTACAACTAACAATTACACCACTTATTTACAACTAACAAATTACATCACTTATATTCATCTGATAACAACACATGCACGTCACGATTCCTTATCTTATCTTGATCTGGTCAGAAGTGTCCCACCAATCACGGCGTGATTCCTTATCCACTAATATATCTCCCTTTTCCATTCAAAACATAAACATCACTTATTTATAACTAACAAATTACGTCACTTATTGACAACAACAAATTACATCACTTATATTTATCTGATAACAACACATGCACGTCACGATTCCTTATCCACTATTATATCTCCCTTTTCCATTCAAAACATAAACGTCACTTATTTACAACTAACAAATTATGTCACTTATTGACAACAACAAATGACGTCGCTTATCTACATCTGAAAACAACACAGATCCATGACACGATTCCTTATCTTATCTTGATCTAGTCAGAAGTGTCCCAACAAGCACAACACGATTCCTTATCCACTAATATATCTCCCTTTTCCATTCAAAACGATGTCATTTATTTACAACTAACAAATTACGTCACTTATTGACACCAACAAATGACATGTTAATAAAGACATGATCTGTATTAACTATTGCTCTACCCAACTTTGCATCATCGGCAAATGACTGAACAGTTCCTTTCAGATCCTTTACTATATCGTTAATGTACAAAATAAACAGCAGCAGTCCAAGAACAGAACTCTGTAGCATGCCACTAGTCACAGGCCTTCTTTTGGATTCTACTCGTGAATCACCATCTCTCTGATATCTCTCCATCAATCACTCTGTTATCCACCTCACAACTCCATATCCATCCCTGTGTGCTGCAATTTACAGAACAGAATTTCATGTGGTTTCCTGTCAAAGGATATTTTTGTTTTTTGCTATTCATGATGTCTTTGTATGCTCACGTGTGTATGTGATAACTAAGAAATATATGAAATGTAATGGTTTTATTATTATCATTAAAAAACTATCATTACTTTAATTTATAAAGGTGGAAGCAAGAACGACATGAACACCTACCATCTCATTCCCACTCTCTGTACTCTGGAAAAAAATGAAAGGGATCTTAAATAACAGGCTTCAATACGACCTTCAAAAGAATCAAATAATAAACCTCAAGCATACTGTTTCGAGGAAAGTAAAAGAATAACTGTTTAACTTGACAAATTTGCAGATAACTCTCTTGACAAGAGAAAGTACGTAATACCCACCCTTATGGGCTTAACTAAGATTTTTGATAACAGTATAGCTAAATCGAAAACTAACAGCAGTAGGAATTGATGTAAATAAATTAATTGCTTCAATAACTGCTTCTGAAGAAATCAATAAACAGGAGTAGGCAGGCAACACAAGCAACTTTATCAGACACACATGAGCCATTTTCTCCTTCTCTGATTAAATTTACATGAATGACATACATACATACACTGCACATAAATGGAGGAAAAGCCTTTGACCTGGCTTTTCAATGAAAGTCTGGCTGCGGGAATGGTACCCAGGAAATGGAAGGAAGGTAAGACAGTGCCTTGCATAAGTGCAGTAGCAGACTGGAAGTGCCTAATTATAGGCCAGTTTGAGTGTCAGCAGTAGTTAAGATCTTGGAGAAATTAGTGAGGGACCGTATATAGCAGCGCTTCCCAAACTGTGGGCCACAGCTCCCTTGGGGGCCGTAGGTTTTGTTGAGGGGGCCGTGAAATAATGAAAACAAATTTAAAATGTTTTAAGACTAAGTAGATTTTTTTTATTTTAAAAGAAACGTATTTAAATTTTATTATTTATTATTTCTTTTTTGTTATTTTTTATATTTTAATGGAAAAATTCACACATTCGTATGTTTCATTTCAAAGCAGTGGTTAATTGTATTTACTTCGAATGCTCTCCATGGAAGCTCCAAATCTTCCTGTCCCTTTCATCACGCATTCGTAATCAGGGACTGTTGATATTGACTTTATATACATATCAAAACTCGTTTTATATTATCACTGTCATCCGAGCTAGTTTTCTGTTACCAATAAAAGTTTCGCATATACTTCACACATGAAAAAAAAGCTTAAACAAGTTCATGTGCAGAGATAGTAACTCGCTTGCAGTGGTAAACAACACACCCTCCCTAACAGCCACTATACTGCAGAGGCAATAAAAACAAGTACTTTTATTATGCCAGTGAATAAGGTATGAGTAGTCTGTGTAATATATTTCTCAACAAATAGTGCAATTAGAGACAACTGGGATAAAAACATACTAATTAATGAATCACGTGTCCCCTCATACAGAAATTATGCTGTATAGACTGAAACAAAACCATATGTTACATGGGCAAACACAGTATATAACTAAAAACTAATGTTATTAATTAGATGTGTGTGAGTTCGATTTCCCAAGGCAGCAATAAAATTCAACCGAACGTGTTAAAATTCGTAAAAGTGTTAAGACTAAGTAATATATATATATATATAATGAATGTTATGGCAGTTTCACATATGGAATTCGGTTGAAGAGAGTTAGCATTTCAACTCAATTGTCAGCTATGTTTTTATCTTTCGGTTACGCGATCTTTTGTTAATACCGCACCAATCATATGCACGTTTTAATAACTTCTTTCATTAATAAATTCCTTCATATCCTAGAAGGGATTCAAACCCAGATCTTTTTAAAAAGTGTTACTCCATAGCTCAGCTGGTTTCGAGTATACTACAGAGGCATACTTCAACAACATATATGGTCTCATTTGGCATAATATGGAAGAAATGATTAGTGTTTGATGCTTCCTGGAATTATATGGAATTCCAGGTTAAACAGAGCATGCTGATAATTGTCAAAGATTTGATCTTACTAATTAATTCACATCTATGACAGGAAACAAAATGCATGGAAAGAATTATGATTTGCACAGGGTTGAAGTTCAGAAGTTATATTTGAGATGATGAGCGAAATTAGTAGAGCATCAATTAGGAATTGGTTACTGTTGGTGAGGGAATGGAAAGACTTGTCTTCTCATGTTATCTAATAGTGGATTTACTCCATATTTTAATAAAGTAAAAAAAATGAATTCAGAAAAGGAAAAATGGGCAGACTGTGTATTTGACTGTATTCAGATTCAGTCAATGGTATTTGACTGAATCTGGCTCAAAAAAAAAAAATATATATATATACATTTAAGCATATGAGGAATCAGGGGTAATAGCATAACTATCTGCCATGCAGCTAAAAGTATGTTATGGAGGGTTGATCAAAATTACATCTGAGGCAACTGATGCCATGAGGCCAATATCTATGTCTGTTAACTTCTTGTATTTTCCATTCAGTATGTCTATTTTTTGGAATAAAAATTTCACGTTGGTGGGAAGGAAAAAAACCTTCTACACCCATAAGAGACTTGCTAACTGGCCTTCGGATGATATAATGGCTCCTTAGTACCCCACATGGAATTCAATTTTCAATATTCAATTCAATATTCGATATTCAGTAACATTAATTATTGTATGGAGGAGCAAAGTAGTGAGTGGAGATGTGAGGAAAATAAGCAGTGTAGCCACTGCTGTTCGTTGCATATACAGTCATCCCTTGATTTATGTCCATTTGAGTTACATCCATTCAAAGATACATCCGTGATCCCATAAGAGAATAAACATTTTTGGCTATACTTTTGAACAAGACGCAAGCGAGCGTAAAGTAAAAAGATTTCTATGTAGCAACAATGCATCATGCAGTGGCAACAGCTCATTCAGAGGCAACCTCCCTCATCTGTCGGCACATGTCTTCAACAGTTCCTCTGTTGATTTTGTGTTTGAGAAATAAGTTATTTGTATATTTATCGTTAAATATTACATGATATTTTGTGCATCATGGTCCTACACGCCCAATCAAAAAACCTAGTCAAGAATCACAGAAAAAGAGGCAACCAGTTGATCTTGAAACAAAGTTGCAAGTTATAAACCAACATGAAGCTGGTAAGCCCATCAATGTGATCGCACATGACTTTGGAAGGTCTCATTCCACAGTGACAACCATTTTGAAAAATAAGTATAAAATTATAGTGGTTGTGAAAGGATATGCTTCCATTAAATCGATGATAGTGACGAAGCGACGACAAGATCCTATCGGTGATATGGAAGAGCTACTTGCATCCTGGATAGAGGACCTGAACCAAAAGCACATACCTCTTAGCACTATGACCATAACTGCTAAGGCACTAAGTCTCTTCAACATGTTGAAGGAGGAAAGCTGGGCCCGATTACAATTACGAATACAATGCTTCTTCTGGTTGGTTCATGAGATTTGAGCAGCATTTTGCACTGCATAATGCGAAAATGTATGGTGAATCTCCAAGTGCCGATGAGAAGGCTGCCAAGGAGTTTGTGGAGAAATTGGATAAAATTATTACAGAGGAAAATTATTTGCCACAGCAAATATTTAATATGGATGAGACCTTCCTGTTTTGGGAAAAAATGCCCGAGTGGACATTCATCCACAAAAATCTAAAATCTATGCCTAGTTTCAAAGCTCTTCAAGACCGTATTACAATTCTGTTAGGGGGTAATGTGGCTGGATATAAACTGAAACCATTTGTGATATGGCACAGTGAGAATCCCCAAGCCTTCAAAAAACATTAGGAAGCATACTCTTCCAGTTCATTATCGGAGCAATAAGATTGTGGATGACTCAAAAATTGTTTGTGAATGCCTTAATCAACTGTTATGTGAGTGAAATGGAAAGATATTGTGTGAAAGAGAATGTAGAATTTAAAATTTTATTAATTCTAGATAATGCTCTAGGTCATCTGTCTTATGTTGGTGATCTTCATCGAGTTCAAGGTCATGTTTCCCTCCCCAAACACACTTCATTGATCCAATCGATGGATCAAGGAATTCTTGCAATGTTTAAGGCTTATTATCTATGTGGAACTTTTTCTCAAGCCATTTCTGCCACTGAAGGAAATAATCAGACTCTCATGCAATTCTGGAAGGCATTCAATATTTATCATGCTATTAAAAATATTGCTGTAGTTTGGAACAAAGTGATCTCTCAATATATGAGTAGCATATGGATAAAGACATTAAAAAGGTTTGTGCATGATTTTGGAAGTTTTGAAAAAAATGAAGACCTTCGTAAATTGAGTGAAGAAATAATTGGACCAGCAAACAATCTGAATCTTGAAGTGAATGATGATTGCATAATTCACCTGATAGAAAGTGCCTCTGAAAAGTTGACCAACGAAGAATTGGTCAATGGCCTCAAAACTGACTCTTGCAGCACACCATTAGTGACCTTCCTCTTTCGGGATACTATACCCCCATATACAATTTTCTGATACCTATCTGACATCCAGTCACTGATCCAATTCAGAAGTCTGTTATCCATTTCAACCTGTTTCAGTTTATTTAACAGCTTAATGTGTGGAAGTCTATCAAAAGCTTTTGCAAAATCTAAGTACACCACTGTATAGGCATCTCCCTTCTCCAAGAGATTTGTCATCTTGTTATAGTACATAAGTAAATTAGTAAAACATGATCTCTGTTTTACAAATCCATGCTGACAACCACAGAGAATACTGCTGTTATCAACCCATTTCTGTGTCCCACTTCTCACCAATCTCTCTAGTACTTTCACCACAACTCCAGATACACAGATTGGCCTAAAATTTAAAGTTGCAGCCTGATATCACCTTTATGCTGTGGAACAATTTCATCTTCTTTCCACTGCTTTGGAATCTGTTCTGTTGTAAGACTCTTATTAAACAGGAATGCCAATGCTACTGCCAATTCCCTGGCACATGCCCTTAAGATGTGTTGTGATATGTCATCACATATTATCACCTTATAGACATCAAGCTTATTTATTTCATCAAATATCTCCTGCTCATTCACAAGTAATCCATCCTCTTCTATGTCCTCTCCATTTAAGTTTCTCATGATTTCTCCCTGATGAGGATGAAACACCATTATAAATTGATCACTGAATACCTCAACAATGTCTTCTGCAGCAATTACCATTCTCAGATTTTCATCAATTAATATCATCTTATTATTATTATTATTACAACAACCTCAACCTGCATTGATCATATAAATATAAGGGCCCCTCCAAACAGCCACACAGCAGCCGTCATAACATGTAAACTAGCAGACCATTATTTCACAGCATTGCAGTTACACACTGAACCAGAACCCATAAAAATCACTGAGACTACAAAACAGTATCATAGCATTGTAAACGAAGCAATAGTGAACGATGAAATCAGAAAAACAGACTGGATACAGATAGCATCTCTAGACTCTGCTGAAGCTGTATATAATAATCTTAAACTTGCATTTAACAAAATATATAACAAAGCATTAACAAAATATATAACAAAGCATTAACAAAAATAAAAATACGCCCCCAAACGAAACAAAATCCATGGATAACAGACAACATACTAACAGACATACAAAGAAAAGATGCCCTATGGAAACAACTTAAGAAGTCGCCAAACAATATCGCTTTAAAAGCTGAATACAAAAGAAAACGGAATCTCCTAACAACCCAGATTAGAACGGCAAAAAGAAACTATTACAGCAACAAATTAACAACAGCGCAGAATGACATAAAGGAAACCTGGCACCTGATTAATGAAATGCTTGACAATATACACAGAACCACTGCCTCAGAAACAATAAAACACAGCTTTGCCTGCGACCCCAAATCCCTCAAACAGTTGGCAAACAACTTTAATCAGCACTTCGTGAACTCTGTCCAAAAGCTACAAGAAAAAACCTTTCCTCACATAAACGAACATTCTCCACTAGGTCCACGAGCAACCCAGTCGATGTGTTTCCCCACAGTAACAAAAGAAGAACTATCACTGGCAATTCAACAAATTAATCCAAACAAAGGACTGGGGATAGACGGAATCAGACCAAAAGACATCAAGAAACACTCAACCGACCAACTTCCAGTTATACAAAAACTGTTAAATAAAATCTTCAAAACGGGACACATACCTGAAACACTGAAGACTGCATTAATCACACCCATACACAAACAGGGAAAAAGAAACATAATAAGTAATTACAGACCTATCGCCACGCTGCCTGTAATCAACCAAATCATGGAGCGCATTGTACATCAGAAACTCTCCACGTACGTTGAAAAATTTCTAATCATACCCAAAACACAATATGGCTTTCAAAAAAATAAAGGAACAGCAACACTCCTGGAAGATTTCACAGATCTAATAAACGCTGCATTGGATAAAAACAGAATAACATTAGTGGTCTTCATTGACCTAACAAAAGCATTTGACACACTAACACATAAAACCTTGTTAACGAAACTTACCCATATCGGAATTGGAGGTCGTCTGCTCCAGTTTAAAGCATACACGAAAAACAGAAAGCACATCACACGTATAGGATCAGCACACAGCAAAGAGAACCTGTGGAGTACTGCAAGGAGCTGTCCTATCTCCCATTCTATTTAACATATACACACATGACATAAGCCAACTCCCCCTAAAAAGTAAAATCTTCCAGTATGCAGACGACACGGCCATAGTATCCATTCACAACAATACAAATATCGCTTACAAAAATATGCAACACGACATCAATCAAATCACTAACTGGTTAACCGAAAACGGCATATATATAAACCCTGGAAAAACAAAGCTAATGATATTCAAAAACCCCCAAACCCTGCCCATAGAAACTAAACATCTCACTATCAAACATTCATCCTCCTATACACAAAGTGCAGAACCTAAAATCACAACCATCACACAGGTGAAAACAACACGCTATCTTGGACTTCACTTCGATGCTGATCAAAGTTGGAATAGCCATACAAACTACCTACATACCAAGCTTAGGATAATAGCAAGCAAACTATACAGATTAAAAGACATTGCCCCAACCCACATAAAAATACTAATCTATTAAGCATTATGTGAAAACATTTTAAGATATGCAATCACATCATACACATTCTGCGCAGACTACAGACTTAACAGGCTACAATGGTTGCAAGATAAAATGATAAAACTGATATTCTGGGAACAACCCACTCTTATGCAGGAAGCACGGACAAAACACAAAATATTTAAGGTGAAACACTTACGCCACTACACAGTCATGTTAAAACACTACTACAGCCCAACATATAGAGTAACCAGAACAACATATCAAATAACAAGACCAAAGTCAACAAACTACATAACATATAAGTACAACAATCACCACGGCAAAGCCACCCAAAACTTCTACATACCTGACATGATAAACAAACTGTCGTTTGACAACAGAAACCTAGGAACATATAGAGAGCTGAAACAGGCACTATATAAATATTATAGCGAGAATGAAAATTAGAGCAATTCCTGTCTCTCTCTCTCCCCCACCACACATGCACACACACACACACAACCCTATGACAACCCACCCACCCCCTCTCAAAAACTATCACTACAAGAACACAAAGAAACAAACACACCACGTCTAAATCCAACCCTATTTGCACAAAAAAATAAATAAATAAATTAAAAAAAAAAAAAAAAGTTGAACTGTAATAGCAGTCGAAGTCTTTCAAGCACGTACCAACAAACAGTAAAATCAACACCTGGCTTGTGACCAGTATAGGAACACAACCATGAAACCACCACCCTCTGTCATCTATTATCTTCCTCAGATAAGCTCTGCTAAGCTTCGAGGAAGAAAATTTGCTAACTAACTTAAATTTGCTAGCTAATTAACTAACTTGCAAGAATCTGTTATACACACTTGTAATGCGTTATAAATATTATATATATATATAATTACTACAGCAACAATGTATGCAATTCATCTGAGACATAAAAAAAAATGATAATAATAAATGAATGAATAAAATAAATAAATTATTATCATTATTATTATTTTTTTTATTATTATTATTATTATTATTATTACGTATATTCTAAAATCAAAAATTCTGTATAATCCTTATAGTAATTACTGTAAATATTATTATTGTATGTAACTTATACTGAGACATAATAATTTTTTTTTTTTATTTTAAAAAAAAAAAAAAAGAAAAAAAATATTACTATTATACTCAAGATAACTATTGTATATATGTATGTGTAAATATTTTAGCAGTGAACCAAAATATTATTTATTTAAAAAAAAATTATTATAATTTAAAAATATTAATAACTCACCAGTGTTATTCACAATTGTAATGTATTATAAATATTATGTATATACAGGGTGTTCGGGATAAATTTGATATATTTATAATTAATTATATTTTTCCTTAAGTTACATGTATTAACACACACTTCTCTTCATTTAAAACTTTGGACCCTTCTTCATTCACATACAAGATGTCAGAAAGGATGGATAGCTGGAACCCACCTGAATCATGGAAGAGAATAACTTGTATCATGAAGATTCGTGCCCGCCATCAAAATAAGGATATTACGACTGCTGCCCAATGCTCCCTGAATACAGTAAAAACAATCTTGCATGAACTAGAAACTTGCAATGGTGACTACGAGGATGTAGCAAGAAGAAAGATCCCTAGCAGACGATCTGATTGCGTTCGTACAGCAGAATTCCTCGCAAATCTGCAGGAACAGGTGTTGAAGAACCCTGGCATTGGATTTCTGGCTTTGTTCCTGGAGTTGCTAACTGTAGTCAAGCCCTGGATAACAACGGTAGGCAATGGTAGGCCGTATGTATGGCAGCAGGATTCGGCCCCTTGCCACACCTCTGGGAAAAGTCAAAAATGGTTGTCTGAATATTTCTACGACTTCACCAGTCCAAATGTTTGGCCTCCAAACTCCCCAGACCTTAACCCCATGGATTATTTTGTATGGGGCGCAGTTAAAAAAGACACCAATCGCACTTCCAGTAATACAAAAGCCCAGTTAATGGATAAAATTAAAACAGTTTTTGCGGCCCTTCCCAGGGAGACTGTAGCATCAGCTTGTTCGAGGTTCCGAAGCAGATTTGAAGCTGTGATCGATGCTAATGGTGGTTATTTAGAGTAAATCTTGTTGATAGTATTGTAATTAACTCTGCCTGTAATGTTTTTTGTCAATTCATTAAATTTAATAGATACACAGAAGATTTTCTTTTCCCTTACGAAACTGTCAAATTTATCCCGAACACCCTGTATATATATATACGTGTATATAAAACTATTGTTGTATCTATGTATGTAATTTATCTGAGACAATAAAATGTTTAAAAAAAATAATAATTATTATTATTATTACTGGCAACTCGAAGGAGTCCTTAAACACATTCACGGAATCCCTAAACATCATGTCAAGAACTATCCAACATTTGCGCAGTATCTATCATATTTTGCTTTGAACTCATCCACAGTCATGGCATCCACAACAGACTCTCTCTAGCAATCTCTTCTACTCATGCACTTCTCTCCAAGCAAAACATCTAGTTCTAACACCTTTGCTAACTACATTCTTACTCAGTTTCCATGGATGGCCCCTAGTTCTCTCACCAACACATTCTGAAAAATTTCCTCTGAATTAATCTTGTAATAACCCCTCAGAAATTTGTATGTGTCAATCATTTCACCCCTTTTTTGCCTATCAACCAGTTTCTGCAACCTCCAAATCTTCAACTTGTTCTCATAAGGTTCATTCCATAGACCTACTACCATCTTGGTCACTTGCTTCTGGATCCTCCCCCCACCCTCCTCTCCTCATTAACAAGAAATCTGTGCACAGTAGTCAAAATGGGGTCTTATCAAGGCTTGATAAAGAGGAACAATGACCTGCTTGTTTCTCTGCTCTTCAAAGTATTCTTCAGTAATCAAGTGATCTGATGAGCTGCTTTAGTCACTTTGCTGTGTTCCCCCCCCCCCCCCCAAACTTTAACTCACTATTCACTAACAGTACCAAGTTTCTGGCTTTGTCAATTTCCTGGAGTACAGTTGCACCAATGTTGTATACAGCTGATAATCCTTTCACCCCAGAATGCATAACCTTACACTTTACCACATTAAAATGACATCCATTCTCCTTTGCCAAGTCTCCCAATCCAAATCATCATCATCATCATCATCATCAAATTCCTGACATGTATCCTCAAAGGATGTACAGGATATGAAGTACTACATGAAAAATTTACATCATTACTAAATTTCTATATACAATTTTCTTCCAAATCAATCTGTTACCTGTTAAGATTCCAACATTATCAGATCTTATATTTCTATCTTCTAAGGCACTTTGTACTGTATCAATCTGCTTATACCTATATCTTGGGGTCTTCCTCTGGGTCTTCTTTTTCCTGCGAACCTGGCAAACACTTGTTTTGCTAATTTTTCTTCTCCCATTCTATTTAAGTTACCATACCACCTGAGGTTAGCTCTGCTAATGCATTCTTGGATGCTGACAATATCAAATTCTATCCTATTATTATTATTATTATTATTATTATTATTATTATTATTATTATCACTCAAGACCCCATAGAGTCAAAGACTTATCTATAATATCCTCGTTTTTAATATGATATTGCCATCTGTTCACATCCCTAATCTTTCTCAGGACTTTCATATCTGCGGTCTCTAGTCTTTGTTCTTTGTTCTAACCCATCTCTCAGATTCATAAGTTAAAATTATTTTATAATATATAGACACATTTACGCAAGAATATTATATTCTAATTTGCCAAATATTTCGGTTTGAAAATAACAGACTATCTTCAGTGGTTATATAGGAACAGTTTTTTTAGCAAGGTGGAACACCAACAATTGATCATTCAAAAGTAGAACGAGCAGCGTGATGCTATATCGCTAAGTATTAAAGAGAGCAAAACATTTTTTATCAGAGTAATGGTTAAATTAAAGATATTCGTTCACAAATTCATATAATAATCTTAATTCATAAATAACATTAGACTAATGTAAGAATTAAAGTCTTAATTAAAAAAAAAAGAATTATATAAATATTAATGTGTTATCCTGATTAAACTTTCCCATATTTTTGATAAAGATATACAGTCATTTCGATTCAAGTTATGGCGTTGAAGTAAGGCCTCGGCACTTTCTTTAAATATACATTCAAATTTATAGTGACATTTGTGTAGTAGGCGAGCTTGGACCAGAGGATGTTATGGCTTGTCTCTATTCTATAATAAATTTAGTTTAATCCTTTATCCAAGTGTGAGCAAACAAAGTTTGCGCCTGAAAGTATCTTCAGGACTGGGTTAAGGTGGTACACACCAGGGCAACTCGTTGCAAAGGTGGAGCAAGATACCAACACTCCTATCCTAGTATCTCCTATAATGCAAAACACATCTCCTTGCAGATATGGCTATTGTTATGCATTAAGGGAAGGGCCACTACCCAGACCGGTTTCGACCTTTATTGAGGTCTCTTCAGTGGGAGCCAGGCCCAAGTCGAGATATCAGGCAGAAGCATTTGCAGGTCATCTCCACCTATAGGAATAGCCAATTGGTGTGCCACCCTTTTTTAATATCAGGCAGAAGCATTTGCAGGTCATCTCCACCTATAGGAATAGCCAATTGGTGTGCCACCCTTTTTTAATAAATTACTCTGGATTTAGAGAAAGATGTTGAAAGTTTATTTTCCACTTGGTTAGAGTATAATAAATTTAGTTTAATCCTTTATCCAAGTGTGAGCAAACAAAGTTTGCGCCTGAAAGTATCTTCAGGACTGGGTTAAGGTGGTACACACCAGGGCAACTCGTTGCAAAGGTGGAGCAAGCTACCAACACTCCTATCCTAGTATCTCCTATAATGCAAAACACATCTCCTTGCGGAGTTGCCCTGGTGTGTACCACCTTAACCCAGTCCTGAAGATACTTTCAGGCGCAAACTTTGTTTGCTCACACTTGGATAAAGGATTAAACTAAATTTATTATACTCTAACCAAGTGGAAAATAAACTTTCAACATCTTTCTCTAAATCCAGAGTAATTTATTAAAAAAGGGTGGCACACCAATTGGCTATTCCTATAGGTGGAGATGACCTGCAAATGCTTCTGCCTGATATCTCGACTTGGGCCTGGCTCCCACTGAAGAGACCTCAATAAAGGTCGAAACCGGTCTGGGTAGTGGCCCTTCCCTTAATACATAACAATAGCCATATCCGCAAGGAGATGTGTTTTGCATTATAGGAGATACTAGGATAGGAGTGTTGGTAGCTTGCTCCACCTTTGCAACGAGTTGCCCTGGTGTGTACCACCTTAACCCAGTCCTGAAGATACTTTCAGGCGCAAACTTTGTTTGCTCACACTTGGATAAAGGATTAAACTAAATTTATTATACTCTAACCAAGTGGAAAATAAACTTTCAACATCAATGTCTCTATTCTGTGCTGAGCCAATCCAGAATTATCGGATTTGTTGTGCTGAATGTATGATACATTCTGATGAACCTCTGCTCTCTTTGGTTTCAGTTCATTGGCATTCATCAATAACACTCCTCCCTCCATTGTTTTTTCTCTATCCTCCCTGAACACACTATACTCTTCACATTCTATCCCATTAACCATATCATGTTAGCCACATCTCACTAATGCCAATAACCTTTGGCCAGGATGAGCCAACCAATTCCAAAAATTCCTCCTGTTTGTTCCGAATGCTCCTGGTATTAGTGTATATAAAGTACAAAAAGCTCTTAGGCCCACCACTATCCTAATGCTTTATACTAACTATCCCATTCTGGTTTGTTACCAATGGTACTAACTTAGGCATATTATACACATTCGTACACTCAACTGCCTTACTGATGTCTACATATCTACTCAACAGCTTACCCCTCCCCTTAAAAGCTCTAGTTTCCCTGATTCTGCACACCCACTTTTACTTCATTCAACAACAGTCTCTGAACACCAAATCCATTCAGATGCAAACCACCCTTCTTGTATATGTCCTTCTGCCCATCGAACTCACTCCACACATCCACATACCCTACACCACTCCTCCTGAATAACCTACTCATTGAGTCATTTACTATTTTAGCCCTCCTTCTCAGCTCTACTCTGTCACACCTTGGCAACAGACTCACTATCTTAAATCTCACACTCTTTTCTTTTGCTACTTCCAGCAATTCTTTCATATCCTCTCTCATACCATACTTTTCTCTTTTTAAATCATTTTCCAGCCACTACGATTATTTCTTTCACTCTACCCTTTTGTGCTCTAATAGCATCACTAACATCATTAATTTTCACACAAGGAAAGCACGATTTTGTCAAACTCTTATCGATCACAACTTTTATTAGTGAATCACCATACAACACTCGCTCCTTGATTTTTCTTTCACTCTTGGTCAAGCCCTCATTTTTCTTATCTCGCATTTCTTTCTTTTTTTCTGTTATGAGATGATCCAGTCACCAGACATTTTGCATCCACTCCAGCTCATGCTTCACCCTATGTACCACTTTGTGCAACCGAGCTATCTCCCTCATTGCAGTCAACTTTTCATTCTTCACGTCAGTCATACCATTCTTTTGTTCAACACTTTTACTCTGTCTGTCTTCTACAATCTTGCTTTTGCATTTTTGCTTTTGCTAACTTTTGTTTCTGCATTCTTTCATTCCATCAGTTTCACTAGCTTTAATTTCTTTTCTATTTCTTTCATTGATGCCATCTTTTATCTTTTCAGTGTGCTTCACATTTATTGCCTCGTGATTTAATAATATATCACACTTCCTACAAATTCTTCTTCCTTCATTCTTCATTCTACTTGCCATATATCTAAAAAACTCTCTAGGTTTTATCTTCACCTGATTAGCTAATTTTTGCCCATTCTACACTTATGTTGTGTTTACTAAGTCACTCTTTTGGTTTGTTCTTTATACTTTTTATCTAACTGATTATTACCAGTCTGTGCAGTTATCCTAGTGGCTATGCTCTTCACAACCATATGCCTGGGGAAGAAGTGTCCTAGGTTTGATTCCTGTCAACGACGTGAAGAGCTTAAGGATGTTCTTCAGCCATAGCCAAGTTAGCTGGTCTTGGGCCTAGACAGCAGGTTCCCCCCCCCCCCCCCCAGTTTATCTGGTATTTTTCATCCTGCAAGCAGGCCCGTGAACACACACTGATACAGTCATGAATATTTCCCTTAGGGGATGCAGAAGAGGAGTGGCGAACTGGCTGCATTAATACGGTATTAACCCTTCAAGATAAGGCTCGGCCTCATCATCATCCACATAGAGGCTGGAAGAGAGAAGAAGAAGAAGACCCCTTCATTAGGGGGGGGGATCAACCTATCCTAGTAGGATAGGATAGGATTATTACCATTATTCATCTTGTACTGCCTCCAAAGTACTTTCTTTTTTTTTCAGATTTCATGCTTAAGCTCCACATTCATCCATTTTACACTTACCTTATTCAGCCTTTTGACCTTTAGAATACATTATTATTATTATTATTATTACATGACATCTTCAGGGAGTTCAGAGACTACACCAATGCCATCTACTGCCCAACACCACCATTTCCACAGACAATCACAGACATCCATGCCCACGCCAGGATTCGTACATGCAGCCTTTTGGCTGGAGAGTGGATATGCTAACCACTCGGCCAACCAGGCCGGCACTGAACCTTAGGAACTTTGAAGAATCTGTCTTCATATTCAACACCTCCACCAGGAGGCGCTTCATAGACAATAGTTCACATCACCGGCAGAAAATTTCATTGCGACGGCCAGGAATCGAACCCAGTTCAACTGCTTGGAAGGCAACTATGCTAACCACTATACCACCGTCGCACACCAACAGTGTGGACAGCAGGGTTCCCCCCCCCAGTTCATCTGGTATTTTTCAGACTGCAAGCAGGCCTGTGAACACACACACATCAGTGTGTGTGTTCACAGTCATGAATATTTCTCTTAGGGGATGCAGCAGAGGAGTGGCAAACTGGCTGCATTAATACATTCACACATTGATTCTGTTATGTATTTCGCTGTCAGTTCCCAAGCAGTATTTATTTCCTTGCCACTCAACTCCTCATTCCATACTATAGCTTCAAGCTGTCTAAGCTTGATATAATCACCAGCCTTATAGTTCCACATATATCCTTTTCTCAAAGAAGTATGCATATGGCTGGCCACAACCCAGGTGATCACATCATGATCACTCTCACCAACTGGAGGAAAGTGTGAAACCCCACCAGTGGCGCACCCAGAGGGGAGGGGGGGGCAAGGGGCCCAGGCACCCCCCCAAAAAGGAAAAAACTTTAGAAAATTTTCCAAAAATCTTTTCCTAATTAAAATTTATTTTTTTTATTTATGTTGTGTCATGTCTTCTATTTCTATACTACTTATGAATTAGCGATCACTGCAAATGCTCAGTCATAGGTCGTATGCGATGCCATAGTGTGTATTCACAAATCGTCTACTCAACTCCCCCCTCCCAAGTTCAATCCTGAGTGCTCGGCCCCCTCCAAGATTAAATCCTGAGTGCGCCACTGAACCCCACTCACAACATCCTATGATGAAATGATCAGATTTAAAACTCCTGATCCTCACGTGCTTTCCTTTAAAAGAATGCCACCTGAGATAGGTGCCTCTCAAGAACTCAAGAAATTCATTTTTCTTATTCCCAAATGCTATCTCTTCATTCCAATCAATACCCTTCCTTTGTTCATCAACCAAAGTTGTTTATGAATTTTTTCATTACCACCCCTACATTCCATGGCCTATAGCAACATCCAACTAAATATGTCTTCTAAATAACCTCTACCTCACACCACACTGCCTCATAACCATTGCTAGCTTAACTGAAAAAGCAAGCAAGTGAAACTTGTAGGTTTACAAGACTTAATTAAAACTGGCTTCTAAGTTCCCGAGACACTAGGAGAATGCTATAATTATTTTTATTGCATGGCCATCTTAAGTGTCTTAAGGTCATCTTAGGGTCTTAAGTCAATTTGTACTTTTATCCTAGCAGATTTTCATCACTTCATTACCTTATGTATGGCCAGCCTCCAAAATTGGAAACCAGACAATTTGAAAGTCTCATCTGACCTCTACAGCAGGATTTACATATAAAATTCTTTGCCCTGGTACTGATGGATGATAGGTTTACAACACTTCATGAATAGGATGCATATCCTACTTTTCCTTCTCTTTAAGCAAAACTGCTGTTTGGTTTAAAGCTCGAGAGGATGCCACTTCTGAGTTAATATCCTATCCTATCCTATTCCCTCAGCCATATAGCTGGTAGGGGTAGCTGTTCATTACCATACTAGGAAGATGTTTATGAGCATGGTGGTTTCCTGTTGCCTTCCTTGCCATAGAATATTTTATGACTGTAGCCATGTGTGTTCATGAGCCAGTTTGCTTGTTCTGAGGGATGAAAAACCCGAGGTACAGGGAGAAAAAACCATCCACGTCCCATATAAGACTGGACTCACCTTTAGTCGAAAGAAGACCAGATAAAGGTTCCTCATGTTACTGATGGGAATTGAACCAAGGTCTTTCCTAGAAAACACAAGACTGTCATACTACTCCTTGAACTCATTGACTGCTCATGCTCTCACAACTCTATCAGGCAATGCATTCCATGGTTCAGCCACCCTCCATGCAAAGAAACCACTCCTGAACCTCATGCTCACAGTTCCTTTTGTAACTTCCAGGGATGGCCCTTTGTCCTCACTCCTTCCCCTTGTTCCACCAAGTGAAACAACTCCAAACAACACACAACACCACTCCTCAGTGTCAACTCTGTAACTATCTCTCAACAGTTTAAAAGTCTCAATCACATCACCTCTCCTTCTATCTACCAAACTCTGCAGTCCATATTCCCTCAGAACTAACATATTCCTGAAATCATCTTTGTTATCTGCCTCTGTACCCTTTCCACAGTTAATTTATCCCCTTCAAATCCTGGGGCCAAATCTGAGAGCAATAGTCCAAGTGTGTTCTGATCAGGGCTTTATGCAATGGGATGACAGCTCTTTTATCTCTACAGGTCAGCGACCTTCTCAGTATTGCAGCAGTCCTCTGGGTTACCTTCACCACCTTTGCAATATGTTCCCTGAAATTCAGGTTTCTATCAATCATCATCCCCAGATCTCTTGCCTCCTCTGCTTCCTCCAGTACAGCTCCTCCAACAGAGTATGTATGCAGCCTCCCATCAATGTATCCCAAACTCCAAGACTTCATATATTGCTGCATTAAACTGAGACTCCCCCCCCCCCTCATTCATTTGTCCATTTGTCCAGTTTATTCAAATTCTCTTGCAGGGCTGCCACATTTGCACTTTACTAATAACTCTTCCTAGTTTCACATCATCTGCAAACAACTGAATATCCCCCTGCAGTCCACTGACAATGCGATTGATATAAAGGTTAAACAATACTGGTTCCACTACTTTGCCTTGTGGAACCTGTGGAACCCTACTTTTAACCTTCTGCCACCTTGATATTGCCTCACTATACACAACTGTCTGATAGCCAATCCTGAATCCAGTTGACTCACCTGACATCTAGACATCTAGACCCATGTTTTGCAATTTAAATATCAGCTTATCATGTGGTACCCTGTCAAATGCCTTTGCAGAAACCAAAAAAAAAAAAAAAAGGCAGAATATGCCTTTTCCTCATCAGCTGCTCTTGTCACATTATTATAAAAGACAATCATATTACCTTAACAAATCCATGTTGACCTCACAGATAACATTATCCTCATCTGCTGAGTGCTGTATATTGGTCCTCACTAATTTCTCCAAAATCTTCACAACTACTGATGAAACACAAAGTAGCCTATAATTTGACACTTTCAAGTCTACCACCATTCTTATACAATGGTGCTATCTTATCCTAGGCATGCCACACAGCATATTATTATTCCAGGTTTGAAATAATTGTTATTACATGAAGTTTTTAACTGAGAATATAGTAAGGTCTTGCTTGTTATTTTGGGTTGTGGTTTTAACTTGAACAATATCAGTGAGAAAAATATGAGAAAACTTTCCGGAATATGGGCATGCAGGGCTGTTTAGATTGCATTTACAAATTGAGTGAGCAATGTTTTGCTTATTGGCATTAAAGAGACTTGATTGACAGAGGATGATATAGGAAGAGAATGAAAGAAGAATATTATTTTCAGAGAGAAGAGAGAGAACAAAATGAGTGTATGGGTTTTGCTAATGATAGCAGAACTGAAGCAGCCAAAAAAAGACTGGAAGTACATCATGGAGATAAGGATGGAGAAGCTAATCCATTTAAGGCTAACTGATGTGAGATAGAGGTCAACAAGATGAAATGTTGTTGGCTGGAGCTATAGGCCATGGGACATATGGGAGAGTGTTGATGACATACATTGGCAAATTAGCACAATGATTTTAGGTTTAGTAATCATTATGATGTCTTGAACTATGAAATATAGATTGGAAGGATGAATGCTAACAAGGAGTGAAGGATGGAATTTATACAGCTGCTAAGAGATAAATGCATGAGAACAATATGTAATGGAGGAAACATGAGGTTCAAGATTTCTGGATTTGTTCATAGCATCAGAAAACTTAGCAGCAATCAATCTAGCCACACTGTCTCTGCTTGGAGAAAGTGATTATGTAGTCGTGTTCCTTGAAGATTGCCAAACATCTAGAATTTTCTCTTAAGAAGAGTATATGTGGAATTTCAAAGCAGGTGTTTACAATAAACTGAGCAGTTGGCTGATAGAAGTTTTTTCACTTGGCTATGCTACCAATTATATATTTGGTTTAATCCTTTATCCAGTGTAAGCAAACAAAGTTTGCACCTGAAGTATTTTCAGGACTGGGGAAACTCGTGGTAAAGGTGGTATAAGCTCTGATCACTTGCCTTAGTATCCCATAATGCAAAGCACTTATCCTTATGGGTATGTATAATGCTATGCATTATGGAAAGGGTCACTACCCACACCGGTTTCAACGTTTATTGAGGTGCCGTTTAAGTAATGACCTCTCTAAAACTTAGGCGATCCCCCAGACCACTCCCCATGAGTGACCAAAGAATAGTCCAAATAAGCATTGTTCCACTCAGTGACAGGTTCACCCTGCCACCAAGAACTTCTCACGTTGGCTCTACCCAGTGGCAGGCTTACCCCACCACCAGACAGAGCTGTAATCTCAGCAGTGGCCCCACTCAGAGACAGGAAAAACCTACCCCAAGCAGAGCCTCTCATACCTCAAGGAAAGGGACCACTTCTTCACAAAATAGAAAAGAGACCACTCTTTCCTATTTTGCTAACTACCTCAAGGAAAGTGACCACTACTAGGTGGTGATACAAAGGTGGAAGTAATGCAGAAGTCATATCACCATATATACCAGTTGCCAAAAGGTGTCAACACTTTATTATTAAAATTTTCTGGATTAGAGATAGTTGATGGAAGTTTTTTCACGTGGCTATGCTGCCAATTATATATTTGGTTTAATCCTTTATCAAGTGTAAACAAACAAAGTTTGCGTCTGAAGTATTTTCAGGACTGTGGCAACTCGTGGTAAAGGTGGTATAAGTTCTGATCACTTGCCTTGGTATCCCATAATGCAAAGCACATATCCCCAGATCTCTTGTCTCCCCTACTTCCTCCATATCTTTATGGGTATGTATAATGCTATGCATTATGGAAAGGGTCACTACCCAGACCGGTTTCAACCTTTATTGATGTCTCGTCAGTGGGAGCCACACCCAGAGGTGGTGATACTGAGGTGGAAGTAATGCAGAAGTCATATTATTATTATTATTATTATTATTATTATTATTCAGACCTCCATGGAGTCAAAAGACTCATCGTGGGAGGTCCTTCCTAAGAACATAAAGTCTGTCAAGACTCATCGAGGGGAGGTCTCCCCCCCAAGAAACACAAAATCTATCATACCACTCCTTAAACTCATTGACAGTTCTCGCTCTCACCACTCCATCAGGCAATGCATTCCACGGTTCAACCACCCTCCATGCAAAGAAACCACTCCTCACCCTCTTGCTCACAGTTTCCTTTCGTAACTTCCAGGGATGGCCTCTTGTCATCACTCCTTCCCGCTATTCAACCAAATGAAAGAACTCCCCAATGTCAACCCTGTAACCACCTCTCAACAGTTTAAAAGTCTCAGTCATATCACCTCTCCTTCTTCTATCCACCAAACTCTGCAGTCCACATTCCCTCAGCTGATCCTCATAACCAAAATTGTACAGTTCTAAAACCATCTTTGTCATCGGTCTCTGTACCCTTTCCACAGTTAATTTATCCCCTTCAAATCCTGGGGACCAAATCTGAGAACAATAGTCTAAGTGTGGTCTGATCAGAGACTTATACAATGGAATGATAAATGTTTTATCTCTGCAGGTCAGTGTCCTTCTCATAATTGCAGCAATCCTCTGTGTTACCTTCGCCACCTTTGCAATATGTCCCATAAATTTCAGGTTTCTATCAATCATCACCCCCAGATCTCTTGTCTCCCCTACTTCCTCCAGTATAACTCCTCCCATAGAGTATGCAGCATCCCATTGATGTTTACCAAACCTCAAGACCTTACATTTTGCTGCATTAAACTGACACCCCCCATTCATTTGTCCATCTATCTAGCTTATTCAAATCCTCTTGCAGGGCTACCACATCTACACTATTACTAATAATCCTTCCCAGCTTCGCATCATCTGCAAACAACTGAATATCCCCTTGCAATCCACAGACAATGTCATTGATATAAAGGTTAAACAATATAGGTCCTAGTACTGAGCCCTATGGGACCCCACTTGTAACCCTCTGCCTCCTGAAAACTGCTCCACCATACACAACTCTCTGATACCTATCAGACAGCCAATCCTCAATCCAGTTGACCAATCTGACATCCAGACCCATGTGCTGCAACTTAAATATCAGCTTATCATGTGGCACCCTGTCAAATGCCTTTGCTAAGTCTAAGAAAATTGCAGTATATGCCTTTCCCTCAGCTAATGTTCTTGTAACTTTATTATAAAAGGCTAGCATATTGCTATCACAAGAGTGCCCTTTCACAAATCCATGTTGACTCTCACAGATAACATTATCCTCATCTGCCCAATGCTGTGTACGGTCCCTCATTACTTTCTCCAAGATCTTAACTTGGAGAAAGTTAAGTCAGTTTGTGTGTCATCAACTACTGATGACACACGAACTGATCCATAATTAGACACTTCCAGTCTGTTCCCACCCTTATGCAATAGCACTATCTTACCTTCCTTCATTCCCTAGGCACCTTTCCCACAGCCAGACTTTCATTGAAAAGCCAGGTTAAAGGCACTGTCAGTTCCCTAGCACGTTCTCTCAAAACTCGTGGTGAAATACCATCCATTCTCAAAGCTTTACTGACATCCAGAGTACTCAGTATCTGAAACACATTCTCCTCCTGTACCTCTAAACCTCAAACCTGCCCTATCCCTCTAGCATTAAAACTGACTCCTCTAGGATGAAATACTCCAATAAAGTGTTCATTGAACAATTTTACTATGTCCTCTGCATCAGTCACTCTATTCCCATTTTTATCCCACAATATCATTTCTATCCCACAGTCATTTCTCCTCTTACTGGCCACACCATTGCTGCTAACAAATATTCTTTCACAATTTCCCACATAGTAATGATATCCCAGCCTTCCAATTCCTCCCTCCATGAAACTTCCCGAAGTTGACGTCTAAGACTGTTATAATCACCTGCTTTATAATTCCACATAAGTTCCCATATCTTTGATACTCCTGCATGTCTATTCATTTTCCTAGTCAAAACCATATCTCCATATCTCCTGGTGGGAGAGATGTCATCTCAGTTATTATCAACTCTTCTGATGCTATAACCAAATCCAAAACTCTTGAACCTCTTGTTCCCTCTGTTACATGTTGCCTAAGACATTTGTCCCTCAAGAATTCTAGAAATTCCATTCCCATATTGCTACATGCATCTGCCTCTCTCCAATTCATACTACTGTAGTTAAAATCTCCTATAACAATCATTCTTCTTGCACTTGCCAAACTTAACTGCTAAACATCTCCTGGTCCCCATCCTCTGTGCTCCTGGGTCTGTAGCAACACCCCACTAAATATCCTGTCTTGCCCACCTCTGCCTCACACCATATGCTCTCAAAACCATTCGGGTCACTGCCTTCCAAAGCCTCCACTCTTAGAGGACATAGGTCGTCACTTATCTTAAGCAGTACCCTACCACCACCACCACCACACTTTCCCCTCCTATCCTGCCGAAAAATGCTGTACCCAGCAAATTCTATTCCTGTTATTATATCCTCTTCTGTCAACCATGTCTCAGTGATCCCAATAATTTTTGGCCAAGCTGATGCTATCTGCACCACCAATTCCTCTCCTTTATTCCGGATACTCCTGGCATTAGTATTAAGCATATACCAGTTGCCAAAAGGTGTCAACACCTTATTATTAAAATTCTGTGGATTAGAGATAGTTGATGGAAGTTTTGGTAGCATAGCCAAGTGAAAAAACTTCCATCAACTATCTCTAATCCAGAGAAGTTGATGATAGGATAATGGATTAAACCAAATATATAATTGTGAGCAGTTAGCTTTGAGAGTGTCATGACATAAGAATTTGCAGGAGAGAGATATTAGCATTGCATGGTATATGGTCAAAGGAGTGTTTGAAAAAAGCAGTATCAGCCTATATTTCCAGGTTAGGAGGATAAATAGAGTTAGAGGAATTGTAGGGACACAGGAGATTGGTTGGCTGGAATATGATACTTTATATGGGACAACATAGTTTTGCAAAGTATAACCTTGCTTTAGTAACTTGCTTACTTTTTATAATCAAGTGACAGTTGAGTTAGATACAGGAAATGGCTACATAGTGATACTGCTGGACTTTGCAAAGTATTTGACAGGATACTACATGGATCTCTGCCGCATAAATTGGAGCAAATGGTGTGGGATATGAAGCTGTGATTTCAATAAGAGGATGGCTAATGAACAGATATCAGAAATTGATCTATGGGAGAGTTGAGTCTCGGAGAAAGCGATGGACTAATTGTTTACTCGCAGACTCAGTACTTGGACCTCTGCTGTTTATTTTTTACATGAATGATGTAGAAAGTGAGTCAAGGGAAAATATTCAGTTGTTTGCTGCAAAGCTAGAGTGATAGTCAATGAAGATCATGTAATGATCCTACAGACAACTTAAATAGACTTGCAGTTTGAGCAAGGGTAAATGACTGCTAGTTTAAGGTAGTCATACATAAAGTTGAGCACTTTTCAATGAAGAGATCACAAATTGTGGTGAGTGAGTTCAAGGAGGTGTGATAGGCAGTTATGTGAACAGTGATAGTTTGAGTTATCATGACGAGTCTTTGACTCTGCATGAGAAGTGATGATAATACGGTCTAAAGTCACTTTTTTTTTTTTTTTAAAGTTATCTTAAATTTAATTTGAATTGTGTTTATTTAAGGTGTCTTCAAAATGTTTGATCACTGCTTTTCATGCATGACAGGGAATAACTTTATAATTTACTTTTTAGGTTATGCACTCATGAATAAATCCCATCATCATGAAAGCCAGACTTGGATTGTGCTAAGTTTTCTGTTGCTTGTGGCAAAAAAAATAAAATATAAAATAAAATAAATAAATAAAATAAAATAAATAAATAAAATAAAATAAATAATAAAAATAATAAAAATTGAAATAAACAAAACTTAAAATACATTTGTAAGTTGTTTAAAAATATAATTTTTGTCAATTAGTGCTTTTTTTATAATTTAGATGTACTTGATAAATATCCCTAGCATTTGCTCAGAATCACCCCTGTTATTGGAAGCTCAATGCACTGAAGCAACTAAATCAAAGCCCAGCATAGGATTATTGGCTTAATAATAATAAACACGAGGACAGCCTAGGAAGGATATATTAAGGTAAAAATTCTAGTTATTTTAGCTTTTAGGCAATATTTGTCATTTTAAATAGCCAAAAGTGATATTTCATTAGTTATATACAGAGGACTTTAATTTGAAATTGAAAAACACTCCTCTTGAGATGAGTTTCATTTCGTAAATCTTGAAATTCAACCCCCCCCCCCCCCAATCATTAAGCAGCTCATCTCAATTGCAGCAGGTTTTGCTTTTTTAAAAAATTATTATTTTTTAGAATTAGATAACAAACTTGACATCCTTTGCTGACATTATTAAATCATATTATTAAATAATTAGCAAATGCCTTTCTTTTCTTATGATAGAAAGAGTTGTGGAGAAAGAGAGAGAGAGATTCTGAAACTAACATGCAATTTCATTATGGTCCTACTAAATTCAGAAAAGTTTGAACAGAAGTAAAAAATAAAAAAACTACAAATGGATAAAAAAATAGAAGTAAACTGGTTTTTTGTTTGTTTGCTTTTAGTTGACATTACTATCTGATTATGATTATTATTATTATTATTATTATTAATGCCAGACCTCCATGGAGTCTGAAGAATCATTGTGGGAAGCAAACACAGTTACACAAAAAGCCCATCAAACTGTGCTTTGAATTCATTCAATGTATCTACATTCACCACAATGACAGGCAAAGCATTCCACTGACCAACCACTCTCCATGCATAGAGTGGTTGGTCAGTGGAATGATCAATCCCCCGCTCTCCCGTTCTATGAAAAATCTCTTTCATGTCAACCTGATAACAACTCCTGACTAGCTTATATGTCTCAATCATGTCCCCCCCCCTCCTCCTATCCACGAGGCTTTGCAACTTACATTCTCTCAATCTATCCTTTTACTCCACATTCTAAAAACCACTGATCACCTTTGTGATCTTCTGTGGACCCTTTCCAACATATCCTCAACATCAAAAGCCTGGCAACCAAATCTGTGCACAATTATCTATATGAGGCCTGATCAAGGATTGATACAATGGCATCATAACCTCTCTATTTCTGCATGTTAGGATCCTTCAGATCATTGCCATTATCTGATGTGATGTTTTCACAACTTGTGCAGTGTGGCCCCTGAATTTCACTTCCACCATTTTATACACCATCACTCCTAGATCTCTCATCTCCTCTACTTCATTTAAAGTTTCCCCACCAAGTGTATACCTTACAACTCATCGTTGCTTACCAAATCTCAAACCTTACACTTTGTAACATTGAACAGTTCCACTTACCAGCCCATTCATGCAGTTTGTTCAAGTAAAGCCATAACAGCCACTTGAGTCTGCATTGCATTGCTTTCTCCAATTTTGCATCATCTGCAAATAGCTGTATATCACTAGTTAAACCCATCCTAATATCATTAACATACAAACTGAACAACAGTGGTCCCAAAACTGACCCATGTGATACACCTTCCTCTACCGCATCCCCATTTACAACTTTCTGATATATATATCTGACAGCCAGACACTGATCCAAGTCAGAAGTCTGTTATCCAATCCCATCTGTTTCACTTTATTTAGCAGCTTGTCATGTGGCAGTCTACCAAATGCTTTTGCAAAATCCAAGTACACCACTGTATATGCATCTCCCATCCAAGGCATTTGTCACCTTGTTAAAGTACATGAGTGAATTAGTAAAGCATGAACACTCTTTAATAAACCCTACGGTAATAAATCACAAAGAATATCACTGTTATCAATTCATTTCTTTATCGTACTTCTCATCAATCCCTCTCTCTCTCTCCAGTACCGTCACCACAACTCCAGATATACAGATTGGCCTATAATTTGAAGCTACAGCCTTATCATCACCTTTATGCAGTGGAACTCTTCGTTCCATGCTAAAGCTCCAAGCTGTCACCTATGTTTGTCATAACCACTGGCCTTATAATTCCACATATATCCTATCCTCCTAAAAGTGTGCATATTGCTAGCCACAACCCCAGTGATCACTTCATGATCACTCTCACCAACTGGAGTAAAGTGTGAAACCCCTCTCACAATTACATCCTTGATGAAATGAAGAGATCTAAAGCTTTCGATTCCTGGTGTGCTTCCTGAGATAGTTATCTCTCAAGAACTCAAGAAATTCATTTTCCTTATTCCCAATCTTTCTTTCTTTCTTTTCAGCCATTTTCTGTCCACTGTTGGATGAAGGCCTCCTCCAGTTCTTTCCACCTTTTTCTGTTCTTGGCAATGGTTGACCAATTTTCCCCAACAAAATTTGACAATTCATCACTCCACTTTCTTTTAGGACATCCTTGGCCTCGTTTTCCTTCTTCTGGAATCCAGTTTGTTAGTATAGTGGTCCATTGCTCATCTTCTCTTTTGGGTAGATGTCCAGCCCATTTCCATTTTAGTCTT
Source organism: Typopeltis vanoorti (assembly GCF_054136105.1). Taxonomy (NCBI): domain Eukaryota; kingdom Metazoa; phylum Arthropoda; class Arachnida; order Uropygi; family Thelyphonidae; genus Typopeltis; species Typopeltis vanoorti. The sequence goes on from NC_143560.1 coordinate 114,419,223, forward strand.
TTGTGGTGAAGAATGATGTCAGTGATATGGTCTGCCTTCTTATCCAGGTGTTTTGCTTCTTGTCTTTTAATGTGATGCCTAGCATCAATCTCTCCATTTTTCTTTGAGTTGTTGCTAGTTTAATTGCCAGTGCTTTTTGTTAGAGACCAAGTTTCACAGCTTCATTGAAATCTATACCACCATAATTAAAATCACTGATAGTAATTGCTCTTCTTTTGTTCACTAATCCAACTTGTTTATACATTTCTTCATCACCATCCTACACATTTCCAGGTCTATAGCAACATCCAACTAAACATGTCTTCCAGTCAACCTCCATGTTACACCATACAGCCTCATAACCAGTGCCACTATTTCCCTTTTTCATGTCTACCTTATGTGGACATAATTTCCCTGCTATGATCAGCATGCACCTTCCTTCTTGTCCTTTATTCCATTTTTCTTCCTGTTAAAGAATATCATCTTCGTTCAACCATATTTCATAAACTCAATCAATGTAACAGTTTCATCTCACTTATTTCTGATCCTTCTGGAATTTTTAAACAACTACAGCAGTTCATTTTTAGATCTATAACCAGTCCTATCCAAGCCACTCATTGGTTGTGATTTCTCCCCCACACTTGCCCAAATCACCTTTATCGCAACTTACCATATATATCTGCTGTGTCTCAACTTCCCCATCTACTTTGCAATATACTCCATCTTCATACGCACATTCACTGCCTCTTTCAACATCCACTCTCCATACCATTTCTCCTGTCCACCCTGACTTCCCTTGTTTCTCTGTCCCTCTTGCATTCCTGTTCTCTCTCTTCATCTTTTACACTACTGTTTTCACTGCCAAGCACTTCTGTTTCATCACTACCATTCTCCTGATTTTTCACCTCATCTCTTGCATGTATCACAAACTACAGACACTGTGCTTTCATCCAGCAACACTTTTTTTTCCAGTGCAATCACTCCAAAGCCATTCAGATGAAACCCATCATACCTGTATAATTTAATTTTTCCCTCAAATACATGCCATGCATTCACAAACTGTATTCCCTTCTCCTCATACAGCACCAGTAGCATACATTGATGATTTTGGCTCTCTGTCACAACTGATCGTTGTCATACCTAGGAAACACGCTGACAATGTTTCCCACTTCACTATTGTCTCACTCTTCTCAATAACCACCTGATATTTGCCCTCACATGTTCCTTATGTCCACTTGGATCATTTGTCCCCACAATCACCATCAATCTCTCCATGCGCTATGCTTGCTGCACAAGCTCGTTAATTGAGAAAAAAGTAATATTTATTTGTTAATAAATGCATGCATTTATAAGCATTCCATTTAGGCTTTTATTTTTGTAGACAGAAGATGTCTTAAGCTTGTGTGGCAATAATTGAGCTTTGCATTGTGTATCAAAACTGATGCTTGCTCGTCTAGTCAAAGCTACCTTGGCTTGCTCGGTTCTAGGAGCTTACAGGTCCTTGCAGCAGCACTGTGATTTCATGTATGCGCATAGCCATTTTACGTTGTCTCACTCTGTTGCTTAAACCACAGGCCATATGCAGTCAACGTTGCTCTAGCCAGTGAGCTTCAGCAGCTTTTACAAATGTGCGTATTGCTTGGGAAAATTAAGTTACAACCAACTTTTTATGACGATGTTATTGACCAGTTCATAAAGAAGAACCGTAGAGTAGAATTTGTATTCAAGTAGCTAAATTGAAAAATATAGAATATCATTTGTAAAATAAATGTTGTATTTGTATGATTAAATGTACATAAATTTCTCAATGGTCTATATATTTCTATATAGTTTTAAATGGTCAGTACAAGTAATCTTCGTATAATGCGGTACTTATACAACGCAGTTTCAATATAACGCGGTGTAAAAATTGTAGTAACCCTTGTTCAATGCCGTTCTTATACAATGCAGTTTTGACAAAAACACAGTCTAGAAATTGTAGTAACCCTTTAACTTTTCATATATTTTTCACCGCATGACTAATCAAATCAAATAAATCAAATTTTATCTTCGTTAAATTTATGTCTTCGTTTTCTGCCAGGAAAGCGCATTAAAAATCATAAGTGTGTTATCTCAAGCTGAGCACTTTATTTTCTGGTGAGTTACATGCATAATTAATATGTAATGCTTTTTTATGTAAAAAAAATAATTTTTATAGAATAATGGCCACAAATTGCAGTGAAAGGGAAAAAATTAATATTGAAAAGAAAATTTCTCTCAAAGAAAAAAAAATTAAAATCATAGGTTGGTTGAAAAATGGAGAAAAACCAGTTGTTGTAAGGACTTTGAATTTAAATGAATTAACAATTCAAACAATCAAACACAATGAACATAAAATCCGAGAAAGTTTATTACTGGGTCAACAGTAAGTGCAAAGCTCGTTGCTTGTGTACGCACTTTTCTAAGAGAAAAATGAAGAAATCTCTAATGATTTGGAATGAAGATGCACTCAAAAGAAAATTCCTTTGGATGGAAATCTTAGTAAACAAAAAACTCTCAAAGTTTATAAACATTTATAATGCAGACCAGGTGTTCAATGCTGATGAATCCGGGTTATATTGGGAAAAAATTCCAAAACGCACCTATATTTCAAAAAATGAAAGATCACTCCTGGATTCAAAGTTTCCAAAGACAGAATTACTTTACTGTTTTGTAGTAATGCATCAGGTGATTAGATGTCAAAACTAATGTTATTAACCGATTCTCAAATCCTCGTGCTATGAAAGATTAAAATATGCACTTTATTTTATTTTGCCTAAAAAATTTATGCATTACATGCAATGAAGCTTAATTACAATTTGTACTTTTTATAATTTTATACTATGTATTTGTGTCATAGTTTATATATTTTCTTAACTTACATGAATTACCTGAATTAAATAAAAATATATTTTTGTTAGATATGTCATTGTCGTTATATAATTTATATAATAATAAAAACAAAAATCCATTTCAGAACAAAACCCTACTTTTTGTATGTGATCTGAGTCTCGAATAACGCGCTTTATATAATGCGGCATTTCTATGGAACCTAACATCCGCATTATACGAGGGTTACCTGTAATTCATTATTCCAATAATCAGATTTCAATCACACCTCTCACTCCCTGAATGATAACAAGAGCAAGCGTGAATTTCAAGACCGGCATTCTCCCCTTAACTCTCTTGCTCATTTCTTCCTCATGTCCAATGCCTGAATTATCCTACTTATTCTCCCTTCTGGACAGCAGACCTTATGGACTCTCTCATTAACTATGAGGGTGGTCTGAAAAGTTCTCGGCCTAACAATGAAAACACGAATTTATAATTTCAAAATTATTTTTATTTTTCAACATAATCTCCCTTAAGACTAATACAATTATTCCAGCGATGTTCTAGCACCATTATCCCATCACTGTAGTGGTTCTCAGTAAGATCTGCATACCCCTCTACAGCTGCAATTACCTCTTGATTCAAAGAAAAATGCTGACCAGCGAGGAAGCGTTTTAGTTTTGGGAAGAGATAGGAGCCAAATCTGGGGAATAGGGTGGATATTCCAACAATTCATAGCAGATCCCCTAATTTTCCCGTTGCCAGAACACATTTGTGGGAGGGTGCATTGTCCTGATGAAAGATGATTTTTTTCTTCTGCAAACCAGGTCTTTTCTCATGAATTGTTTTGTCTAGTCTGGTTAAAAGATCAGAATAATATTCCCCGGCTATTGTTTTACCCTTTTCAAGATAATTAATAAAAAAAATGCCTTTAGCATCCCAAAACACCGATGCCATGACCTTTCCTGCTGATGGAACTGACTTTGTCTTCTTTGGTACTGAACAACCAGCTTCTGTCCACTGTTTTGACTGCTGTTTGGATTCTGCTGTGTAATGGTGAATCCAAGTCTCATCCATAGTAATAAATTGATGCACAATATCAGTTTTATTCTTGTTAAAATGCTCCAAGTACTGTTCAGAGATTTTCATGCAAGTGCATTTTTGATCTGCTGTGAGCAAGCACACCCATCTTACACAAACCTTTTTTATTTTCAATTCTTCATGCAAAATATATCCTACACGTTCTTTTGAAATGCCTATAGTCTCATTAATTTCATGCACTTTGATTCGCCGGTCATCCAATACCATATTGTGCACTTGATCAATGATTCCTGGTGTTGTTACACTTTTTGGAGGTGCTTCACGTGGATCTTCTTCAAGGCTGGTACGGCCACGTTTAAACATGGCAGCCCATTTCTTAATTGTCAGAATTGAAGGAGACGAGTGCTGGTAAAATTGTATGAATTTTGAATGAATTTCTTTTGCTGTTAAACCTTCTTTTACAAAGAATTTTATAACTGCACGATACTCAGTTTTATCCATTTCAAGGGATACAGACAACACTTTTGCTTCAGACAGCTGTATAAAATAAACTACTTGAAAGAATGACTTGCAATTTCGCATGGCTGCTTACGAAAGATGTACCAACTTATAAAAAAAAAATCTCTTGCTAATAGTGTTGTTATCTGTGGTCGAGGCCGATAACTTTTCAGACCACCCTCATCATCATCTAACTATGGAATCTCCATATATTGCTATCCTGGAATCACTCGTCACCTCTTTTATCCTTTTTTCTTTCATTCTATTCTCTGCACCCTTTCATTAGTTTAAACTAAATGTTTAACATCACTCCACATATTCCTTGTTTCATTTTTCATTTTCAATAACTATTTCATCAAATCTTGCATTCTGATAGTTTCACTCTCTGCCACTCCCACAGTCTTGCAACTTACTTCTGTTTCCTCATTCATACTTTCTTTCTCTTCCACATTCTTGCATTCTTTTCACTCTGAGTTTTGGTACCTTTTGTTTCATTTCCGTTTTTTCATCCACCCCATCTTCTATCTTTTCAGTTTGTTTTGCATTCATTGTCTCGTGGTCTAATAATATATTGCACTTCCTACAATTCCATACTTTCTCTCTGCCTCTCATTCTCTCTCTCTCTCTCTCTCTCTCTCTCTCTCTCTCTCTCTCTCTCCACAAACACATCTCTTACACTCTGCTATGCATACATATCACACTCATGACATTATTATTATTATTATTATCCAGGCCTCCATGGAGTCAAAAGACTCATCGTGGGAGTCATTTTTAGGAAAACCAAAGTCTATCATACCACTCCTTGAACCCATTAACCATCCCCACTCCAACCACTCTATCAGGCAATGCATTCCACGGTTCAACCATCCTCCATGCAAAGAAAGCACTCTGCACCCTTTCACAGCTTCCTTTATAACTTCCAAGGATGACCCCCTTCTCATCACTCTTTCCCGCTGTTCCACCAAGCGAAAGAACTCCAGTGTCAACCCTGTAACTACCTCTCAACAATTTAAAAGTCTCAATCATATCACCTCTCCTTCTTCTATCTACCAAACTCTGCAGTCCACATTCCCTCAGCCTATCCTCATAACTAACATTGTACAGTCCTGAAACCATCTTTGTTATCCACCTCTGTACACTTTCCACAGTTAATTTATCCCTTTCAAATACAATGGAACGATAACTCTTTTATCTCAGAAGGTCAGAATCCTTCTCAGTATTGCAGCAATCTTCTGGGTTTACATTCCCTTTGCAATATGTTCCCTGAATTTCAGTTTTCTATCAATAACCCCCCCCCCCCTCTTGTCTTTCTACTTCCTCCAATACAGCTTGATTATAAAAGGCAATTGTATTACTAAAGCAAGAATGCCACTTAACAAATCCGTGTTGACTCTCAATGGAGGTCAGGTTAATGGAGCTGTCTGTTCTTTAGCACATTCTCTCAAAACCAGTAGTGAAATACCATTATCTTCTTTTTGTATCTTCTTTTTCTTTCACTCTTTTCATTTCTCCTTTCTCAACCCTTAAGATTAACAATGACCTCAGCAATGAGGTCTCCTCTCCTGCACCAAGAAAAAAAAAAGTCACCAGTCACAGGTGAGTATCCCTTTAGTTTATGAACTTTCACACCAAACCTCGTGATCTGTCAGGCTTCTCCTAAATAAAATAGTCTTGATACTCAGAATCAATTGGTCCTACTAGGCAGTGGCGTATCTAATGGGAGGGGGGTGCAGAGGGGACGGTCCACCCTGAGCGGCACTTTGAACTTTTTTGGACTTTTGCAGTTAATTCTAAAATACAGTTTCGAGAACTCATTTCCAAATATTGTAATACTACTGCAAATTTTCCTCACAATTCCTTTAAGTGAACTAGCTGTAGATCCAGAAATGAGCTGTTCTGTTTGTACGCAAATGCTAGAAGTGTAAGAAACAAGGCAGATGAATGGTTGCACTACTTGCGTCTGTTCACCCAAAGATTGTCGGAATAAGTGAGACATGATTGGAAGAGGATGACATCCTGACAGGAATAGAGATGGAACGGTATGATGTATTTCATGAGGATAGAGGGGGCTAAAAAGGGAGGGGGAGTGCTATTGATGATAGAGAAAGAGTTATGGCCATATAAAGTGCAGATTCAAGAGGGAAATAGTGCCAGTGGTTTTGGGGCAGTATGGGTGTGAGATAGAAGTGGATGGAATCAAATACATGGTGGGATGTTGTTATAGACCAGGTAATGTGGATGGTGGTGATAATGAAATGTACAATCAAATTAGGCAAGGTAAATAAGAAAAGGGTGATCATTATGGGTGATTTTAATTATTGCAATATAGACTGGAATGATGAGATAGCAACTGGAAGTAAAGAAAATGAGTTTCTTGAGTTTTTGAAGGATAACTACCTCAGAAAGTATGTAACAGTGGGCACACAAGGATTGAGGTTCTTGAATTTGGTCATCTCATCAGAGGAAGTAATTGTAAATGAGGTGTCAAATCATCCACCAATTGGTGAGAGTGACCATGAGGTGATTACCTGGGTGGTAGTGCCAGCAGTGTGAGGACCTCTGTGAGAAAAGGATATATGTGGAACTACAAGGGGGGGGGGTGATTATGAAGAGCTCAGGAGACAGCTTGTGGGTGTAGCATGGAATGAGGAGTTAGCTGGAAAAGAGATCAATGCAGCTTGGGGGATCAAAAACTGTTTAGTAGATGCAATGTCTAAATGTATTCCAAGGGTGAGAAGGTTAAATAAGGTGGGTGTGAGATGTATGAATAAAGAGATTAAGCATGTGATACAGAGAAAAAGGACATTGTGGAAGCAGCATAAGAGAAGTGGAAATAACCAATTCCATGAGGTCTACAAAGACCAAGCAAGGAGGGTGACTTGGTTGGTGAGGGTAGCTAAAGAGAGGTATGAACAGCAGTTGGCTAATGAAGCCAAAAATAATCCTAAGGAGTTCTTTCGATATGTAGCCAGCAAAAGAAAGAATAATTATGGAAAGATAACATTGATGGGAGAAAATGGTATAAAGACAGCTGATGCAGAATGTGTGATGAAGATACTTAATGAGCACTTCGTAAAGATCTTTCAATCTTGTGAATGTGAATTCATGGAGGGATTGAGAGCAGTTGATGATGGGGAGGAGAGACTGACTGTAAGCGAGCAAGAGGTGTATGGGGAGTTGAGTAAACTAGATGTTAATAAGGCTGAGGGCTTGATAATATATCACGAAGTATTCTGAAGGAATGTGCCAGGGAGTTGACATCTGCCTTGACATATTTTTTTAATATTAGTCTTGCAATCGGTCACGTTCCTAAGGAGTGGAAGGAGGGCAAGATTGTGCCCCTTCATAAAGGAGGTGATCGAACTCAAGCATCAAACTCAAGCATCAACACCTGACTCACTATCTGCATGTCAGGTGTTGTGGTTAAGTCGTTGGAGAAGCTTGTGAGAACTAGGATCCAGAGTTGGGTTGATAACAATGGTATTATCTTTGATGGACAGCATGGATTTGCTAAAGGAAGGTCATATGTTAGTAATCTACTTACTTATTACAATAAAGTGACTGCTTCCTTGGCAGAGGAAAAGGATACACAGTAATATACTTGGATTTCACAAAGGCTTTTGATAGAGTACCTCATGATAGGTTGACAGTCAAACTAGAACAGATGGGGTTGGATATTAGATTGGTGCATCAGATTGGAGACTGGCTATCTGATAGGTATCAACAAGTTGTGTATTCGGGAGTGATTTCCAGGAAAAGGAAATTCACTAGTGGAGTGCCTCAGGGGTCTGTTTTAGAGCCATTGCTGTTTAACTTGTATATTAATGATATAGGTGAAGATTTGGATGGAGATATTCAGTTGTTTGCAGATGATGCAAAGTTGGGACGAACCATGAAGTGTAGTGAAGATGGTGTGGCCTTACAGGAAGATTATGCTTGGTGAGAATATATTGTTAGAGGTAGAGGAAATAAGAGATCTGGAGGTGATAGTAGATAAGGATCTAAAATTTAGGGGACACGTTGCCAAAATTGTGAAGACAATACAAAGGCTTCTGGGAATGATGCCGAGGACACTGACGTGCAGAAGTAGGGAGATTCTTGTTCCGTTGTATAAGGCTTTGATTAAGCCACACATGGACTATTGTGACCAGATTTGGTCACCGGGTTTTCAGAAGGATGAAGAGATGTTGGAAAGGGTCCAAAGGTGACTGACTAAGGTAGTTTCTGACCTCTGGAATGTCGAGTATGAGGAAAGATTGAGATGTAATTTTCAGTCTGGTGGACAGGAGGAATAGGGGAGATTTGATAGAGACCTACAAGTTGGTAAGGGGTTGTTATAGGATCAATGCTGGAGAAGTTTTTCAGAGGATAGTGGGAGATCAAGGGAGAACCAGAAGTCATTCCTGGACATTGTATAAAGATAGTGTGAGTAGGGGAGTGAGAGGCAAGTTTTTTTCTGCAGAGTTATGAATGATTGGAATACCTTGCCTGAGAATGTGGTGTCTGCAAAGAGTTTGAATGTTTAAAACACGGTATTATGAGCTTTGTGTGTGTGATAAAAAGACCTCCCAGGTGAGTCTTTGACTCCATGAGGTCTTGGGGTGGTAATAATAATAATAAGTGAATGATATAATCACGTAATCACAAGAAAGATATTTATTTAACCAAATATTTCGGTCTGGAAATAGCAGACCATCGTCGGTGGTATTACAAGAACAGTTTAAAAAATATACAAGCTAGAATACTAACAATAGATCGTTGAAATTAGAACATGCCGCGTGATGTTATATCACTAAGTATGAAACGAAATATTTTGAAGTAGAAACATGATTGAATTTGCTATTAAAAAAAAAAAAAAAAAAAAAAAAAAAAAAAAAAAAAAAATTAATGGGTAATCTTGATTAGGCTTTCCCAGATTTTTGATATAGATATGCAGTCATTACGATTCAGGTTGGGATGATGGAGCAAGGCCTCCACGCTTTCCTTGAACAAACGTTCGAACCTATAACGGGATCTATGTAAGAGGCGCGTTTTGGACCAAAGGATGCTGTGGTCAGTTTCAATCCCGTGTTGAGCCAAACCAGACTTTTCAGGTTTATTGTGAAGAATGGATGATTGATGTTCTTGGATTCTTTTTTCAAGAGAACGTCCAGTCTGTCCAAAGTAAGAGAGATCACAGTTGCAAGGAATTTGATAAACTCCAGGAAGAGATAAAGTTGAGCGTTTGTCTTTAGGAGAAGGAAATTGAGAAGACAATTTGTTAATAGGAGAATACGTAGCTGTTAAATCATATTTCTTCAAAATTCTTGCGATAGGTTCTGAAATACCGGAGATATAAGGAATAGGTACTCGACGTATTGAATCTTTGTTGTTTTGTGGAGGATTATAAGATGTAAGAAGACGTTGAATACTTTTTTCAGAAAAGCCATTGAGTTTCATGTGTTGCTGGATAGTAGAAAGTTCTTTCTGTAGATAATTCTTTCTGTAGATTATCTACAGAAAGAACTTTCTACTATCCAGCAACACATGAAACTCAATGGCTTTTCTGAAAAAAGTATTCAACGTCTTCTTACATCTTATAATCCTCCACAAAACAACAAAGATTCAATACGTCGAGTACCTATTCCTTATATCTCCGGTATTTCAGAACCTATCGCAAGAATTTTGAAGAAATATGATTTAACAGCTACGTATTCTCCTATTAACAAATTGTCTTCTCAATTTCCTTCTCCTAAAGACAAACGCTCAACTTTATCTCTTCCTGGAGTTTATCAAATTCCTTGCAACTGTGATCTCTCTTACTTTGGACAGACTGGACGTTCTCTTGAAAAAAGAATCCAAGAACATCAATCATCCATTCTTCACAATAAACCTGAAAAGTCTGGTTTGGCTCAACACGGGATTGAAACTGACCACAGCATCCTTTGGTCCAAAACGCGCCTCTTACATAGATCCCGTTATAGGTTCGAACGTTTGTTCAAGGAAAGCGTGGAGGCCTTGCTCCATCATCCCAACCTGAATCGTAATGACTGCATATCTATATCAAAAATCTGGGAAAGCCTAATCAAGATTACCCATTAATTTTTTTTTTTTTTTTTTTTTTTTTTTTTTTTTTTTTTTTTTTAATAGCAAATTCAATCATGTTTCTACTTCAAAATATTTCGTTTCATACTTAGTGATATAACATCACGCGGCATGTTCTAATTTCAACGATCTATTGTTAGTATTCTAGCTTGTATATTTTTTAAACTGTTCTTGTAATACCACCGACGATGGTCTGCTATTTCCAGACCGAAATATTTGGTTAAATAAATATCTTTCTTGTGATTACGTGATTATATCATTCAGTCTTATGTCGCAAGTATCCTTAAAACAACAAATAATAATAAGTGTTGCTAGTTGTGAGAGGAGTTTTTCTAAATAAAATAGATTAAGAATTACCTACATTATTATGAAATTGACTTCTACATTGTCATAGACGATTTTGCTAACAGAAAAGCAAGAAAAATAACATTTTAGAATGTTGAAGTTAAAGTTTTACTTTAAACTTTAAACATAGTGTTTTAATTTATTTCCCTATATGTCGGTTTGACTTTTTGTAGTATTTTTGGTGTATTGAGAGGGGCAGCAAACTCAGGGACCGCCCCGGGTGGCAAAAGCTCTAGATACATCACTGGGTATAGTTAATGTATTGTTTACTTTTAGTCTGGTTTGTTTTTGAACTAGGTTTGGTTTAAATATAGAGTTAATTACATCTGTTATTTTTAAATATTTTGCAGTTTTTAGGTTTATATCTTTTTCATTTTCATATGTATTCATACAACCTAGGTAGTTAAATCATTTCACCTGATCTAAAATCTTGTTATCAATTACTATTTTAGTTCTTACTGGATCTTGTCCTTTAAAAATCATAGTTTTTGATTTTTCTTTTGATATTATCATTCTATAATCTTTGGCTATCTAATTTAGATTTAAAATAGTTTTCTGTAAGTTATCTTCAGAATTTGTAATTATTATTTGGTCATCAGAAATAATGGAGATTGTTTAAGTTCACAGTAGGAGAAAGTTTAATACCTTGATGGAAATTTTTATTCCATTTTATTATTATTTCATTTAGGTAAATATTAAAAAGAGTTACTGAGAGGCGGGGACATCCCTGTGAGTTCTTTGGTTTATCTCTCTCATATAAGATAGCTCATGATTTAATCTTAGTTGTATTTGATTATTTTCATATATACTTGTGACAGCTTGCTAGCAGTGTGAGGACCTCTGTAAGAAAAATGTGTATGCGGAACTATAATGGGGGGGGGGCAATTACGAAGAGCTCAGGAGACAGCTTGCAGGTGTGACATGGAATGAGGAGTTAGCTGGTAAAGAGATCAATGCAACTTGGGGGATTTTCAAAAAATATCTAGTAGATGCAATGTCTAAATGTATTCCAAGGGTGAGAAGATTAAATAAGGTAGGTGTAAAATGGATGAATAAAGAGATTAAGCATGCGATACAGAGAAAAAGGGCATTGTGGAGGCAGCATAAGAGAAGTGGAAATAACCAATTCCACGAGGACTACAAAGACCAGGCAAGGCAGGTGATTTGGTTGGTGAGGATAGCTAAAGAGAGGTATGAACAGCAGTTAGCTAATGAAGCATAAAAGAATCCTAAGGAATTCTTTCGATACATAGCGCCAGCAAAAGAAAGAATGATTATGGAAGGATGACATTGATTGAAGAAGATAGTATAAATCAGAAGTTGCAGAAGGTGTAGTGGAGATACGTAATGAGCAGTTCATAAAGGCCTTTCAATCTTGTGAATGTGACTTTATGGAGAGATTGAGAGCAGTCGATGATGGGGAAGAGACTGACTGTAAGTGAGCAAAAGGTTTTGTGGAGTTCAGCAAACTAGATGTAAATAAGCTGTGGGACTTGATAATATATCACCACATATTCTGAAGGAATGTGCCAGGGAGTTGACACCTGCCTTGACATATTTTTTTTAATACAAGTCTTGCACTTGGTCAAGTTCCTAAGGAGTGGAAGGTGGGCAAGATTGTACCACTTCATAAAGGAGGTGATAGAACTCAAGCATCAAACTATGGGCCTATCTGTGTGTCAGGTGTTGTAGTTAAGTTGTTAGAGAAGCTTGTGAGAACCAGGATCCAGAATTGGGTTAACCACAATGGTATTATCTTTGATGGGCAACATCGATTTGCTAAAGGGAGGTCATATTTTAGTAATCTACTTACTTATTACAATAAGGTGAATGCTTCCATGGACATAGGAGAAGGATACAAAGTAATATACTTAGATTTTGCAAAGGCTTTTGATAGATTACCGCACGATAAGTTTGATAGTCAAACTGGAGTGGATGTGATTGGATATTACATTGGTGCATTGGATTGGAGACTGGCTATCTGATAGGTATCAACAAGTTGTGTATGGGAGAGTGATATCCAGGAAAAGTCAAGTTACTAGTGGTGTGGCTGAGCAGTCTGTTTTAGGGCCATTGCTGTTTAACTTGTATATTAATGATATTGGTGAAGATTTGGATGGAGATATTCAGTTGTTTGCAGATGATGCAAAGTTGGGATGAACCATGAAGAGTAGTGAAGATGTTGTGGCATTACAAGAAGACTTGAATAAATTGAGTGATTGGGCAAGCAAATGGGGATGTGAGTTCAATGTTGCAAAATGTAAGGTTTTAAAATTTGGAAAACAAAGATGGGATGCAGAATTTATGCTTGGTGAGGATATATTGTTGGAAGTGGAGGAAATAAGAGATCTGAAATTTAGGGGACACATAGCCAAAATTATGAAGCCAAAACAAAGGCTTTGGGGAATGATGCAGAGGACACTGACTTGTAGAATTAGGGAGATTCTCATTCCATTGTATAAAGCTTTGATTAGGTCACACATGGATTATTGTGCCCAGATTTGGTCACCTGGCTTTCAGAAGGATGAAGAGATATTGGAGAGGGTCCAGAGGGGATTGACTAAGATAGTTTCTGATCTGTGGAATGTCGAGTATGAGGAAAGATTGAGAAGATGTAATTTTCAGAGTCTGGTGGACAGGAGGAAGAGGGGAGATATGATAGAGACTTTCAAATTGATAAGGTGTTGTAGTAGGATCAATGCTGGAGAGGAGCTACAGAAAATAGTGGGAGATCAGGGGAGAACCAGAGGTCATCCCTGGACGCTGTATAAGGCAGGTGTGAGTAGTGGAATGAGAAGCAGGTTTTTTTCATGCTGAGTTGTGAATGATTGGAATGCCTTGCCTGAGAGTGTGGTATCTGCATTGAATTTGAGTGTGTTTAAGGCACGATATGATGAGCTGTGTGTTTAGTAAAAGGACCTTGTAGATGAGTCTTTGACTCCATGTGGTCTTGAGTAATAATAATAATAATAATAATAATAATAATAATAATAATAATAGCTTTCAGGATATTATTTGGTATTTATCTTTCTTTATATATGTTGAATAAAATGCTTCTTTTAACTTTGTCAAATGCTTTTTGAAATTCAACAAATGTAATATGTGTTTCTAAATTGTATTCTCTTCTTTTCTCTATGATTCATTTTAGGCAAAAGGCCGGGTCTATACATGATTTTCCTTTTCTAAATCCATTCTGTATTTTCACCCTTTATTTTACTTCTAAAATAAAGTTTTCAGAATATTTTATTAGTTTGTTATTTAAAATTCTGCAATATATTTTGTAACAAGGAATTCAGTATTCTTTTACTTCTATAGTTTTTACGGTCATCTCTACTGCCTTTTTTTAAAGATATTAATTGCTTTTTCCATTCTATTGTTAATTTAGAGCAGGGGTGTGAAACCTTTTTAGTATCAAGGGCGAAAATTGCTAATTTAAAAACTTCCACGGGCGACTGGCAAATTTTAACTCATATATAGTGTATGTATTTTTTTGATATACGAGGGCTGTTCAGTAAGTAATAAGACTAATTTTACTGTCGCGAAACCACTCATCACAATATTAATTTCTGTGGAATAAAGAAATGTTGCTGTCTGTATTAACAAAAGGGGTTGATAGATGGCGTATACGGGCTGATGTGCTAGAGTGTCACGTGACTAAATGACGCAAGCCTGTTTCGGCACACCTATGAGCCGTGACTAGTCGTTGAAATGGAAGTGCCCGTGGAACAGCGTTATGTGATTAAATTTTGTGTTCTTTGCAAAAATCGGCATCGGACACATTTAACATGATACGTGAAGCTTTCCACGATGAAGCAATGTCAAGGGCTAGTGTTTTTTGCTGGCATAAAACTTTTTAGGAAGGAAGGCAAAATGTGGAAGATCTTGAACGTGAGGGAAGACTTCCAACGTTCATCACAGAGACAATGATCAAGACAGCAGCGATTATCATCAAGGAGGATTGCAGAATTACAGTATGCCAGCTGCATGTTGTCCTGAATATTTCTGTGAGAAGTGTTCACTCAATCATGGCTGAACATTTGGGACTGAAATATGTTTGCACCCGATGGATTCCCAAACTCTTGACACCGGAGCAAATGCAGCATCGAGTGGATGTGTGCACAGAATGGAAAGAAAGACTGGAACAAGAAGACGACAACTTCTTAAAACGCATCATTATTGCAGATGAAGCTTGGTTGTATTACTATGACCCTACAGTGAAACAACAAAGCAGTGAATGGAAGCATCCATCTTTGCCTACCCCCAAGAAAGCAAAAACTGTAAAATCGGCTGGTAAAGTTATGACTATAATGTTTTTTGACTACGAAGGCATTGTTTACCAACATGCTGTAGAACCCGGGAATACTGTAAACGGCTCATACTATGCAGATGTTTTACGGACAATGGTACAGCACGTCAAAAGGAAGCATCCATTGCTGAAGAATGGCTTCTTATTGCACGACGATAATGCAAGGCCACATATTGCTGATTGTGTAGTGGATGTTTTGCAGAAGAACAACATAGATATCCTACCATACCCTCCATACAGTCCTGACCTCGCACCGTGCGATTTCTGGCTGTTTCCTCAGCTCAAGAAACCACTAAGAGACACCGCCATTTCGAAAGCAACAAAGCATGTGTAAAAGCTGCGGAGATGGTTTTGAAAGAACTCTCAAAAAACGGACTTTCACATGTGTTTAAGAAGTGGACGCAACGTTGGGACAAATGCAGCACGTCTCACGGTAGTTACTTCGAAAAAGACCATGTAAATGATGACGATTAAAGGTAATCTGTTTTCTGTATAAATATAGTCTTATAACTTATTGAACAGCCTACGTATATCTTACCAGATGCATGACGATCATATTATATGTAATATAGTTATTTTTGGCTTTGTATATTTAATTATTTAAATTTAAATAAATTTAATTATAATAAATTTAAATTATTATAAAATTTTATTTACATGTACATACGATTACATCAGCAGAGTGGCGAATTGAAATAGATTCGCTGGCGAAAGTTTGCCCGCAGGCGAGGGGTGCCCCACCTCTGATTTAGACTTACTATTGCTGGTAACAAATATTCCTTCACAAATTTCCAAGCACTAATGATATCCCGGCCTTCAAATTCCACCCTCCATGGAATTGATATCTAAGACCCCAATAATAGTCATATATATAATAGTCTTAGATATCACCCAAGTTGATATCTAAGACTGTTGTAATAACCCACCTTATAATTCTACATACGTTCCGTTTTCTTTGATACATCTGCATGTCTATTCATCTTCCAAGTCAAAGCCACATGGTCACTCTCTGCAACTGCTGGGAGAGATGTCATCTCACTTATTATCAGCTCTTCTGATGCTATGACCAAATCCAAAACTCTCGAACCTCTTGTTCCCTCTATTACATGTTGCCTAAGACATTTGTCCCTGAAGAATTCTAGAAATTCCATTCCCTTATTACTACATGCATTTTCCTCTTCCCAACTTTTACTGCTGTAGTAAAATCCTCCATCACAATCATTCTTCTTGCACTTGCCAAGCTCAACTACCTAAGCATCTCCTGCTCCCCATCCTCTGTATTCCTTGGCTTGTGGCAACACCCCACTAAATCTCCTGTCTTGCCCACCTCTACAACATATGCTTTCGAAACAATTAGTGTCACTACTTTCCAAAGCCTCCTCTTAGAGGACATAAGTCATCACTTACCATAAGCACTCCACCACTGCGTTTTCTCTTCCTATCCTAACAAAAAATGCTGTTCCCAGCTACTTCTGTTCTTATTATTATATTATCTTCCATCAACCACATCTCAGAGATCCTAATAATCTTTGGCCAGGCTGATGCTATCAGCGCTACCAATTCATCTCCTTTATTCTGGATACTCCTGGCATTAATATAAAGCTTAAAAATGTCACTGTTTCAATACTTATTATTATTCCCTTCAGACTCCACTGGAGTCAGTATTACCTGATGTTGTCCTATTCCCACAAGAATCCACTCCTTGCTACCATCCACCCTGGGAATTCTAGTTTCCATGCATTGACACACCGACTCGTTCTGAAAACAGCAATCTCTCCCAATGCCTATATCCTTCCTCATTCAAATGCAAGTGGTCTCTTGCATACAGTTCCTTTCTATCCTCAAATGCCCTCCAAGCATCCACATATTCGAATCCTCGCTTCTGACACATTCTGGCTATTATGCTATTCATTATTAGTGCTCTGCTGCTCAACTTGTGATTATCATACCTGGGCAACACACACACTCTCTTTCCTGTCTGCATTTTCTTTTGTACAACCTCAAGCATGAATCTCAGATCTCTTGCCACCCTATTTACACTACCTCTCAAGTCATTCATGCCCTCCATCACAATCATCTCATCCACCCTTTCACCCTTCTTAATTACCATGGCCGTACTTTCTATCATTCCTCCAGGCAAACACTCCTCTGGCATCCTGTCTTGCACACAGATCATCACGTCTCCATACATCACACCTCCTACCTCTCTATTCGTTGATTGCTCACCTGCATCTCTCTCTCTCTCTCTCTCTCTCTCTCTCTCTCTGTGTGTGTGTGTTCCCTACTTACCTGCTGTCCTGGCATCACTCTATCCCTGGTTCCAGCACTCACTTGTATTCTTATCATTCTCTCTCTCCAACTGTTTCTATTCTCTCCTCTTCGATTATTCCCGTCTCTCTCTCTCTTCTACTGTTTCTATTCTCTCCTCTGCTTCTATCATTCCCATAACTCTCTCTTATTCCTACTCTGATTTGCCTTGCATTCATCTCTTCCATTCGCCTAATCTCATCTTTCACACTTCTCATCTTATTCCTGAGACATTCCGTGTCCTCTTTCAGCTCATCTCTCTCTCTCTCTCTCTCTTTCTGCAAGTTAGCCACTCTTGCTTGCCATTCATCCTCTCAATTAAGACCATCTCTGAATACTTCACAATTATTCAAACTTTCCACACTCCCCACTCTTATATTTTCATTTATATCGTGCTTGTTATTCTCACCCTCTATCACACTACTCGTCTCTCTCTTGGTTGAGATTTTCCCACCCCTGATGCAATGAGGTCAGTTATAGTAATCTCTAACTCACCAAGTTTTTCCCATTTCCTACCTTTTGCGCATTTATGTACTTCCTTTTCTCTCACCCACCACATATTCAACTGGCAGGACATATATATACCACAAGCACTGCATGCCACCAAATCCTGTAGTATGTTATTCAAAATATAGTCCTTAAATGGGGGAGGACTTGGTGATATGCCATTTGTAATTGGAGCTGCAGCTACCACCATCATTCAGATAGTGCCAAGGAACTACTACCACTAAATACTAAACGCTCTACTATAGTTACTATGTTATACGTTCTACTCAAGGTAATTTACTTATGCAATACTATAAGTATAAACTATAAATAACTATACTGAATTACTAAATAAAAACTTATCTTCTTCTTCTCTTCCACCACAGATGCATCAGACTCTACCCCCACCTTCTCAGTGACCCCAAAATAACACAATATGAACAACAACTAAACTCCAAAAGCTGCACCACTGAAGGACACTTGTATTAATGAAAACAATGTTGCACAATTCGCGACAGAAGTCACGCTATACACTGAGTAAAAACACTTTTTTAAGCACAGCTCAAATCCACCTCCACATTCTTCAGCGACTCTAGCGTCCTCTCCCAAAAATTTTTCCCCAGGTATAATTTCATTCTTCTCTAAAACACATGCCATACTTCCATAAACTGTACTCCTTTCTCCTCACTCAGCTCCTCTTGCATACCATTCATGATTCAATTCATAATATATGTTGCACTCATGACATTGAACCTGTTTTGAAATTTTTTTGTGTATTTTTCATTTGCTATATACATTGAATACAGCAAATGAGACGTATATATATGTATGTATGTATATATATTGTGTGTGTGTGTGCGTGTGCGCATGCGTGCGTGCGTGTATGTGTGTGTTTAAATTAATTTTTGTTGTTTGCATTACTAACAAGTTTGTAATGTTTGTAGGAATTTACTACATACTGTTTGGATTGAAAAGTTAAAATTCTGCTACCTCGAGCATTATGACTTAAGGATCAGCTGTTATTACATCACACAGTAGAGCCCTCAAAAAATGCAAAAGGACAATGTCTATTTTATATGTGCCTGGATTTCCTTTGCCTTTATTCTGTGTACACAGACACAGACATTCATAAATACTGCATTAAGTCTCTCTACAGAAATTATATCAGGTAAGGATGTTGTGGTTGAATAACACTTGTTTGGAGTAAGTATTTAATGGCATTTATGACATTATGAAACAAATAATAAAATGCATATAACCAAGAGTTTATTAACAGTTTATTAAATAAAATATTTCAGTCTGAATATAACAGATCATTGTTAGTGAGCAGACAATTCAACACGGTAGAATAATGACAATGGGGTTTAAAAGGATATGAGCCATGTAATAATGTAGTTTAGCGTAGTCATAAGATCAACAACAATAACAATGAAAATTGTACTTATTAGAAATAAGGATAAGACTGTTTGAAATTTTAAGTCAAGGAACACAGCATAGTTGCACTTCAGCACTCTCTTTGAAACAAATTTGAAATGCAACAAAAAAAAATCTGCTAATGCCTTTAATTCTGTTATAGGGAGTAGGCAAGGCCTTTAGCCCCTATCTAACTTTTGGAGACTGAGGAGGGAGTTCAATTTCCATGGGAAGCCAATCAGAGACAGCTGGCCCAACACTATCAATAATTATATTTGGCAGCTGGTGAAGAGGGATGGCTGACAAGTGCTGCCATTTCGTGGTCACTAATTCTAACACTATATATTTATTGTCTGAGAGAGTGTTGATTCTATGGTCAATTTTTGTGAGTTTACGACATGAAAAAAACCCTACTTTCTGGGAGAAAAGACCCATTTTCCCATGCCAGAAATAGACTAACTCTGAAACCAGTCGAAGAAAGGCTTAGAAAATGTTCCTATAGTCGGTAACTAGAATTGAACCTAGGTCTTTCTTTGAGTGGCCAAGTACCTTGGAGTGCAAATGGCACTTCAACTGGCCCTTATTTCAAACAGAGCCTACAGAGGCTCTATTTGAAATAGCAGTGGTGTAAAAAAAAAGGGGGGGGGAAGGGAAAGGAATTCCTGGTTTTCCCTTTCAGTCATTTCTGACCATCGGTGACTTTATAGCCATATGCTGGTCCTGAGTCAGGGCTCAGGACCAGCATATGGCTGGGACATATTCATGACTGTAATCCATGTGTGTTCCTGGGGCCAGTTTGCCTGTTCTGGGGGAAGAAAAACCTGAGTTTCGGGTGAAAAAACCCCTTCCTCTATATGAGACTGGCTAATTCATCTTTAGTCAAAAGAGACCAGATAAAGGTTCCTCACATCACTGACGGGAATCAAACCCAGGTCCTTCCAACCAAAGGGCTTCGTCTATACTGACTGAGCTATGGAGGGTCCTGGGAATGGAATGGAAAAAGGAAAAAGATATGTGAACTATAATTTGCAATTTTAAATATTAGTTTCTTAAATTAAAACAGAACACTTACCACATCAAACAGATACGTTCATACATTGGAAACTAAGGTGCAAAAACATTTGACCTCCATCTTCTTCATTTGGTGAACTTATTATTATTATTATTCAGGCCTCCATGGAGTCAAAAGACTCATCGTGGGAGGTCCTTCTTAAGAAACACAAAGTCTATCAAGACTCATCGAGGGCAGGGCCCCCCCCCCTAAGAAATACAAAGTCTATCATTCCACTCCTTGAACTCATTGACTGTTCTTGCTCTCACCACTCCATCAGGCAATGTATTCCATGGTTCAACCACCCTCCATCCAAAGAAACCACTCCTCACCCTCTTGCTCACAGTTTCCTTTCATAACTTCCAGGGATGGCCTCTTGTCACCACTCCTTCCCGCTATTCAACCAAGCATAAGAACTCCCCAGTGTCAACCCTGTAACCACCTCTCAACAGTTTAAAAGTCTCAGTCATATCGCCTCTCCTTCTTCTATCCACCAAACTCTGCAGTCCGCATTCCCTCAGCCCATCCTCATAACTATCATTATACAGTCCTGAAACCATCTTTGTTATCTGCCTTTGTACCCTTTCCACAGTTAATTTATCCCCTTCAAATCCTAGGGACCAAATCTGAGAACAGTAGTCCAAGTGTGGTCTGATCAGGGTCTTACAAGATAAACCAAGGTTTGGCTTGTGAAATAGGATGGGAAATGATGCGCAGTTTATAGATGTATGGAGTGAATTTCATGGACAGAAGGACATACATGCCTGATGTACTATATTTGAATGGTTGTCAAGTTAGATGTTTTGAGAAAGTGTTGTTAGTGAAAGTTTGGAAGTGCAAAACCAGCGAAATGGGAGAATATTGGACAGGGTACAATCAAACATGTCTACTGCCCACCCTGGAATAAATGAGTATCTGTACAGAAATTATTATGGACTACTGAATGCAATTACCCATGTTTCATATTTGAATAAGTTTGTAATGACATTACATTCTGAGTCCAAAGGGATGTTGAAATGCATGTTCATGAATGCCAAAATGAATTAGAAATAAGTGGGAGAGGAGTTTTTTGACATTGGTCAGTTTGACTTGGCCAAAAATTATAGGCATTAGTAAAACTTGGTTGATGGAAAATTGATAGAATGTAAAGGGTATTGTATTCTTTTCTTTTAGTGTTACATGGCGATCAGCATTCATTTAAAAATTTTATGAATTTACAACCGTGTTAAAAAACTTTTTTTATTATCCCAACATTTCGATGTTCATATCAAGATCATCATCTGGAGCATATATAAATATACAAGACAAGCTGAGTTACATTATTAACTGTAAGCTAGAGAAACAATGATTTGATCACATGTTATTCTACTGGCATGACCTCTAGTGAAAAAAAAATTATAAATTACATCAGCTAAATTCTATGTCATATTATCATGTCATCACAATACCCTTTTTTAAAATTTTAAATAAAGGGTATTGTATTTTCATGGCGAATAGAGAAAATGGGAGAGGATGAGGGGTATTGCTGATAATAGCTGAAGAACTGCAACCAACAAAGAAGTTATAAAGGATTTTAGGTCTGAGAGAGATGGCTGATGTTAATCTTTCTGGTGTGAGATATAGGCTAACAGGACAAAATATATTGTTGGTTGCTGCTATAGACCAGAGGGGATCCACAGGACAATGAAGATACCATGTTCAGCATTTTAGTACAACGAGTGCAGGTGAGCAATTATTATAGAATATTTCAATTATTGGGACATAGATTGGGGGGAGGAATGTGGGCATGGCAAGATGAAGTGGTATTTATATAGTTACTAAGGAATAATTACCTGAAACAACATGTTATAGAAAGGACCAGCGTTTGAGAACGCTAAATGTGATCATAGCATCAGAAGATATATCCATAACCAAGTGGATGCTCTGCCTCCAGTTGGGAGAGAGTGACCATGCAGTCTTGTTCTGGGATGTTTCTAAATGTGGAATTCTCTGTAAAGAAAAGTTTTATGTTGAAATATAAAGCTGGTAATTATGACACACTTTTTTTATTTTGTATGATGATACAACGGCTGTGAGCCCCTTTTACAGGGAGGTATGGCACCATCTCAATCCTCTCTAATTTTATCTGGGCTCAGAACTAGCATAGCTGATGAATCAGGCATAATGCTGGATCTTAAGCGTGTGTTCACAGGACTGATTTGCTTATTCTGGGAGATGAGCTACGGAGGTTCTATGACACACTTAGGAAGCATCTTGGAGCAGTGTAATGGCTTGAGAAGCTAAAGAACAGAAGGTCATTCGTGCATAGGAAGTGGTCAGGGATTGTTTGAAAGTATGAAGGTTACAGACAGCGTCAAAAGAAATAGTTGGGTTGCTGAGTGATCATTTTTGCAAAGGTGTATCATTCAGATAGAGATTTTGCATTTGCTGCTGTTTCTTTCACCAAAATTAAGGTAGATGAACAGGAGGTATTCAGCATATAGAAAAATATCGATGAGAACACAGCAGTGGAACTGGATGGCATGTCAACTCATGCACTATGTGAAATTGCAAGAGAATTGGCATTTTTGAATTTTATTTGAATGTTGAATTGGCATACATACTACAGGCATAACAGTGGATCATCTTTGAAAAATATTTTCAACTAACTACATTTGATTTTCATGTGGTTCTTGTGGTTCTTGCTCAACTACCTTTTGCTTTCATTTATGAAAGGCAAATTACACAACAGTTATGACCAATCTACTAAGAACCTCAACAAGCACTAACCATTCATCTTGGCCATCACAAATACAGTTTCACTGAAATACATACAATATTGGCCAGTTTTATATAAAAAGTAAAATATTGATCAAATTCTATCATTAATAGAATTTGATCAATTGTTGTGTGATGTGTGATAACAAAAATACCTCACATATTTTTTACTTATTTATTATTATTTTTTTTTTAGAGTGTGAAAAGCTGGGATTCCCAAATGCAACAAGAAATAAATGTGGTTATTGTGTTGGAGGGCAAACTATGCTTCCAGAGAATTTTGGAGAAGATTGTAAAGGCAACTGTGATGGTACAGCAGTGATGGACTGTGATGATGTATGTGGAGGAGTTGCCTATAGAGATGAATGCACTGGATTGTGCTTGGGTAAGATTATATTGTATTTTAAAATGTCAATGCATTCTCATGTTGATTATGAAAGAAATATTTCCAAAAGCATAAATGATATTTTTGATTATAATTTTTTTTATATCACCCACACATATGGCAGTGTGCAAGTAATTAGAGAGAATAAAGGAATATTTTAATCTGTTTGTTGAAGAGTTCACATGGTTTGGAATTCAAACCATGTGAATTCAAAGAGTTCACATGGAATCCAAATGGTATATGGATGTTAACCAGAAGTTGCTCATTTTTGTACATTATTAGAGGGAAGTGGAAGAATAGAGAAATTGTTTCTAGAGAGAGAGAGAGAGACTGAACAGGAGATTAGAGAAGATGCAGGTTTGTTGAAAATGGAATATTTTGTTGGGCTATGACTTATAAATGAATTTGAAACAGACTGATGGAATGAAAGCTAACAAAATTGTGTGTGTGCAAAAGACTATCTCAATCACAAAACAAAAGTAACAAGAATGTGGAAATAAAAGAAAGTATGAATAAGGAAATGAAAGTGAGCAAGAGTGTGGAAGTGAAAGAAAGGAATAACTACAAGATGTGACACTTCAGGAGCAACAGTGAGTGCAATTGCTAAGATTCAAGAATTGAAGAACGAGTTGATCAGAAAAATTCAGCAATGAGTTTGAGGCAGTATGGTGTGAAGTTGACAAGAAGAGATTTTTAGTTGGATGTTGCTGTCAGCTAGGGACTGTGGATGGTGGTTAATGAAGAAATATATAATCAACCTGAGTTAGTGAACAAGGAAAGGGTGATTTTAATTATGGTAATATTAATTGGAATGAAGAGAGAGAGAGAGCATCTGGGAATAAGGAAAATGATTCCTTGAGAGATGTCTGTCTTGCAGAGTATGCATCTGTCTTGCAGAGTATCCATAGACTGGAATGAAGAGATAGCAACTGGAAGTAAAGAAAATGAGTTTCTTGAGTTTTTGAGGGATAACTACCTCAGACAGTATGTAAAGGAGTTCATGTGAGTCAAGTCTTAGATTTGATTATTATATCAGAGGATGTGATTTTGAGTGGAGTGTCACATTTACCCACAGCAGATGAGAGTGTCCATGAGTTAATCACTTGGGTGGTGTCCAGCCATGCTACAAGGAAAATATATAAGTGAAACTACAATTCTGATGATTATAAAAAGCATAGAAGACAGCTTGGAGCTATAGGACAAATGTTGTTGTTGTTTTTCAGTGAGTTCAGACGTGTTTATCAGCGCTCCTTGTAGTAGTACAGCGTGAAGTTAAGTTTTGTTTTTAATTGTTTTTAATGTTTTTTATGGTGTGAGATAGAGGTGAATAGAATCAAATACTTGGTGGGATGTTGTTATAGACCTGGTAATGTGGATGGTGGTGATAGTGAAATGCATAGTCAAATAAGCCAAGCAAATAAGAAAAGGGTGATCATTATGGGTGATTTTAATTATGGCAATATAGACTGGAATGAAGAGATAGCAACTGGAAGTAAAGAAAATGAGTTTCTTGAGTTTTTGAGGGATAACTACCTCAGACAGTATGTAACAGAGGGCACAAGAGGATTAAGGGTCTTGGATTTGGTCATCTCATCGGAGGATGTAATTATCAATGAGGTATCAAATCATCCACCAATTGGTGAAAGTGACCATGAGGTGATTACTTGGGTGGTTGCCAGCAGTGCAAGGACCCCTGTGAAAAAAGGGTATATGTGGAACTACAAGGGGGGTGATTATGAAGAGCTCAGGAGACAGCTTGCAGGTGTAGCATGGAATGAGGAGTTAGCTGGAAAAGAGATCAATGCAGCTTGGGGGATTTTCAAAAAATATTTAGTGGATGCAATGTCTAAATGTATACCACGGGTGAGAAGGTTAAATAAGTTAGGTGTGAGATGGATGAATAAAGAGATTAAGCATGCAATACAGAGAAAAAGGGCATTGTGGAGGCAGCATAAGAGAAGTGGAAGTAACCAATTTCATGAGTTCTACAAAGACCAGGCAAGGAGAGTGACTTGGTTGGTGAGAGTAGCTAAAGAGAGGTATGAACAGCAGTTAGCTAATGAAGCTAAAAAGAATCCTAGGGAGTTCTTTCGATATGTAGCCAGCAAAAGAAAGAATGATTATGGAAGGATGACATTGATTGGAGGAAATGGTATAAAGACAGCTGTTGCAGAATGTGTGGTGGAGATACTTAATGAGCAGTTCATAAAGATCTTTCAATCTTGTGAATGTGACTTCATGGAGAGATTAAGAGCAGTTGATGATGGGGAGGAGAGACTGACTGTAAGTGAGCAAGAGGTGTTTGGGGAGTTGAGTAAACTAGATGTAAATAAGGCTGTGGGACTTGATAATATATCACCGCGTATTCTGAAGGAATGTGCCAGAGAGTTGACACCTGCCTTGACATATTTTTTTAATACGAGTCTTGCACTTGGTCAAGTCCCTAAAGAGTGGAAGGAGGGCAAGATTGTGCCACTTCATAAAGGAGGTGATCGAACTCAAGCATCAAACTATAGGCCTATCTGTGTGTCGGGTGTTGTGGTTAAGTTGTTGGAGAAGCTTGTGAGAGCTAGAATCCAGAGTTGGGTTGACAACAATGGTATAATCTTTGATGGACAGCATGGATTTGCTAAAGGGAGGTCGTGTTTTAGTAATCTACTTACTTATTACAATAAAGTGACTGCTTCCTTGGACAGAGGAGAAGGATACACAGTAATATACTTGGATTTCGCAAAAGCTTTTGATAGAGTGCCTCATGATAAGTTGACAGTCAAACTAGAGCAGATGGGGTTGGATATTAGATTAGTGCATTGGATTGGAGACTGGCTATCTGATAGGTATCAACAAGTTGTGTATGGGGGTGCAATATCCAGGAAAAGGAAAGTCACTAGTGGAGTGCCTCAGGGATCTGTTTTAGGGCCATTACTATTTAACTTGTATATTAATGATATTGGCGAAGATTTGGATGGAGATATTCAGTTGTTTGCAGATGATGCAAAGTTGGGAAGAACCATAAAGAGTAGTGAAGATGTTGTGGCCTTGCAAGAAGACTTGAATAAATTGAGTGATTGGGCAAGCAAATGGGGGTGTGAGTTCAATGTTGCAAAATGTAAGGTTTTAAAATTTGGAAAACAAAGATGGGATGCAGAATTTATGCTTGGTAAGAATATATTGTTGGAAGTAGAGGAAATAAGAGATCTGGGAGTGATAGTGGATAAGGATCTAAAATTTAGGGGTCACATCTCCAAAATTGTGAAGACAACACAAAGACTTCTGGGAATGATGAGGAGGACACTGACGTGTAGAAGTAGGGAGATTCTTGTTCCATTGTATAAGGCTTTGATTAGGCCACACATGGACTATTGTGCCCAGATTTGGTCACCTGGTTTTCAGAAGGATGAGGAGATGTTGGAAAGGGTCCAAAGGCGACTGACTAAGGTAGTTTCTGACCTCTGGAATGTCGAGTATGAGGAAAGATTGAAAAGATGTAATTTGCAGAGACTAGTGGAGAGAAGGAAGAGGGGAGATATGATAGAGACCTACAAGTTGGTAAGGGGTTGCTATAGGATCAATGGTGGAGAAGTTCTACAGCGAATAGTGGGAGATCAGGGGAGAACCAGAGGTCATCCCTGGAAACTGTATAAAGAGGGTGTGAGTAGGGGAGTGAGAGGCAGGTTTTTTTCGTGCAGAGTTGTGAATGATTGGAATGCCTTGCCTGAGAGTGTGGTGTCTGCAAGGAGTTTGAATGTGTTTAAGACCCGGTATGATGAGATGTGTGTGAGATAAAAGGACCTCCTAGATGAGTCTTTGACTCCATGAGGTCTTGTTTAATAATAATAATAATAATAATAATAATAATAATGTTTAATTCAGAGTTATTTCAACACTGAAATTAAATAGTGATTATTTGATGCGCCACCAGCGTGCTCGAACATCAGAGCAGGTAAGACTTTTTCCTTTCAACTTCAAAAATATTTTCCAGGTTCTCTCCTGTTCCTCGCCCAGTACAACACTCGGTGGTTGAAGGGACAAGGCAGGTCCTTTCCCCCACTTCAAGTCTACATTATGGATTCACCATATGAAGATCTCTCCTTCAAAGAACTTCTCGCTATCTTTCGGCAAATTGGCAACATCTTGCACACAAAATGGCCAGGAAAGGTAGAAATTCACCAGATTATGGAGGTCGAGAATGAAGACCCTCGAACCTCCGAACCTTCTCCTCGCCCTACACATGACAGCATCATTTCCTCCGCTACAACTGACACAGACGATAATGATTACCAAGAAGTCAGCAGAAAGAAGAGGAAGAAAGAGTCTCTTGCTGCAGAACAAGAAATTGTCTCTCAAATGGACACATCAGCACAATCTAGTGCAAGCACTGAGACAACTATACCAATACAGCCCAAAGAGAGGATCCCACCAGTAGTACTGCGATCTAAAGAAAAGTGGTTGTTGCTTGCAGAGACGATGAAGAAAAGCAACATCAAGTTCTCGTCAGCCAAAAACACAGATGACGGAGTACGTATACAGCCTGAAGGAACAACGGACTACCGCCAGTTAACCAGACTTATGGACGATCATAAATTTCCATACCATACTTACCAACTTAAGAGTGAAAAGAACCTCAAGGTAGTGATCAGAGGATTGGTAGAAGACATAACAACAGACGAAATAGCTACTGACCTCAGATTACAAGGCTTGGAGCCAGTCAAGATTTCGCGAATGTATCGTGCAGACAAGCGTCCCATGCCTCTGGTCTTAGTAGAGATCAGTAAAGACCAGAGGGAAATTTACGATCTTAAAATAGTCTGCAACTTGGTCATCAAGACCGAACCACTACGAAGAAAGGCATCGGCTGGTCAATGCCATCGCTGCCAAAAATTTGGGCATGCGCAAATGCTATGCAGAGCAGACTACAAATGTGTGAAGTGCGGTGGCAACCATCCCTCGCACACTTGCGTCAAGCCAAAGACCACACCTGCTAAATGTGCGAACTGCAGTGGCCCACACCCTGCAAACTACAGGGGTTGCACTCTCCACCCATCCAACCTTCAAAAGCCTAGACAGGAATTAACTCAGCCCACTCAGAAAAATATTGGGAGATCCGTGCCTGAATTCCAAGGGCGGAAAGTTACACCAGACAAATCCTATGCTTCTGTGGTTTCCTCGAGTAACACTAAGGTACTCCCTACAACTAGCAGTCCAAATTCTTCAGCAATACTCGCTGCCTCACTTGGGGAGATGCTAATGGCCTTCAGCAAAACAAATCCAAGCCAGGCCGACACCAACAAATTCCTTCGGAATACTCAAGTCATCTTCTCCATGATTAATGACTAATCCGGCTTTAACATCAAATTCTATGCAGATAATATTCTGGAACGCAAACGGTCTCAACAGCAAAATTTTGGAATTACAGGAGCTTACAGATCATTTACAAATTGATATTCTCCTCATTAACGAAACACACCTACGTCCCTGCGATAATCCCAAACTCAGAAACTACTCGTTACTTAGAAATGACAGACTTAATGCCAGAGGTGGAGGCACTGCCATCTTTGTCAGAAGAAACATTCGCTATAATGAGACTAAGAAGATTAATACATCTAACCTCGAGGAGACGGGCATAGAAATTCTTACCAACAATGCAGGCAGCTTAAAGATTTTTTCTGTATACAACCCCCTGGCAAACCTCTACTCCCCTCTGATCTCTCTCAGCTACTAGATACAAATGAAGCAGTAATTGTAGCTGGAGACCTCAATTCCAAGCATCCTTTATGGAACAGCAAAAGCTTTAATAACAACGGAATGATCCTCTATAACTTTTCCTTGAAGAGAAATATCGTTATTGCAGGCCCGATTGAGCCAACACACTACGGAGCGATCGGCAGACCTGATGTTTTAGATATTGCTATTTTTAACAATATTTCTCATCATTTCCGACTTCAAGTGATTGACGAGCTAAGCTCAGATCACAATCCAGTACTCTTAAGTTTAGGGGAGGAGCCTGAGCTCATTCCCAGCCATTCCCACACAAACTTTGCAAAATTCAAGACTAAAATGAACACTATCATAGACTCAGTACCGACTATTTCCACCCGTGAAGAAATTGACGCGGCAGTCAACAATCTTGAATCTAAAATACAGGCTGGCTTATCCGCAGCTTGCTCTACTTCTACCCCAGCTCAAGTCAACCTACTTCCTGCAGAAATCCTTGCTCTGATAAGGAACAAAAACAGGCTCAGACGCCGCTATCACAACACGCTATCTCCGCAAGACCGTCGAGAACTAAACAGAGCGTCCAACCTAGTCCGTTACGCTTTAAAAGATCACAGAAACCAGCAATGGGAAAGAAAACTCTGTTCTCTCAAAACTGAAGATAATTCTCTGTGGAAGGTGACTAAAGCTCTCCGTACAGATCGCTCTAACATCCAGCCCATTCACGGAGAAAGAGGCCTTGTTTACAGAGATAAAGAAAAAGCACAAGCTCTCGTTCACGCCCTACAACTTCAGTGCCGTCCTAATTATACACACGCGGATCTAGTCTTCATAGAAAAGATACATCGTAGGGTACGTTCTGTACTTCGGCGATCTTGTAGCTGTGAAAATATCTGCCCCACCTCACCTAAAGAGGTCTATTCAATTATTAGGAAGCTTAAAAACAAAAAAGCCCCTGGCCTGGACGAAATTACCAACAAAACAATTAAAGCCCTCCCACACAAAGCTGTCATGCATTTAGTAGCGATTATCAATGCAATTCTGAGAATTCATTATTTCCCCTCAAGATGGAAACAAGCCGATATTTTCCTTATTCTCAAGCCTGGTAAAGCGCCTCAGATGCCACAGAGCTATAGACCCATCAGTCTTCTATCATGCCTAGGAAAAATAGCAGAAAGAGTCATTCTCAACCGACTTAATGAGGAGGTGAATAAAATTCACATAATTCCGAAAGAACAATTTGGCTTCCGTACTGGACATAGCACTACACAGCAAATTCACAGACTGACTGAGTTCATCACTACAGGCTTTAACTGGAAACAGCACACAGGAGCTATCTTTCTTGATGTTGCAAAAGCTTTCGATACTGTATGGCACAAAGGTCTCATCTACAAATTAATTGCAGCCAACATCCCTCTTTATCTTACCAAAATTATTAACTCCTTTCTACAGGACCGTAAAATTCAGGTTAAGTTGCGTGGAATTAGATCCTCACTGAAAAAAATCACTGCTGGTGTACCTCAAGGTTCGCTGCTCTCACCGCTTCTTTTTAACATCTTTGTTTCTGATGTTCCTAGCACATCACTAACCACTATAGCTAGTTATGCGGATGATATGGCTATTCTCAGCAGATCTCTCAGGCCTAATATAGCTACTCAGCGATTACAAACTGCAGCAACAAATTTAGAAGACTGGTTCAAAAAATGGAGAATATCTGTAAATGCCGATAAAAGCACTGCCATTCTTTTCACAAGAAGACAAGCATCTCATGTTGGAGAAGTTAAACTTTTTAACACAGCCATCCCATGGAGATCTAGCACCAAATATCTAGGCATTCAACTTGATAACCGTTTAAACTTTAACTCCCACATAGTTTATGCATGCAAAAAAGCAAACTCTGCAATAGTACAACTCTATTCTCTGCTCAATAGAAGAAGCCAAGTCAGTACTGATAACAAACTACAGATCTACAAAACAATTATCAGACCATCGTTAACTTACGGATCGCCGGCCTGGAGTCACACTTCCGCCACTAACATCAAAAAGCTACAAGTTATACAAAACAAGTGCCTCCGTATGATCTTCAACGCTCCGTGGTTTGTAAGAAATACTCTCTTACATCGAGATGCCGATATTCCAGATATTCCCACTTTCCTCCATAACAGTGCTGCTGCTTATTTTGCCAAAGCAGCTGTTCATCCAAATCAACTCATTCAAGAGTCATCTAATTATGACGAACACGATAGGTGGAAACATAAGCGCCCGAAAGCTGCTTTGCTTATCGATTCTGGTACCTCCGTACAACCCTAAATAGGGTGAGCCAGGTGCTCGCTAACACTTAATACAAGACTATTCCATACCGATTAAGGGATCGAAGTCCAAGGGACTGTAATCCATCAAGCCATATCAGGTTATCAGGTTATCAGGTTGGAGCTATAGAATGGAATGAGGAGTTAAGCAGGAAGGTGATAAATGCTGCTTGTGACTAATCAAGAGATATTTAACAACATCACTGTGTGAATATATTCCAAAGGTCAACATGCAGAATATAGTAAATATCAAATTGTTGAATAAAGGAATTAAACATGAAATCTGCAAGATGGGATTGTTGTAGAAGAATGTGATCAATAATGGTAATATTCAGCTGCACAAAAATTATGAAGAGCAGGACAGGAAGGTGATTCAATTTATAAGAACAGTCAAAATTCTGTATGATCAGAAATTGGCCAATCAGGCCAAGAAAAAAAAAATCAAAAATCATAGTTTTGATATTCTGCAATTTGAAGGAAGAATCAGTTTGGAAATATAATTGCTGAAAATGGTAGATTGGTAACTGCTGCAGAGAACATAGTCAAGCTGTTCAGCCTGTAGTTCATCAGGGTATTTCATACTCATCCATGTGAAATCACGAGAGCTCCAAAGTAGAGGAAATGGGAGCTTGCTTGTGAACTAGCAAGAGGTATATAAGGTTTGATGTCTTGAGAATCCTGATGTCGATAAGGCTGGTGAACTTGATGGTATATCACCATGCGTCATAAGGGAATGTTCCAGGAAGTTAATTAACAAATCTTTCAACAGCACAAGTCCCAAAGAAGTGGAAGGAAGTAAAATGTTTCCACTCTACATAGATGGTGATAAGGATGAAGCTGCAAATTATAGGCCAGTCTGTATATCTGGAGTTGTAGTTAAATTGATGGAGAAGTTGGCAGTATACAAAAGTGGGTTGACAACAGCAGTATTCTCTGTAATTTTCAGCAGGCATTTGTTAAATTTGTTATTAAACAAATTTAATAAATTTGTTATATTAGTGAGATGGATATGGTGACTGCTATCAGACAGGTATCAGGAAGTTGTTTATTATTATTATTATTACGGGCAGCTCCAAAGAGTCCTCGGACTCATCGAGGGAGGCCCAACATCATGTCAACAACAACTATTCAACATTCACACAGTATCTATCATACTTCACCTTGAACTCATTTACAGTCATGACCCACAACAGACACTGGCAACTTATTCCACTCATTTACCACTCTCCAAGTAAAAAACCTAGCTCTAACACCCTTACTAACCACACTCTTACCAAGCTTACATGGATGGCCCCTAGTCCTCCCACTACCATTCCTATTCTCAAAAATATCTTCTGAATTAATCTTATAGAAACCCTTCAGTAATTTGAATGTCTCAATCATATCACCCCTTTTCCACCTATCAACCAATTTCTGCAGCCCACAAATCTTTAACCTATTCTCATAAGGTTCATTCCATAGTCCTGCTATCATCTTGGTCACTCGTCTCTGGATCCTCTCCACCTCCTCCCCATCAAGAAGAAACTCTGGCACCCATATCTGGGCACAGTAGTCTAGATGGGGTCTTATCAAGGCTCGATACATGGAGGCATGGTATTCCTGGGTGCCATTGTTGTTTAACCTGTATGATCTAATAATATTGGGGCAAGTTTAACTGGTGATGTGCAGCTGTTTGCAGATTATGCAAATTAGGAAGAGCAATGATTAGTTAAGGTGTTGTGATCTAACAGGAGGATTTGAATAGATTGTATGTGTGGGAAAGTGAGTGGAACTATCAGTTCATTATTGCAAAGTGTGAGGTTCTGAAAATTTTTAGGCAACAATAGAATGCAAAACAAATACATGATGGGGAAATTTTTAAGGAGGATGAGGAGACAAGAGATCTTGAAGTGGTGATGGACAAAGATCTGAAATTCAGAGATCACATTGCACAAGTTGTGAAGTCATCATATCAGATTATGGCAATGACGTAGAGGACCTTAACCTGCAGAAATAAGGAGATTATGGCTCCATTTGATAAGGCCTTAGTCAAGCCTCATATGGGTTAGTGTGCACAGGTGGTCACCTGGTTATTATGATGATGATAAAGAGGAGGATATATATAAAAAAGGGTCAGAAAGAATTCACTAAGGTGGATTATGTCTGTCATCACATCCCACATTCCACAGGCTAGTGGGACGTGATGACAGACAGATTTGTGGGAATGCGGTTTGCAAAGCCTCGTGAATAGGAGGAGGAGAGGGGATAAGATTGAGACATTGAAGTTGGTAAGGGGCTGTTAATGGGGAAGAAATTTTTCATACAATGGGGAGAGGGCAGAACAAGATGCCATCTGTAGCAAATTGTATAAGAGAGTGAGTAGCAGGTTCTTTGCATGGAGAGTGGCTGGTGAGTGTAATGCATTGCCTGACATTTGTGGTGAAAATGAACATAATGAATGAGTTTAAAATATAGTTCAGTGAGATCTCCGTTTGACATAATGTATCTCTCATGATGAATCATTTTGATTTCTTGGAGGTCTGTTGTTAATAAGAATAGTAGCATCTAGTTTAGTGTGGCAGCACCTATTGATATACCTATGAAAAAGTGAATGGAGGAGAAGAATGGTCATGTGTTTAGTATATAGCCCTTTTATTTAGATATGAATTATGAAGATTTTATTTGGGTGCTCCCAAATGTGAGAGTAATATTCTGTGATTGTGCAGATTTGAGATTTATAAAGCATTAGGAGTTTGGTAGAAAAGAAATGGTGTTTAGGGAAAAAAATGTTATCACACTTTTTTTTTTTGAAGTGAAGAAACTATAGATGTGATGTGTTTATGCTAGGGTAAACTAAATGTCATTCTGATCAAACTGATCTTGAGTGGTGAGTTGTCAAAAGTGAGTGAAAGTGAGGTGATTGTTCTTCTGAGAAAATAAGGCAGGATTGTGTTTTGGTTGCATTAAAATTTGCCATATTATTCTGACTCAACTTGAGAATGGCTAGATGACTGGTGTTTAAGGCTTTTGCCATAGAGAATATTGAATCCCTATTGCCATTAGCAAAGCTATGAATGGAATTGGATGTTAATGAGAGAATATCATTGATATATATAAGAGAAAGAATGCTAACGAAAGCACGGAGCCTTTTGGGTACTTTGGCATTGATGGAAAAATGAGATAGGCAGAAACCATCCACCATGATGTGAAGTGAATGCCCATAGAGGAGG
The DNA here is from genome assembly GCF_054136105.1 of Typopeltis vanoorti. Classification (NCBI taxonomy): domain Eukaryota; kingdom Metazoa; phylum Arthropoda; class Arachnida; order Uropygi; family Thelyphonidae; genus Typopeltis; species Typopeltis vanoorti. The sequence goes on from NC_143560.1 coordinate 114,453,958, forward strand.
CTGGAAGTTCATTCAATTGGTAGGAGAGAGAAAATGGTAGCTTTGAAAGAAAGGTTGTGATGCCAAACTCAACCCAGACAAGTTCCAAAAGCCAAAATAAAGGTGTCCGTCGAATGGGGAATATATGACCTGCCTTCAGCAATAGGCAATAACATATGTTTAGATGTGGCCAACATCCAGTCTAAGCCTTCCAAAAATAATACCCCACATAAGGAAATCATTGCTCTAAAAGAGCTACATAATAATAACCACATTATCATAACAAAAGCAGACAAAGGGAATGCAACCGTGGTGATGAATGCAACAGAATATGTTGAAACACACTTGTAGAAGTGTGTTTGCATTTAAAACAAAATGCAAACACACTTCTACAAGACCAATCAACATACAAAATTATAGATCGCAATCCCACCAACACACACAAAAGAATAAGGTGCATAAATTACTGAAAAAAAAAGTCACTTCCCTGCTTAACAGTAAATAAACTCAACCCTTCCACGTTAAAACACCCAGGATATGTGGAGCACCAAAAATTCACAAACAAGGTACACCGTTACACCCTATTGTGGATAGACCCACATACAAACTGGCTAGACATTTAGCTAAGCTACTAGCCACTCTCACAAACAATTCTCCCTCCTTTGTCAAAAATTCTGCCCACCTAAAAAGTATTTTATAACACCATACCTTAAACAGTTCAGACATAATGGTAAGTTTTGATATTACCTCACTATTCACAAATGTACCACTAATTGAAACATTTGATCTGCTAAAGTCACACTTTCTCCCCGATATATTTGAACTATTTAAATTCACAATACATGCAGAATATTTCACATGGAAAGGGAAAATATACAAACAATTAGATGGGATAGTTATGGGCTTCCGCCCCTCCCCCCCAGCCAACTTCTACATAGAACACCTGGAAAAACTAGCTATCAATACAACCACTTTCAAACCAAAGCTCTGTCTACGCCATATTGATGATATGCTTGCTATTTGGCCACATGGCCCAGGCACATTGGATACATTCTTAGCGCATTTAAATAGCCAACACCCAAAAATCTACTTTACAATAGAACTGGAAGCTGATAACTGTCTGCCCTTCCTGGATACACTAATCACATGTCTTCCAGATGGTTCCTTATCATTCTCAGTATTTAGAAAACCCACATATGCAAGGAGATATTTACACAAACAATCACACCATCACCTTTCTCAACAGTATGGTATCCTAAAAACTCTAACCTATCAAGTGAGAGCAATCTGTTCCATTGACAATGCTCTTGAGTTGCTGAACTGGCTCACTTACACCACACCTTCTTAGCCAATGGTTATAATCCACACAAGATAGACAAATACTAAATACTTCCAAGAAACCACCCCTCCCACTATTCACCACAGAAAACTACAACAAAACAATCACCATCCCATACATTAAAAGCACATCCGAAAAGGTATCTAGAGTTCTCAATAAACATCAGCTATGCACTGTATTCAGACCGTGTGTCAAATTAGCAACTCTCATTTGTTCACCCAAGGACAGCATCTCTCCTTTATCACATCCAGGAGTCTACAAAGTACCCTACTATGGTCAAACAGGAAGAACTGTGGACATCCGCATCAGTGAACATAAGAAATACATCCGGCACTATCGCTATGGCAAGTCGGGCCTGGCAGACCATGCTTTGGATACCCCTGCACACAGGATCAACTGGAGGAAACGAAAGTACTGCACAGAAGCTTTTACAAGTCTGGGAGATTGTTCTTAGAAGCAACAGAAGCCTTGAAACATACTCCGAATCTCAACAAATATGGCTGTATAAATTTGCCTAAGATTTGGGAGACAGTCATCTTAAGACATAACCAGTACCTGCTTTCTCTCTATGTTTTTTTTTTCAACATAGAGGGCACCTAATTAGGACTTTAGTCTTTGTGTTGTTGCTACAATTGTTCAAACTAGTCCCACTGTTACACCATGTTGTTGTAGTCTCGCTTACTGCGACAAACTGTGTTTTGTGCTCTGAAGATGCTGGTTATAACACCTGCAAAATATCAGCAATAAGTCAATAAATAATTATTTACTTATCATTCTGTGTTCTAATATATACCGTCAAAATTAATCAGCAGCCAAACTCAATGAAATGTTTTGAAAATGGGCACCCACACGAGATTCTCCAAATCTTTCCATATCCTGTATCGAAAAATGGGTAAGGTTAAGGAAGAGATCTGCTGTAGAATGAGAATGGTGGAGTCCATATTGGTGATCACTCACTAATTAACTCATGTGTCGCCAGGTAATAAAGAAGCTGGCTATTGATGACCCTCTCCATCACTGTCAAGAATACTGAGGTGAGAGCAATGGAACAATTTTTGATGGCTGACTTATCTTCTTTTTTTTAAATAAAACATGCTGGTTTAAAACTTACTTTCATGCTGTTGCAATAGATGTCATATGAGCAGGACATCTTGAAAAGGCTACACTGGATGAATATTAATTCTGGAGCATAACATACCTTCTGGGTATTAAGTATTATTAAATATTTTTCTGATGTCCTTCTGTTGAAAGACAACAGGCATACTGAGGGTGTTTATTAGAGTAGCTGGGGAAGATTTGTCTTGGTTGTAACAAGAATTGGAGTAGAAGACTAATGGCAATAGGTCTGTCTTGTTTACCATTCATCCATCAGGATAAGAGCATGATTTTTTTTGATCAGGATATTTCCTGATCAGGAATAATCAAGATGTTTCATTTCGTTTTCAGTTGTTGATTAGCAGACAACCTAAACAAAAATACTGATTACTGAAAAAGAGAGCCAAAAGGTTTCACTTCGGCAATGCAAAATTATTCAAATTAAGTGGATCGAATCTAAAAGTGGATATAGTCCAAAACTTTTATAGTCTCTATATTCAGCATGAAACTCTTGTAGTTTCTCTGAAACTCTTGTAGTTCCTGTATTCAGCTATGAAATAATGTTGGATTTAATATCCACTTAATTTGAATAATTTTGCATTGCCGACGTGAAGCCTTTTGGCTCTCTTTTTCAGTAATTTTTGGTGCCTTTTGTAATATGATACCTTTTTTAGCAACTCGTATCATAAAGTACAAGTTCTGTATCACTTCATCCTGAATATTCTTGGTCTAGCTCCCACTGAAGAGACCTCAAAAAAGGTTGAAACTGGTCTGGGTAGTGACCTCTCCCCCATAATGTATGACATCATACATCTTCTAGGAGATATGTTTTACATTATGGGAAAATACTAAGGACAGTGATTGAAGCTTGCTCCACCTTTACTATGAGTTGCCCGTCATGAAAGGTTGGCGTACGCTTGTATCTGCTGAAACTTTTATAGTCTCTATATTCGGCTATGAAATAATTTTTGATTCAATATCCACTTAATTTGAGAAATACTGATATTTCTTTTATAGGCTGATACAATATTTATGTAAAAATAATTGCTTAATTTATAATAATCACAGTTTCACTTTTATTTTTGAAAAATTATAAATTATTTGATATAGTTATATTAAAAAAAAGAAGGATTTCAATTAAAAAACAAAGATGAATGTGCATTACATAATTGTTCAACTTTTTGGGGGGTGAGGGGGGGGGTTAACCACCTGTTTAACAGCAACTATTTCAGATAATTTATTTTCAAAATCATTTACAAGACGATTGTTACAAACATAAATCACTTGGGGAACATGCTCATACATTTTAGTATAAAATAGTAGTAAATATATAACTAATTCAAAACTGCCAATCTAAACTAGCAGTAAATCTAATTTTCAAATGTGCAGTGATTTCTTCTTTTTGCTACAAAAAATAACAATAATAAAAAGAAGAAAAATATGGAGTATTTTCTTTTATATTGAGTGAATTTATCACATTCTTTCTTTGTTTTCTGAATAGTTAGTGTACATTATTATTTTCATGCAACTTTTACCAACGGATCATCTGAAATAATTATAAGAATGACAGGAAATTAACTGTAGCACAATTGCAACCTTTATGATCTCTTGACTTAGAAGGGTGAACTGTGTTACTTGTAATTTCCTCTCTGTAGAAATTTCAAGGTTGTTGGTTGTTTTCAAGATATATATTCACTTTGGAAGATTATCTAAATTAAGTGGATATTAAATCGAACATCATTTCAAAGCCGAATACAGAAACTATAAAAGTTTCGTGCAGAGATTGACCGGAGAGCTAACGGGAACACTCCATCACCATACTATGGGTTACCCTCGCCGAACCTAATAGGAAAGCACAGCTGCTAAAAGCTCCTGTATATTGCCTTTTATTGGTTCATTATAAGGTTTCATTAGTTGACAGCTGTTTCAAACTCATTAGTTTTCATCAGAGACTAGGCAGAAACCTAGAGAGCAAAAACTCTCTGTGCTAAGGAACTCGAAGTGTTGGAGAGATGTATTTTCCATAAGCGAACTCTTGGTTGGTGCATAAAGTATTTACTAAAACAAAGAGCCAAAAGGCTTCACTTTGGCAATGCAAAATTATCTAAATTAAGTGGATATTAAATCCAACATCATTTCAATGCCGAATATTAGGTTCGATTCTTTAAAGATACTTGATTATAATATACATTAGGATTATAAAATATATACACGTTTACACAAGAATATTATTTAATTTGCGAAATATTTCAGTCTGAATATTACAGACCATCATCAGGGCTACATAGGAATAGTTTTAAAAAACAAGGTGGAATATGAACAATTGATCATTCACAAATAGAACGAGCTGCATGATGTCATATCGCTACGTATTAAAAGAGTAAACATTTTTTATCAGATTCATGATTAAATTAAAGACATTAATTCAGAAATTTATGTAATAATCTTAAATAACATTAGACTAATATAGGAAATTAAAAATAAATAAAAATAAATAAATATAATAATAATGTGTTATCCTGATTAAACTTTCCCAAATTTTTGATACGTTGAAGTAAGGCCTCCACACTTTCTTTAAATAAACATTCAAATTTAGAAAACATTCAAATTAATTCAGAATGTTCAAACGTTCTGAATTAATATCTTTAATTTAATCATGACTCTGATAAAAAATGTTTACTCTTTTAATACTTAGCGATATGACATTGTACGGCTCGTTCTATTTGTGAATGCATCAGTTGTTCGTATTCCACCTTGTTTTTTTAAAACTATTCCTATGTAGCCACTGAAGATTGTCTGTAACATTCAGACTGAAATATTTGGCAAATTAAATAATATTCTTGTGTAAATGTGTATATATTTTAGAATATTAGGTTCGGCGAGGATAACTCATAGTATGGTGATGGTGTGTTCCTGTTAGCTATCTGGTCAATCTCCGCACGAAACTTTTATAGTTTCTGGATGAAACTTTTATAGTTTCTGTATTCGGCTTTGAAATAATGTTGGATTTAATATCCACTTAATTTAGATAATTTTGCTTTGCCGAAGTGAAGCCTTTTGGCTCTTTATTTTAGTAAATACTTTATGCACTGACTGAAAGTTTGCTTATGGAAAATACACTTCTCCAATGCTTCGAGTTCCTTAGCACAGAGAGTTTTTGTTCTAGGTTTCTGCCTAGTCTCTGATGAAGACCAATGAGTTTGAAACAGCTGTCAGACTATTGCAACCTTATAATGAACCAATAGAAGGCAATATACGGGCACTTTTAGCAGTCGTGATTTCCTATTAGGTTCAGCGAGGGTAACTCGTAGTATGGCGACGGTGTATTCCCGTTAGCTCTCTGGTCAATCTCCGCACAAAACTTTTATAGTTTCTGTATTCGGCTTTGAAATGATGTTGGATTTAATATCCACTTAATTTAGATAATTTTGTATCACCGAAGTGAAGCCTTTTGGCTTTTTATTTTAGTAAACAACACTTTGGAAGATTTTCTAATGAAAATATTGCAGAAATTATTTTCACATTGCTTTCCAAAGCTTGTGTTTTAAATGTGTGGACAGACTTATGTGTTTGTCGAACATGTTGTTTAATTTTTTAATGGTATATATTAGAACACAGAAACTAAGTAAACAATTAATTTATTAACTTATTGCTGATATTTCGCTGGTGTTATAACCAGCATCTTCAGAACACAAAAACACAGTTTGTCACAATACACAAGACTATAACAACATGGTGTAATCAACGGACTAGTTAAACAAAATTGTAGCAGCAACACAAAGACTAGAGTCCTGATTTTTGGCGCCCTCTATCTGAAAAAAATAAAACTAGTTTTTTCTTAGGCAAGTTAATACAGCCATAACATAGAATAAAAGCCAAAAGGGTATTTTTCTACAAATCCTTTGATGTTTATCTGTCAGTAAGCGAAACTCTAAGAACTAGGACTAAGATCTATGATTTTCATACCAAAAAAATTTTTTTTTTCGGTATTTTTTTTTTTATTATTATTCCTGACACCTCCAAGGAGTCCGAAGACTCATCACGGGAGGACACCTACAACTGTCTCAACCACTACACTGAACCACTACTACGAATCAACGGCATCTACCGCCCATCTCCACCACTACCACAGCTAGTATGTTTTGTCTGTAAATTGCGTGTATGAAACTCATAAATCTTAGTCCTAGTTCTTAGAGTTTCGCTTACTGGCAGATAAACATCAAAGGATTTGTATCCCCTTCATTATTAATACAGCCATATTTGTTGAGATTATAACAGTAGCAATATCAGCAATAAGTTAATAAATTAATTATTTACTTAGTTTCTGTGTTCTAATATATACTGTTAAAAAATTAAACAACTTGTGTTTTAAATATCCCCCCCCCCTCAAAAAAAAAGAAGCAACATTTATTGAATTAAATATGGTTTCCATATTACTTTTTTTTTTCTTCCACTGTTTGGATTTATGAAAATGTTATATCATTATGCTTACAGATTCAGATATACTTTTTTTTTTGCCAGTAACTCTTTCTGCTTTTATGAACAAGAAATTATGTTAAATTGCATGGCATTCTTATTTAGAGGCTAATTTTTAAGATATCACAAATTTATATTTAGTAGTATTTCAAATGAAATCGAAATACCACTAATGAATATACTTTGTTGTTTGCCAGTAACTCTTTCTGCTTTTATGAACAAGAAATTATGTTAAATTGCATGGCATTCTTATTTAGAGGCTAATTTTTAAGATATCACAAATTTATATTTAGTAGTATTTCAAATGAAATTGAAATACTACTAATGAAAAACATGTCTATAATAATGAGTTTTGAAGTTATTTACACCACCTACATTCACAACATATTCAGGCAATGCATTCTACTTATTAACAACTCTTCACATAAAAAATCTACTTCTCACACCCTTCTTCACCACATCTTTATGCAACTTCCAGGGATAACCTCTAGTTCGTCTAATTTTAACATCCACTCTTTTTTTATAATTTCTACTGTATTAATCTGATAGAATCCCTTAACTAACTCGAAAGTCTTTATCATATCTCCCCTTTTCCTGCTATCCACCAACCTTTGTAATTCACATTCTCTCAAACCCTCTTCATAACCAACACTCCAGAGTCCTGATATCACTTTGATTATTCATTTTTGGGCCCTCTCTAGTGTTTTCACATCACATTGAAAACTAGGTGACCAAATATGAACACAATAATTCATAGTACACATCAGTGCACTTGATCATAGCAGCAATGAATGCATAATGGTGGAAGACAAAACGAAGCTAAGTTTTCATTACTGTATTTAGTTATTTCATTTTATTTAATTATATTTAGTGTACTTAAATGTTTTTTTGCTTGTAATTGTTTGTACTTTTTTTCTTATTTATTTGATGGAATTTATTAATTGAATAATTATTAAAGATTATGCTACTCGGCAGTAAGGAATTTTTTTTTTCATACGGAGGTAGCAGGGTTTTTTCTCCTGGAAACTTGGGTTTTTCATCCCGCATACAGACAAATCGGCCCTTCAGAACACACGCAATTTACAGACAAAAAATACTAGTTGTGGTAGTGGTGGAGGTGGGCAGTAGATGGCGTTGATTCGTAGTATAGGTTCGGTGTAGTAGTTGAGACAGTTGTGGGTGTCCTCCTGCGATGAGTCTTCGGACTCCTTGGAGGTGTCACGAATAATAATAATAATAATAATAATAATAATAATAATAATATGATCTGCAGTCTTTGCAACACATGCGATGTGTCCTTGGAACTTCAGTCCACTGTCTATCATCACTTCAATCTCATCCACTTCCTGAAGTACAGCTTCACCAATACAATACATAGCCTTATATCTCTGTATCCCAAATTGTGACACCTTGCATTTATTAATATTAAAGTTTTAACCTCACTCATTTGTCCAAGATAAAAGTCTATTCAAATCTTCTTCTAGAGAATTAATCAGCACTACTCCTCATAATTCTATCTAACTTTGCATCATCAGCAAACATTTGAAGATCCCAAGTCAACCCACATGAAATACCATTAACAAATAAGTTAAACGGTAGGATCCCAAAAACAGATCCCTGAGGCAGGCCACTAGTCACCTTCCTTTTCTGAGCGACGGCTCCATCATACACAACATGCAGGTATCATTCAGAGAGCCAATCTCTGATCTATCTAACCAATATACTATCTATCTCTATCCTCTGCAGCTTATACATCAACTTATCATGTGGTAATTTATCAAATTCTTTTGCATAGTCCAAGAATATCACTAATATGATTCTCCCTTATCGAACACATTCGTCATCTTATCATAAAACATAAACAAATTGCTAATACAAGACCTGCTCTTCACAAATTCATGCTGACCATTATAGAGAATCTTATGTCGATCAACCCAATCCTGTATCCTATTTCTAACCAATTTTTCCAACATTTTCATCACAACTTCAGATATATAGACTGGTCTATAATTGGAAACTTCTGTTCTCAAATCATACTTGTGGAGAGGAGGAGGAGGGTGTTGATAGCCAATGAGTCTATATGTAGATTGTGCAAAAGGAATGATGTGGAATTTGTGGGTCTGTGGTCTGTGTTTGATGGAAAGAAGGTTTTGTACAATGCTCATGGACTGCATATAAATGGTTTTGGTGTTAGGTGTCTGGAGAGTGCTTTGTTCACTGAGAATACTGAAGCACAAATTCAGGGAAAATTAAGCAATTTGGTGGAGTTTGTTGAAGGCACCCATGAAGTAATTGCGTGTAAGAATGACCAAGTGAGGAATCCAGTCTCTCAAGCAAAAATATTGAATAGGGTAGTCAACTCAGAAAGTAAAGGTGTGGAGGGGGGGGGGAGACAAAAGGAATGCTGCAGTTTCTATGTACTAATGCTAGAAGTATCAGGAACAAGAGGGAGAAATTTTTGCCATTGGTAAGTGCAACCTTGGCAAAAGTTCTAGACATTAGTGAGACTTGGCTAACAGCAGATGATATATTATTATTATTATTTTTATTATTATTATTATTTTTTTATTATTACGGGTGTCTCCATGGAGTCAGTAGACTCATCGTGGGAGACCCAAACTATCAAAACAGTATCTATTATATCTCTTCTTGAATTCATTTACAGACAAAGAACTCACAACTGAGTCAAGCAATTCATTCCACTCATTCACCACCCTCCAGGCGAAAAACCTCTTTCTCACACACTTGTTAACCACACTTTTCCTTAATTTCCAGGGATGACCTTTTGTTCTTCCATCACTATCACACAGCTGAAGCATTTCCCCTGCATCAATCTTATAAAAACCTTTTAGTAATTTAAATGTTTCTATCATATCCCCTCTTCTCCACCTATCAACCAACCTCTGCAATCCACAAGCTCTCAATCTGTCAATGTAGGGAGCATATTTTACGTCACTCTCCTCTGAACCCTCTCTACGACCTCCTCATTTCTAAGGAATCCAGGTAACCAGACTTCAGCACAGTAATCCAAATGTGGAAGTCAACACCTTATAAAGGGGAATAATAACCTCTTTATCTCTGAATGTTAGTGTGTTCCTCAGTAACCAAGTAATCCTATATGCAATCTTGGACACCTTACAATGTGTCCCCTGAACTTCATTTCCCTATCCACCAACACCCCCCAAGTCCCTAGTCTCATTAATCTCTTGGAGTACCTTTCCATCAATGTAGTACACAGCTGGTAATCTTTTAATCCCAAAATGCATGACTTTTCATTTTTTCGCATTGAACTGACATCCATTACCTTTTCCCCATTTTGCCAGCTTATTTGAATCATCCTGCAAACTCTCAATCATCAGCATGATTTTTATTGCGCTACCCAACTTTGCATCATCAGCAAACAACTGAATATCCCCCTTGAAGCCATTTCCTATATCATTTATGTACAAATCAAACAATAAGGGCCCAAGCACAGAGCCCTGAGGCACACCGCTGGTCACCTGTCTCATCCTGGACTCTTCTCCTCCATACACCACTTTCTGGTATCTCTCCCTGAGCCATTCTCTTATCCGTATCACCAGTTTAGTATCCATCCCCCAGCTGCTCCAATTTGCACAACAATATTCCAAGGGGTATCCTGTCAAAAGCCTTAGCAAAATCCAGAAGTGCCACTGTGTAGCCATTTCCTTTGTCCAACTCAGATATCATTCTATTATAAAATGTTAATAAATTGCTAAGGCAGGATTGACCTTTAACAAACCATGTTGGTCCCTATAGAGTAGCATATCCTGATCCACCCATTCTTGAATTTTGTCTTTAACCAACTTTTCCAATACTTTTACCACTACTTCCAAGATGGTGATTGGTCTGTAATATCTACTGCAGTTTTAGAGCAACCTTTATGCAAAGGAACTACTTTGCCTTCCTTCCACTCCCTAGGGACCACACCAGAGTTCAAACGTAAGTTAAATAACCAAGTATGAGGCACTGACAATTTATTTGCACATTCACACAACACCCGAGGTGATATTCCATCCAAACCTACAGCAGTGTTTGCATTTAAATTTTGTGATATACTAAGTACCTCTGATTTATTAACTTCAATATTCACATTATCTATTGCTACAGGTACAGAGATATCCTCACTTGGGTGATAGACTTTTGAAAAGTGTTCACTCAGTAACTCTACTATTACATCTGAATTGGTCACCTCAATACCATCAGTGCCCACTAAAGTTATTCTTCCTTTTACTTGCCACATAGCGGAAGAACTCTTTGGGATTATCCTTGACCTCCTTGGCTAAGGTATTCTCATAATCTGATTTTGCTTTTCTTACTATGCTGGTAACCTTCTTAGCTAGCTTGAGCCTTGTACTGCTCATGGGTGTACTGATTCCCTTTCTCCTTGTAAATTCTCCATAACATTTTCTTTTTTTTTTGCAGATCAAGCTTAATACTACTACTCCATCTAATGCCTACCTTGTTTGTCTTCCTGACCATAGGGATACATTCTGATATTGCCTTCCTCAGATACCTGCTGATTTTATCCCATGTACTGCTAACATCTTTCCCCTGCAATATGTTCTGCCATGGGGCGACTGTAAGCTCATTCTGAAGCTTGTTATAATTGCCTAACCTGTAGTTCCATATATACCCCTTCTTAAGAGAGAAATCCACAAATTTTGCAACCTCCCAAGTCAATACCACATGATCGCTTTCACCAATTGGAGGTAAAGAGGACACCTTACTTATGCATATGTCCTCTGAACCAATGACCAGGTCCAAAACTCTCACCCCAGTTGTCCCTTCAGTTATGTGCTGTTTCAAGTAATTATCTCTTAGAGGATGTATCAATTCCATTTCCTTTTTGCCATGTGATATTTTCTTCTTCCAATTGATATCACCATAATTAAAATCCCCTATAATAATCACTAACCCTGCACTCATTGCACTAATTTGCTGATGCATGAATTCAATATCATCCCCTATATCCCCTTGGCCTGTAGCAGCAACCAACTGTATATTTGATTGTGTTGGTCACTATTTCACACCAGACCTCTTCAAATGAACTATCATTCATATTCATTCCTGTAACTATATTCATATATAGTTACAGGAATGAATATAATGTAAATGGTTTAGTATTTTTAGAGAAGATAGGATGGGGGAGGAATACTGCTGATGAATTACAGCCAAAAAGAATAGAAAACAGGATGGAGCATGGCTGTTCATTTGAAGCAATCTGGCGTGAGATTAAGACCAGTAAGACAAAATATATGGTTGGTTGCTGCTATAGGCCAGGGAATTCCGCAAATGATCTGGAAGACATGCATGGCCAAATTAGTACAATGAGAGTATAGGTCAAGTGATTACTATCGGGGGACTTCGACTATGGAGATATAAACTGTAAGGAAGAAAGATCACATGGCAGGAAGGAAATAGAATTTATATACCTGCTAAGAGATAATTACTTTAGGCAGCATGTAATGGAAGGGACTAAGGGTGGGAGAGTATTGGACATGGTCATAGAATCAGAAGGAGCTATCCATAACCAAGGTGACAACATTGCCTCCAATTGGTGAAAGTGACCATGTGGTCTTGACTTGGGAGATTGTAAAATATTCCTCATGTCAAGAGGGGTATTTGTGGAATTACAAGGCAGGTGATTATGACATGCTTAGGAAGAAGCTTAAATCTGTACCATGGCATAAAACACTGCAGGGTAAAGATTTTAGTAGTGCATAGGATATAAATAAGGACCATCTAGAGGAAACAATATTAAATTCTATACCTAGGGTAAGGAGGGTTAATCAGGTAGGAGCAAGATGGATGAGTAATATCATTAAGCATGAGCTTCAGAAGAAGAAAATGCTGTAGAGGGTATATAAAGAGAAAGGTGACTAGCAAACTCATGAACACTACAAAGGCTCAGACAAGGAAGGTGACCAGCATGGCAAGGAAGGCAAAATCAGACTATGAGAATAATCTAGCCAAGCAAGCCAAAACAAATTCCAAAGGGTTCTTTCATTATGTGGCAAGTAGAAGGAAGAATGACTATGGAAGATTAACCCTAATGATTAATGATGATGAAGAGGCCACAGAACTGAATAAAATAGTTGAGTTTCATAGTGACCACTTTGCAAGGGTATATCATCCTAGTGAGGTTACTACTTTAGCATATGTGACAGACACTAATGTGGGAACAGAGGTGGATGAATTGGAAGTTCTTATGATATTGCAGAATCCCAATGTGAATAGAGCTGTGAGATAAGGTAGGATATCAGCTTGGATTTTGCAAGAATGTGCAAGGGAGCTGCCAGTGCCTTTGATTGGCTCTTTAATTTAAGTCTTAGCTCTAGTAGAGTTGCCAGGGGGTGGAAAGAGGTCAAAATAATTCCTTTGCGTAAGGGAAGTTCTAAGACTGCACTGGCAAATTATAGACCAATCACACTCTCGGGCATGATGGTAAAAGTAGTAGAAAAATTGGTATAAAAGAGAATTCAAGAATAGTTAGATAAAAATATGATACTGTATGAAAATCAGCATGACTCTGAGAAGGGTTGATCATGCCTTAGTAATTTACTAACTTTTTACAATAGAGTTGGATAAAGGAAATGGCTACATGGTAATTTTGCAAAGCCATTTAACAGAATACCACATGGAATTCTGTTACACAAATGAGAAGAATTGGGTTACGGATATGACACTGATTAAGCAGATGAGAAAGTGGCTGCTGTACAGATATCAAAAAGTGGTATATGGAGGGGCAGAATCAAGGCAAAAAGTGACTAGCGGTGTACCGCAAGGTGGGATAGTTACTGTTTAATTTTTACATATATCATATAGGAAATAACCTGAAAGGAAATATTCTGTTGTTTCCTGATGATGCAAAATTAGGTAGAGTAATAGTTAATCAAGGAGATGTGGAGAGCTTGCAGGATGATTTAAGTAGGCTGTCAGTATGAAAAAAAGATAATGAGTGTCAGTTTAATGTCGAGAAATGTAAAGTTATGCATTTTGGGATAAATAGATTACAAGCTGTGGATCACATTGATGACACTGTACTCCAGGAAATAGGTGAAGCTAGAGATTCAGAGATGGTGGTGGTAGACAGAGTTAAAGTTTAGAGGACGTACTGCTAAAGTTACTAATGTAGTCCATAAGATTACTTTTGTATTGAAGAACATGTTAACAAGTAGAGATAAGGAAGTTTTTATTCCTCTTTATGAGGCTTTGATTCATCCACATCTGGATTACTGTGCTCAATTCTGGTCCCTTGGGTTTCTTGGGGATGAGGAAGTTATCATTTCCTATGGAATGTTCCCTATGAGGATAGATTGAGGGTATGTGGATTGCAGAAGTTGGTTGATAGGAGAAAAAAAAGGACATATGATTGAAACATTTAAGTTGCTTAAAGGGCTTTATAGGATAGATGTAGGGAAAATGTTTCAGCACTTGTCTAGAGGGACCAGAACAAGAGGATCATCCCTAGAAGTTGAATAAAGGTGTGGTTATTAGTGGTGTGAGGACCATATTTTTTGCTTGGAGAGTTGTGAATGAGTGGAATGGGTAGCCATAGTCAGTTGTGAATGCATTGTCTGTTAATGGGTTCAAGGAAAGGTATGATAGATTGTGTGGATAGATTGGGTCTCCCACTGTGCGTCTTTGGACTGCATGGAGGTACCCATATAATAATAATAATAATAAATACCTGCTGATATGTCATCAATTCGCACAGCCTTATTAACATGTAATCCGAGCAACACTTCATACACCTCTGAGGCAAGAATTCTCCTAAATCTTACCTCCCTTCTGCATGTTGCACAGCATCATTCACACAATTATGATATACATCAATGAAGTGTTTGTTGAATAATTCCACTATATCATTTACTATGGTTACTCTGCTACCATAATGTTCCACCAGGATCAACCCACCATTATCCTTTTTCCTCTTACTTGCTGCATAGCAGAAAAATTCCCTTGGATTAGATTTGACCTGACTGGCCAGTCTCCTCTCATAGTCTACTTTTTCTTTTTTAACCATTCTTGTAACTTTTCTGGCTTGTAATTTATATTCTTTATGCATCTGTTCATTGTGGACTGTCTTGTACTAATTCCATAAGAACTTGTTTTGTAATACTTCTTGCTTGATTTCTATGCATCCATCTCAGTTTTACTCTACTTATTCGCTTAACTCTCTTGGTATGTAGTGATCAGTGTTTGTGTTACATACCTTATCATTTCCTGTGCAAAATTCATCAACCCAGTGTATCGATGCTAGTTAATTATGGAGTGTCTGATAATCACCTACCTTGTAGTTACACATTTAGACTTTTTTTTGATTACTTTTTACTGTTTGACTACCTTCCAATACTTCATAACCACTTTAACCAAGAGTGGACAGTGTTGATACCTCATTCACAACCACATCCTCTGAAGATATCAACAAATCTAACACCAGTAAACCTTAGTGTACAGTGAAATATACAAATTTACAAAAAAAGACAAATTACAAAATATCCAAAAATATACAGTGAAATGATCTGAGACATTACTTTAAATTTTACATTCGTTTTGAAGTATTCCAAATCACAACCTCTTCCCCATCACCATGCTGCTCACAATAACTGAATTATAAATATTGACTTCTTTCTAATTTCATATTTAATACTTTTCTCAGTATGTACTTCACATTTCAGAATCCGATATTCAACTTCATTTTACAGACTGAGAAATGAAATTATATAATTATTCTCTTATCTGTTATTATAATAATTATTATTATTAATATCTGATCTCCATGGAGTCAGAGAGTCACTGTGGGAGGTACACACTATTGCACACAATGCTCATCCAACTGTGCGTTAAACTGATTCAATGTGTCTACATTTACAACACGCTCAGGCAATGCATTCCACTCACCAATCATTCTCCATGCAAAGAACCTGCTCATACCCACTTTATGCAGTTTCCAGCTTTACATGTGAAAAATCTCTTTCATGTCAACCTGATAACAACCCCTGATTAGCTTATATGTCTCAATCATATCCTCCCACCCCTCTTCCTCCTATTCACGAGGCTTTGCAACTTACATTCTCTCAATCTGTCCTTGTACTCCACATTCCAAAGACCACTAACCACTTTTGTGAATCTTCTGTGGACCCTTTCCGACATATACTCAATACCATGACAGCTCAGTGACCAAATCTGTGCACAGTAATCCACATGAGGTCTGTGGCCTCATGTGGATTACTGTGCCTTATACAATGGTATATAAGACATCACATCAGATAATAGCATGTCAGGTCCTCCACATCATTGCCATTATCTGATGTGATGTCTTCACAACTTGTGCGGTGTGGCCACTGAATTTCAGGTCCTTGTCCACCATCACCTCTAGATCTCTCATCTCCTCTACTTCATTTAAAGTTTCTCCACCAAGTATATACCTCACTACCCATCGTTGCTTACCAAATCTCAAAACCTTACACTTCGAAACATTGAACTGATATATTTCCACTTACCTGCCCATTCATGCAATCTATTCAAGTCCTCTTATATGGTCATAACATCTACTGGACTCTGCATTGCTCTCCCCAATTTTGCATCATCTGCAAACAGCTGCATATCATTAGTTAAACTCATCCCAATATCATTAACATACAAATTGAACAATAGTGGTCCCAAAACTGATCCCTGCAGTACACCACTAGTGATCCTCCCCTTTCAGGATACTGCACCCCCATATACAACTTTCTGATACTTATCTGACAGCCAGTCACTGATCCAGGTCAAAAGTCTGTTATCCATTCCCATTTCTTTCAATTTATTTAACAGCTTGTCATGTAGCAGTCTATCAAATGTTTTTGCAAAAACTGCATATACAGATGCACATACAGTGGTGTACTTGGATTTTTGCAAAATTCAATTACACCACTGTATATGCATCACCCATCCAAGGTATTTGTCACCTTGTTAAAATACATAAGTAAGTTAATAAAACATGATCTCTCTTTAACAAACCCATGCTGATAAACCACAGAGAATACTGCTCTTATCAACCCATTTCTGTATCCTACTTGACACCAATTTCTCTAGTACCTTCACCCCAACTCTAGATATACAAATTGGCTTATAATTTGAAGCTACTACGTTATCACCACCTTTATGCAGGGAAACAATTTTACGTTCCTTCCATATTATTTATATGGAAGTAATTTCGAATTGAAGTTTAGGGGGCACATTGCAAAAGTGACTAAATCAGCTCATCAAATCACTTGGCTTCTGAAAAATACTTTAACAAGCTGAGACAAACAAGTTATTGTTCCTCTGTATCGAGCCTTGATAAGACCCCATCTAGACTACTGTGCCCAGATATGGGCACAGTAGTCTAGATGGTTTCACCAGGGTTTCTTCTTGATGGGGAGGAGGTGGAGAGGATCTAGAGACGAATGACCAAGATGATAGCAGGTCTGTGGAATGAACCTTATGAGAACAGTTTGAAGATTTGTGGGTTGCAAAAATTGGTTGATAGGCAGAGAAGGGGTGATATGATTGAGACATTCAAATTACTGAAGGGTTTCTATAAGATTAATCCAGAAGATATTTTTGAGAATAGGACTGGTGGTGGGAGGACTAGGAGCCATACATGGAAGCTGGGCAAGAATGTGGTTAGCAGGGGTGTTAGAGCTAGGAGAGTGGTGAATGAGTGGAATAAGCTGCCAGAGTCTGTTGTGGGTGCTACAACCATGAATGAGCTCAAGGCAAGGTAGGATAGATACTGTGTGAATGTCGAATAGTTGTTCTTGACATGATGTTAGGGCCTCCTTCGATGAGTCTGTAGACTCCCTGGAGTTGCCCGGAATAATAATAATAATAATAATAATAATAATAATAATATATCCATACTATCTATACTATTTATATCCATACTGTTCCTTTACACTTTATTATTGCAACCATTACTTTTTTTTTTTTTTTTTTTTTTTTTGTGGGTCACAGTATTCAGTTCTTTAGGGAATAGCAATGAGCTAAATTTTTACAAATAGATTTTCTTTTATTGTCCATAGTTAAAAAGTCATCTTTATGTAATGAAAGTTAGATATGAAGGTTAATGCTATTTTCTGCCATTAAAAAACAAATAATTTTTCTTCAATTTTATAGAGAATTTTATTTTTTTACTTTGCTATTTTGTAGTAGAAATTCTTAATGCTACTTTGAAAATTTCTCATCTTTGGCAACACACACACACGCACGCGCGTGCACACACACACAAATTCCTTCTTATTATTATTATTCCTTCCCTTATCTTTTACCTTGTGGTGTCGAGGATTTTCTATTTACTTAACTGTCACTGTATCAAGGATAAGGTGGTTAGCCCTATGCCTTCCGGTGTGTCCTATATTTGTAGCTGCATGTTTTCACGTGCTGGTTTGCCTGTTCTGGCGAACAAAAAAAACCCAATTTTCCAGGTAGAAAAACCCCTACCTCTGTATGAGATGGGCTAACTCACCTTTCATCGAAAGAGACCTGATAAAGGTTCCTAATGTCACTGACAGGATTTGAACCCAGGTTTTTCTGACCAAAGGGCTTCGTCTATACTCTCTACATTATGGAGCCGTGTTATAAAAATTTAAAATACAATGTTTCACTATTGGCAGACTGCATTCTTATTTATTAAAAACAGTCTTATAATAGGCACATTTCAAAAAAATGTTTGTGATATTATTTGGAGGGGGGAGAAGGAGTTTAGCCATCAAAGGAAAAATAGAATTTTAATTTTGTTATGAAAAAAAAAATTGGAAATGAAATTTTACTTTTGATTCATGCATATATACATATTTTGAATGATAAACTATAGCAAAAGTATTTCTTCTTTAAAACTACCACATAGTATCTAAACTAGCAGAAAATGTGTACATAACAATTTACTTCATAACCATTCATTTCAATTTGTAATGAGCAATTTGGAAAACTAAGGAAGTTGAAGCGCATAGAATTGCAGATTATTATTATTATTATTATAAACAGTACTCCATGGATTCAAGAGACTCATTTCTGGAGGCCCACTCTCGCATGCATGGCTCATCATACCTCGACTTAATGCATTCACAGTCCCTGTGCTGATCACACTCTCAGGCAATGCATTCCAATCACCCACCACTCTCCAATCAAAAAATCTACTCCTCACACACACCTTATTCAGCTTCCACGGATATCCTCTCGTTCTGCCCTCTCTCTCTCTCTCTCTCTCTCTCCAAATAGTCTCTGAAATATCTCATCCATGTTAATCTGGTAATAATCCTTTACCAAATTATATGTCTCGATCACGTCTCCCCTCATCCTTCTATCCACTAGGTTCTGCAGTTTGCTTTCTCTCAATATGGCCTCATACTCCACATTCCAGAGACCAGAAACAGACTTAGTCAGTTGTCTCTAAACTCTTTCCAACAACTCATCATCTTTTGAAAATCAGGCAACCAAATCTGTGCAGTAGTCATATCATAAGCAGCCTAATTAAAGCCTTATACAATGGAATCTACATCCTCACTTCTACATGTCAGTGTTCTCTACATCATTCCCATAATCTGCTGTGTTGTCCTCACAGTTTTAGCAAAATGTCCTTGAAATTTCAAGTCTCTATCCACCCAATACCCAAATCCTTCTTCTCCTCAACCTCCTTCAATATATCCCCACCAATCCTATACTCTGCATCCCATCTTTGCTTACCAAATTTTAAAACGTTACACTTTGCAACATTCAACTGACATCCCCACACACACTTCTCCATTCAGAGTCTCAGTTTGTTTATGTCCTTTAGTAAAGCTACATCTGCTCTACTTCTCATAATTCTCCAGATGTTTGTATCATCTGCGAACATCTGTATATTACAATTTAAGCCCTTTCCAGTGTCATTTACATACAAATTACCAACAATGGCTACAAAACATACCCCTGGAGGCACACTACTAGTGACTTTCCTCTTCTGTGATATCACTCCCCCCCCCATACACAACCTGTTGATACCTATCAGACAGCCAATCTCCAATCCAATGCAATTGGAACAGATGGGGTTATCAAGCCCCATCTGTTTTAATTTAACTACTAGTTTGTCATGTGGCAATCTATTGAAAGTCTTTGCAAAATCTATGTGCATCCCCCCCCCTGTCTGATGTATTTGTCGCCTTGTTATAATAACTAAGCAGATTGCTAACATACAATCATCCTTTAGCAAACCCATGCAGTCCATTAAAGAGATTTCTATTGTTGTCCACCTAGTTCTTAATTCCTGTGTCCCACTAGCTTCTCCAACAGCTTGACCAAATCTCCAGACAAGCAGATTGGCCTATTAAAGCCTTAATGTTATCATCCCCTTTATGAAGTAAAAGAATTTTGGCATCTTTCCATTCCTTTGGGAACTGAGGTAACCTAAGACTCGTGTTGAAAATGTATGTTACACCTGTTGTTAACTCTATGGAACATTCCTTCAAGACATGCAGTGATATATCATCAAGTCCCATGGCCTTGTTGACATTAAGTTTGTTCAGTTCCTGATAACCTCTTGCTCACTCACCATCAGTGGTTCCACCTCCTCCATTCTCACTGCTCTCAAGTTCTGCATTATGTCACAATCACAAGGATGGAATACTTTAATGAACTGCTCACTTAACGTTGCTAGTGTATTCTCCTCAGTGTTTATTATTCTCTCATTATCACTGACCACCCTCATCCACCCATAATCATTTTTCCTTCTACTGGCCACATATCAAAAAAACTCCCTAGGATTTCTTTTAGTGTTATTTGCTAACTGCTGCTCATACCACACTTTTGCTACTCTTACTGTGTCACTTTTCTTACTTGCTCATTGTACTCCTCATGTAACTGATTATATCTTCTCATCATGTGCCACCTCCACAATTCCTTTTTCTTCCAGATTGTACACTTCACCTTTTCAGTCGTCCATTTTACACTTACGTTATTTTATCTCCTGACCTTTGGAATACATTCAGCCATTGCATCTGCCAGGTAATTCCTGAGTAGAGTCCAAGCAGCATTGATTTCCTTCTCACACAATTCCTTATTCCATGATATCACTGAAAGCTGTCTCCTGAGTTTGCCATAATCACCAACCTTATAGTTCCAGATGTAACTCTTTTTCACAAAATTCCTGGCCACCACCCAAGTGATCACTTCATAGTCACTTTCACCAACTGGAAGATGATGTGGCACTTCATTTTCAACTATATCGTTTGATGAGATAATCAAATCCACGACCTTCGATCCACGTGTGGCCTCTGTTATGTATTGCTTAAGGTTATTATCCCTTAAAAACTCAAGAAATTCATTCTCTTTGGTTCCTGATGCTGTCTCTTCATTTCAGTCTACATTACTATAATTGAAATTGCTCATAATGATCATCCTTCTCTTATTAGCCAGACCAATTTGTCTAAACATTTCCTTCTCCCTGCTTTCCACATTACCAGGTCTATAGCAACACCCTACCAAACATTTCATCCTGTCCACCTCCACTTGATACCATACTGCTTCAAAACCATTGTCAGTATTTCCTCTTGGCATCTCAAACCTGGATGGGCACAACTCCTCTGCCATCATCAATAACTGCTCCTGTCAGAATGTCATCGACGTTCAAACATGTATCACTTACCAACAATTTTTTTGGTGAATGAACTCTATCAATGCTACAGTTTCATTCCCCTTGTTTCGAGTACTTCTAGTATTTGTGAACATATATACTAGCTCATTTATGTTTCTATAAAAAGTCCCACTAACCTCAGTTCTTGGATACATTTTTTTCTACACTCTCCCTTGTCTATCATCACTGATATTATCCCTTCCCAGACCAAAATATCACCTCCCACATTCTTGACTGTCTTAATCCTTTCTTGTGGACTCGCACATCTACTCCTGAAACCATCATCTATGCTTTTAGTGCACTCTCTCCATCCTCACCCTGACTTCCCCCTTTTCCCTGTCCATTCTGTGTTCCTTCTCTCTCTTATTCTCTTCACTTATGCCACTCACCTCTCCGTTCAAAAACTTGTCTGCCTTACTCTCCTGCTCTTCCACAGTATCACTTGCTTTGTCAGGTCTTATATTCACTTTAGTCATTCTCACTTGTAGGAACAGTGTTTTCCAACTCACTCACACGAAATCCATTCAGATGTAGCCCCTCTCTTTTATACAGCTCTATCCACCCCTCAAACTCATCCCATACATTCACCAAACGAACTCCTTTCTCTTGACACAACCGTACTAGCATACCATTTAATATCTTTGCTTGCCTTCTCAACTCATCATTATCATACCAGGGCAAAACACTAACTACTTTACCTACCACCACACTGCAATCTTTTACTCTTCTTAACAGCCTCTTGACATCCCTCCCTTTTAAAAGAGCCACCAACTCTTTTGCTCGTGTATTGCTGTTATCCAATGCTTCAACCACCCTGTTCATTCTACCTACCAGAAAACAGACCTTGTGTACCTTTTCATTCACCACACCTCTTATCATTGAATCTCCGTACATTGCCACTCTCAAATCATTCAAATTTTTCTTACCATTCTTCCTCACATACCCATGCAAATCCATAATTCTTTTTCCTCAGTTCATTCCTCATAGGTTAAATCTCTTGCCTCATCTTTACCAACTCCACGTTCATATCTTCAATAAGTTTTTCAGTACTCTTCATAATTTTTAGTGCTCTACATAATTTTTGCTTTACACAAATCGTATTTTTGCTTTCTTGAACATCCATTGTCTTACCTCTCACCACTGCTAACTTGTTGCCGACTCTTTTACTGCTTACTGCAGCTAACTCGCCACCATCTACGCATGCTGTGTTTCCAATCAACATTGCTAACTCATCGCCACTTTCTCCTACTGTTTTACTGCTACTGCTCAAGCACTCAGCTATACCGGTCAGTAACTCCACTTACTTCCATAGCTACATTCACAATTTGCTCGCTATCACTTACATTCAGTAATATCTCATAATCCATAAGTATGCTGCACTTCTTACACACCCAAACTCTCTCAACACTCCTATTTTTCATCTCCAAATTAAATGTTTGTAATTTCTCCGCATTCATACATACCTTATTTACAGAATCTTACCATTTAGAAAAATCCATACCACTTGCATTTGTCTTTCTTATTTACCGATCAGAGGTGTCATACAACAATATTTTAAAAACTAATTATCGCTAATGCCACACACAGTTTTAAATTTTAAACTTATCTTTTCACCGTGATTTGACAAACACAGCTCTCTCTTTGCCTTCTTCACCACCATTATGTTATAAAGATTATGTGATATGATTCAAGGTTTATGTATACTTCTTTATAAAGCAAAATCGTAAAAGTGCGAACATTCATGCATCGTCTGAAGTGATGTTCGAACTATGATTATGAATAAAAAATAAAGAAAACTTGTGGAACAGATATATATATATATATATTTTTTTTTTTAATTTTTATTAATTTATAAAATAATTGTTTGACAAAAATAATTACCTTGAATCAAGTTCTTAGAGAATATCAATTTATTGTCAACTGTTAGCCAAAAAATTTAATATTATTATTACTTGACACCTCCAAGGAGTCCCAGACTCATCAAGGGAAGTCACTTACTCTGGAAAGCTACGTCTCCACTACAGAGAACCGCATCATCTACACCAGTGTCATCTACTGCCCACCACCACCACAACCAGTAATATTTTCACAGACAATCACAAACATCCATGCCCACGGTGGGATTCGAACCTGCAGTCTTTTGGGTGGAGAGCAGATATGCTAACCACTTGGCCAACCAGGCTAGCATTATAATGACATTGGTTTTCGAAGGTAATAAAATATTTAAGTGAAGAAAGTAAGAAAAGAGCTCTTATTTTACACTGGCATTAAATGGCAAAAACTGTATTTATAAAATAAAAGAAATGGAAAAAATAAATATAATGTCGGTATTTAGACTAATATAACTAAGATTGGAGCTACTGAGCAACGTCAAGAACTACGTTTTTTGCTATAGGCGACTGAAAGCAGCTATGAATGGGAGGTTGTTGGATTTGACCATATCATCATGTTATTACACATGAGATGTAAAATGGGAAGAATAGGATAAACGTCTGTGAAAGTTCAGCTATGGTATGCAAACATGATAAAAATATGAATGTCTTCAAACATTGTTATGTATGTGGCAAAGGGGTTGAAAAATTTGCTTTCGATTTGCATGTCTCGAGTATGTATGGGGAGGGGAAAGGAGAAAGTTCTAGAGCAAGACCAAATAGACTATATATCTAATTATAAGTATAGGTTAGGTGGTTTCATACTCCGATTTAGCTAGGAAAACTAAATCGGAGTATGAAAAGAAATTGGCCATGCAAGCTGAAGGCAACCCAAAAGAATTTTATCTGCAAGCAAAAGAAAGAATGAATGTGAAAGAATAACTTTATTGAATGCAGATAGTACTCGAGTGTCGGAAGCTAATGAGATTGTTCAGTTAATGAGTGCTCACTTTGTTAAGATATATCAACCAGGTGCATAACTTGGATAAGAATTTGTCTACAGGGACAGATGGAATATCAGCCCATTTGCTAAAGGAATGTTCATCTGAATTGGCTAGGCCTTTCACATGTTTGTATAACTTGAGCCTCAGCTCAAGAATGATACAACAGGAATGGAAGGAATGTATGATAGTTCCATTCTACAAAGGTGGTGCAAAAACTGATGTGTCAAACTACTGACTTATCAGTATCTCTGGTATGGTAGTGAAGATGTTAGAGAAATTGGTAAGAACTTGCATACAGAAATGGGTGGACAAACAAGCTATACTCTTGCAAGGAGCAGCATGGGTTCACTAAAGGTCATGTTTTAGCAATTTGTTCATATTTTGTAACATTGTTATAGCAAAATTGGATAAAGGGAATGAATACACTAGATAATATTGGATTTTTCTAAGGCATCTGATAGGATACCACCAGAAGGGCTGTTGCAGTGTTTGCCTGGAGGAACGATAGAAAGTGTGGCTATGGTAATTAAGAGGGGTGAAAGGGTGTATGAGATGATTGTGATGGTAGGAACAAATGACTTGAGAGGTAAGTAATGTAAATTGGGCAGTGAGAGATATGAGATTCTTGCTTGAGGTTGTATGAAAGAAGACGCAGAGAGGAAAGATAGTGTGCGTCTTGCCTAGGTATGATTGTGACGAGCTGAGCAGAAGAGCAGAAATATTGAATAACATAATCTCTAGAATGTGTCAGAAGAGAGGATTGGAATATGTGGATGCTTGGAGGGTGTTTGAGGACAGAAAGATTTTGTATGTGAGAGACTGCTTGCATTTGAATGAGAAAGGATGTAGGCATCTGGAGAGATTGCTGTTCTGAATGAGTCGGTGTGTCAATGCAGGGAAACTAGAATGCCCAGGGTGGATGGTAGCAGGGGTGGCCTCTTGTGGGAATGGGTACTTGAGAGAAGGGGGACGACATCAGGTAATGCTGAGCCCAGTGGAGACTAGAGAGGATAATGTTGGATTTAGAAACAGTGGCATTTTTATGCTTTACACTAATGCCTGGAGTATCTGGAATAAAGGAGAGAGGAATTGGTGGCACTGATAGCATCAGCCTGGCCAAAGATTATTGGGATCACAGAGACGTGGTTGACAGAAGAGGATATAATAACAGGAATAGAAGTAGCATGGTACAGCATTTTTCTGCAGGATAAGAAGGCAAAGCGTGGTGGTGGAGTACTGCTTATGATCAGTGACGACTTATGTCCTCTAAGAGTGGAGGCTTTGAAAGGCAGTGACAATAATGATTTTGAAAGCATATGGTGTGAGGTAGAAAAGTGGGCAAGACAGAATATTTAATGGGGTGTTGCTACAAACCAAGGAGCACAGAGGGTAGGGACCAGGAGATGTTTGGACAGTTGAGCTTGGCAAGTGCAAGAAGAATGATTGTCATGGGAGATTTTAACTCTTCTTCTTCTTCTTCTCCTCCGTCTAAGACGGGTTGAGTCTTCTCTTGAGCAGGATCTTCCAGTCTTCTCTATTCCTTGCTGTTCGAAAAAGTTCCTTATATGTTCTGCATCCCGAGATGTTCTTTATTCATTTCAGCCAGGTAATTCTTGGTCTTCCGGGTCTTCTTTTTTCAGTTGGAAAAGTATTGATTAGGACATTAGGAAGTCTGTCTGCATCCATGTGTATAGTGTGGCCAAACCATCTCAGTTGTTGTTTTGTAATTTTTTCTATTATTGTCTTTTTATACGATAGTTCTTGTCTGACTGTGATGTTTGTTTTCTTTTCTATCCAACTTGTTCTATTTATTTTTCTTAAGCATTTCATTTCAAATGCCAGCAGTTTTTTCTCTTTTCTTTTCTTAACTGGCCACGCTTTTGCTCCATAGATGACTGTTGGTATAATTATTGCTTTATATAATTTGATTTTGGCTTGCTTAGATATCTTGTTTGTTTTCCAGATTTTCTGTAATTTTCCCATGGTGGTCCATCCTATTGCTATTCTGTGTTTGATTGTTTTGAGTTCATCTATTGTTTCTGTTAGTTTTGATCCAAGGTATATGAAGTTGCCACTTGTTCTATTTGTTCTCTGTTTAGGGTGGCTGAAATGGTAGTTCCATTCCTCCCTATTTTCATCACTTTTGTCTTTTGTATATATATTGTCATGTCATATGTTTTACAGGTTTCGTTTAGCTTGTTTATCAACTTTTGTAGTTCTAAGTAACACGCGGACCCTGCATAGGAAGCGAGAATAATGCATAGTGAAAGAAGAAGAAAGATGATCAACTTTTGTAGTTCATTTGGGGTTCTTGCAAGAAGGATGAGATCATCGGCATATTTGATATTATTTATGTTTAAACCATTGACATTGATTCCATGCTCATTGTCTATTGCCTTCTTTACAGCTTCTTCTAGATATATGTTGAATAGGCATGGGGATAATGGGCATCCTTGCATTACTCCTTTTTGGATCTCTATGGGTTCTGTTGTGAGTGTGTCCTTTTTAATTATTGCATTTGTCTTAGAGTAATATTTTATCAGAAACTGTATTATATATTTGTCTATTGCTTTTTCTAGTAGAATTTTAAGGATTTGTCTGTTGATGCTATCAAAATTGTTGTTTTGTGGACTTGTTTAAAGTCCACAAAACAACAATATAGTTCTTTATGGTCTTCCCAACTGAGCTCTGCTAGTTGGTGCAATGTGAAAATTTGGTCTATTGTTGAATAGTTTCCTCAGAAACCAGCTTGTTCTATGCCTATCATTTCTTCATAAGTGTTTTTTAATCTATTTTGTATAATTCTTATGAATATTTTATAGGTGTGAGGGAGTAAATTGATTGGTCTGTAATTTCTGCAGTCTCTTTTGTCTCCCTTCTTGTATATTGGGATGATCTTTCCAGTTCTCCAGTCATCTGGGATCGCTCCTGTTTGTCCTGATTTTAACTACAGCAGTATAAATTGGGGAAAGGAAGATGCATATAGCAATAAGGGAATGGAATTTCTAGAATTCTAGAAGGAAAACGGTCTTAGGCAACATGTAATAGAGGGAACAAGAGGTTCAAGAGTTTTGGAGTTGGTCATAGCATCAGAAGAGTTGATAATAACTAAGATGATATCTCTCCCACCATTATTATAAGGCAGGTGATTATAATAGTCTTAGACATCAACTTGGGGAAGTTACACGGAGGGAGGAATTGGAAGACTGGGATATCATTAGCGATTGGGAAATTGTGAAGGAATATTTATTAGCAGCAATAGTAAACTGTATTCCATCATAAAATAGTAAACTGTATTCCATCAAAAAATAAACTGTATTTAGAGATGTGAAGAAGAGGACACAATTTGGAGTAAAGTGGATGACAAACAATATTAAACAAGAACTACATGTGAAGAAGCTATGGAAGAGATATAAGGAGACAAGTGAAGAGCAGATGGATGAAGAATATAAGACACAGTCCAGGAGAGTGACTAGTATGTAAGGAAGGTGAAACTGGAATATGAGAAGAGATTGACCCTAAGATCCAAAGAAAATCCTAAGGAATTTTTTAGCTATGTGGCCAGTAGGAGGAGAATTGATTGTGGAAGAATGACATTGTGGGATAAAAATTGGAATAGTGTGACTGATCCAGAGGACATAGTGGAATTGTTCAATGAACACTTTATTGGAGTATTTCATCCTGGAAGAGAAAATTTTAATACTAGAGGGATAGGGCAGGTTCGAGGTTTAGAGGTGCAGGAGGAGAATATGTTCCAAATACTGAATACTCTGGATGTCAGTAAAGCTGTGGGACTGGATGGTATCTCACCACAAGTTTTGAGAGAATGTGCTAAAGAACTGACAGTTCCTTTGGCTTTTCAATGAAAGTCTAGCTACAGGAAAAGTGCCCAGGGGATGGAAGGAAGGTAAGATAGTACTGCCCAAGGAAGGTAAGATAGTACTGTAAGATACTGCCCATTGCATAAGGGCAGTAGCATGCTGGAAATGCCCTTATGCAATTATAGGCCAGTTTGTGTGTCATCAGTAGTTAAGATCTTGGAGAAATTAGTGAGGGACCATATACAGCATTGGGCAGATGAGGGTAATGTTATCTGTGAGAATCAACATGGATTTGTTCAGGGGCGCTCTTGTTTTAGCAATATGCTAGCCTTTTATAATAAAGTTACAAGAACATTAGATGAGGGAAAGGCATATACTGCAATTTTCTTAGACTTAGTGAAGGCATTTGACAGGGTGCCACATGATAAACTGATATTTAAGTTGCAGCACATGGGTTTGGATGCCAGGTTGGTCAACTGGATTCAGGATTGGCTGTCCAATAGGTATCATTGTTTAACCTTTATATCAATGAAATTGCCAGTGGATTGCAGAGGGACATTCAGTTGTTTGCAGATGATGTGAAGTTGGGTAGGGCTATTAGTAATAGTGCAGATGTGGTAGCTCTACAAGAGGATTTCAATAAGCTAGGCAGATGGGCTAATGACTGTGGGTGTCAGTTTAATGCAGCGAAATGTCAGGTCTTGAGGTTTGGGACACATCGATGGGATGCTACATGCTCAAGGATTGCTGCAATAATGAGAAGGACACTGACCTGCAGAGATATAAGAGTTATATATACAAAATTAATAACAGAAAAACTCATGTAAATAGATTATTTAATAGTATAATTTTTGCCTGCGTGTCACAGGCATCTTCAGTACATTTTAAGAAAGGGGATAGATGTAAACCATTGGATCTGTTTGAGTTAGGAGAGTGTGATGTAAAGTTTCACATGTCTCTTTATAATGCTGTTCCATGAGGAACCGACTTTTGTAAAGGAATCTTGTCTTTTTCCAATGAACTCTATATCTCGTGATGATGGCAGGTTCTGCAAGTCCAGACTGTTTAGGTTCAAGGTATTGAATATAAGACTGGTATTCTTCTAGCCGAATAGAGGCAAATCTTCCTGTTTGTCCGAAATAAGATAATCCACAAGAGCAAGGAATCTGGTAGACACCTGGATAATTAAGATATGTAAGCTTGTCTTTAGTGAGAAAGGTGGAGAATTTTCTGAATGGTCAAAAGGCAACAAAAATATTCAGTGGTTTTAAAACTTTTGCTATATGTTCACTAATGCCTTGTACATAAGGGATAGGAATGCACGTTATTTTTTCTGTATTTGAAGAGGAAGACATATCAAAAATACTCAAAGCTCTTTTGATGAAGGAATTCTTATATTCATTAGATAGAAAGGAAGAAATAATAGAGGGTGTTTCAAAGACAATGACCAGATTATTAAATATAATTATTTGAAATCGGGTCATTCTTTTTGAAACACCCTGTATATTGCAGTTCTTTCTGTAATAGATCGTCTGAAGAAGAAAAGGGATAGGAATGGGAGTGGGTCTGATGAACCAGTGTTTTAATAGTTCCTGCCTTTTGACTGGAATGGTGATGAGATTCAGCATGGATATAATGGCTGTATGAGTCTTCTTTCTATAGACTGAGAAATGTAGGTTACCATCTGGTTGGCAAAGAATTAAAACATCTAAAAAGGCTAACTGCTAATTTGATTCTACTTCTAGGGTAAACTGGATTCTTGGATGAAGTGCATTTAACTTAGAGAGAAACTGTTGAAGTTCATTAGAAGAGCCATTCCATATAGCAAAAATGTCATTGACATATCTGAACCAACGAGTAGGTCTGGAAGTAATGTTGTCAAAGATGCGTTGTTCAAAATTGGTGACAGCAGAAGAAAGAGGATTGCCCATTGCTGTTCCTTCAATTTGTTGATACAACTTATTTTTAAAGAAACATATGAAACTTTACTATACTCTCCTAACTTAAACAGATCCGATGGTTTATGTCTATCCCCCCCTTTATGGGAGATAGACATAAACCATTGTTTATGTCTATCTCCCAAAGATTAGTTGATTTATAGTACTTTATAAATCAACTAATCTTTCCTAACTTTTTATTGTATAATACAGTATAATTTTTTTTTTTTTTAAGTTAAGAAATTTATTGACCTTTTTAGTTATGTTACATTAGCTACTTAGTTGGTGCGTTTTGGAATTGTCAGTTATTGTTTAATTTTAGCTTAAAATGTACTGAAGATGCCTGTGACATGCAGGCAAAAATTATACTATTAAATAATCTTTTTACATGAGTTTTTCCTTTATTAATTTTGTATTTATATGTCTGCACATGCTATTCCCTTATTAAAACATAAGAGTTATCATTCTGTTGTATAAGACCCTGATCAGACCACACTTAGATTATTGTTCTCAGATTTGGTCCCCAGGATTTGAAGGGGATAAATTAACTGTGGAAAGGGTACAAAGGCAGATAACAAAGATAGTTTCAGGACTGTACAATGTTAATTATGAGGATCAGCTGAGGGAATGTGGACTGCAGAGTTTGGTGAATAGAAGAAGGAGAGGTGATATGATTGAGACTTTTAAACTGTTGAGAGGTGGTTACAGGGTTGACACTGGGGAGTTCTTTCGCTTGGTCGAACAGCGGGAAGGAGTGATGACAAGGGGCCATCCCTAGAAATTCGAAGGAAACTGTGAGCAAGCATGTGAGGAGTGGAGGGCGGTTGAACCATGGAATGCATTGCCTGATAGAGTGGTGAGAGGGAAAACGGTCAATGAGTTTAAGGAGTGGTGTGATAGACTTTGTGTTTCCTGGTAGGGACTTTCCACGTTGAGTCTTGATAGACTTGTGTTTACTAGGAAGGACCTCTCGATGAGTCTTGATAGACTCTGTGTTTCTTAGGAAGGACCTCCTGCGATGAGTCTTTTGACTCCATAGAGGCCTGAATAATAATAATAATAAACTGCAGAATATGGGATTGAAATATAAACTCAAACTCTTGATTGGATCAGGGTATGGTTGACTGACAAATATGAAAAAGTGGTATACAGTGAGTGTGAATCTGCCAGATTTAGGGTGACCAATGGTGTAACTCAGGGTTTAGTCCTTGAGCCATTATTATTCAATCTATAAATTAAACATCAGGCAGGGCTAACATAAGATTAGCAGTTGTTTGCCGATGATGTGAAAATAGGCAATGCAATCAGAGATGTTACTGATATTCAGCACTTACAAAATGATTTGAATAGGCTGGAAATTTTGACAAATAAAAATAGCAATCAGTTTAATATTAGTAAGTGTAATTTATGCACTTTGACATGATGAGATTTCCAGCGACATATTATATTAGTAGGGTTATGCTACAAGAAACTGAGGACGCAAGGGATCTTGGCATATTGGTGTTCAAAGGTCATATAACAAAACTTGCAAGTACGACCCAGAGAATAATTGTGATTTTGAGGCAAACCTTGAAATGTAAGAATAATTAAGTGATTTTGCCTCTTTATAAGGCTTTGATAAGACCATCCCCTGGATTATTGTATGCAAATTTAGTCTCCAGATTCCAAGGGGATAAAGAAGCTATGGAAAGGGCATAAAGAAGAGTTACAAAGTTTGTGTCTTGGATTGAGGTGATTACCTGGGTGGTTGCTAGCAGTGTGAGGACCTCTGTGAGAAAAGGGTATATGTGAAACTATAAGGGGGGTGATAATGAAGAACTCAGTAGACAGCTTGCGGGTGTAGCATGGAATGAGGAGTTAGCTGGAAAAGAGATCAGTGCAGCTTGTGGGATTTTCAAAAACTGTCTAGTAGATGCAATGTCTAAATGTATTCCAAGGGTGAGAAGGTTAAATAAGATAGGTATAAGATGGTTGAATAAAGAGATTAAGCATGCAATATAGGGAAAAAGGGCATTGTGGAGGCAGCATAAGAGAAGTGGAAATAACCAATTCCATGAAGTCTACAAACACCAAGCAAGGAGGGTGACTTGGTTGGTGAGGGTAGCTAAAGAGAGGTATAAACAGCAGTTAGCTAATGAAGCCAAATAGAATCCTAAGGAATTCTTTCGATATGTAGCCAGCAAAAGAAAGAATGTTTATGGAAGGATGACATTAATTGGAGAAAATGGTATAAAGACAGCTGTTGCAGAATATGTGGTGGAGACACTTAATGAGCAGTTCATAAAGATCTTTTAATCTTGTGAATGTGACTTCATGGAGAGATAGAGAGCAGTTGATGATGGGGAGGAGAGACGGACTTTAAGTGAGCAAGAGGTTTTTGGGGAGTTGAGCAAACTAGATGTTAATAAGGCTGTTGGACTTGATAATATATCACCACGTATTCTGAAGGAATGTGCCAGGGAGTTGACATTTGCCTTGACATATTTATTTTTTAATACGAGTCTTACACTTGGTCAAGTTTAGGAATGTGCCAGTAGTGTCCAGCGCCTGTGTGCAAAACTTTGGTTGGCGACCCTATATCCTCTCCCCCAATAAAAAATCACTTTATAAAAACGTATCAGTGAGTAAAAATGAAATATGACATATATTAATTATAAGTTTATTGAACAAAAAGCAGAAATTACAAAAAAAGAAGTATAAAAAACAATAAACATACAAGAAGGGTACAAAAAACAAAAATAATTTGGAAAAAAATAAAGTAAATAAATAAATAATAGTAACTTACAAGTATATAAAATAGGAACATATTAAACATTATTGGGTAAAGAAATAGTTAAATAAATATTTAAACAGAAAGAAAAATCACTTTGTGAATTGAACTTTTCTAGTTTTTATTTAATTAAAATTCTTGAATAATATCATGTATATCAAGTTGATCTAAAATCTCTGACTCTATAGATATAATGGCAAGATTTGAAAGTCTGTCTTGTACCATTGTGGAGCGCAAGTAGTTTTTAATAATTTTAAGTTTAGAAAAGGACTGTTCCGCAGATGCTACAGATACCTGTAATGACAAAAGAATTTGAAGAGCAATTGTAAAGTTTGGATAAACTATGATTAAGTCATTTGAATAATTATACTGAATTATCTGATATATATACCGGTATTTTCTGGTGTATAAGATGCACATTTTTACCTTAAAAATTCATCTTAAAAATGGGGTGTGTCTTATATAATGAAGGTGAAGATTGTTTCCTCTTTTCAAAGTCATACTCACTCCCCTTTTATGTTCCAAGATCTTTAGGCGGTTAATGGTGCAATAAAATCGATGCGTGACCTTCACGTGACTTCTAGCGCATCATTGGCTAAGAACGGGGAGTCCCTATTCAAGTTTCATTATATCTTATCTGAGTAATCAGTTACCGATGTTTATCAGTATTGAGTTGATGTGTTGAGATATTTTGTGTTAGGTTTTAGGTTTTTTCCAGAAAATTGTATTAAATTTCTTGGGTGCATCTTATACATAGGAGCGTCTTATACACCGGAAAATACGGTATGTTTTTAAAATTAGAAATAAATAGTTGACAGTGTAAAATTTCTTCCCATAAATCATCTGTGTCAATGTCTGAATGATTTTCATGTGTTAATTTTTGTCATAACTTTTTACAACAAGATACAAGGACTTGAATACATTGAGTGATTGAGCACGGAAATGGGGATGTGAGTTCAATGTTGCAAAATGTAAGGTTTTAAAATTTGGAAAACAAAGATGGGATGCAGAATTTATGCTTGGTGAGAATATATTGTTGGAGGTAGAGGAAATAAGAGATCTGGGGGTAATAGTGGATAAGGATCTAAAATTTAGGGGACACATAGCCAAAATTGTGAAGACAACACAAAGACTTCTTGGAATGATGCGGAGGACACTGACGTGTAGAAGTAGGGAGATTCTTGTTCCGTTGTATAAGGCTTTGATTAAGCCACACATGGACTATTGTGCCCAGATTTGGTCACCGGGTTTTCAGAAGGATGAAGAGATGTTGGAAAGGGTCCAAAGGTGATGACTGACTAAGGTAGTTTCTGACCTCTGGAATGTCGAGTATGAGGAAAGATTGAGAAGATGTAATTTTCAGAGTCTGGTGGACAGGAGGAAGAGGGGAGATATGATAGAGACCTACAAGTTGGTAAGGGGTTGTTATAGGATCAATGGTGGAGAAGTTCTACAGAGAATAGTGGGAGATCAGGGGAGAACCAGAGGTCATCCCTGGAAACTGTATAAAGAGGGTGTGAGTAGGGGAGTGAGAGGCAGGCTTTTTTCGTGCAGAGTTGTGAATGATTGGAATGCCTTGCCTGAGAGTGTGGTGCCTGCAAGGAGTTTGAGTGTGTTTAAGACATGAGTCTTTGACTCCATGAGGTCTTGGGGTAATAATAATAATAAATATTCTTTATTTTGTGAAATACTTAACAAATACAAAAACTGAAATGAATTCATATGTTCTTTTAATAAAGTAAATTTTTCCTGCAAAGATTGTAATGTTTGATCTATTATGCAGAGAAAAAAAATTACTCTAAATTTTCAGGGTCTACTATATTTTCATTTTCATGTTCGTAATCAAATTGTGTTGTCAGTTTACGTCACCTCAGTAGTCTACTTTTACAAAATACAGATTCTGCATCAAATTTTGCTGCAATTAATTTTGAGTTTTCTACAATTTCTTTGAAAGTTTCATCAGACCTATAATCATTTAAAAATTGATTTAGATCATTCAATGCATCTAAAGCAAGTTAGAGATCATAGATGAAGACTGCAGTATTTTGCTGACAAAATTCACTTCATTTAAAATATCATACCAAATCTTTGGCGCCTGTGTGCATCGCACACATTGCACATATGGGCAATGTGTGCGATGCACACAGGCACCATGTCAAGTTCCTAAGGAGTGGAAGGAGGGCAAGATTGTGCCACTTCATAAAGGAGGTGATCGAACTCAAACATCAAACTATAGCACAAACTATCTGTTTGCCAGTTGTTGTGGTTAAGTTGTTGGAGAAGCTTGTGAGAACTAGGATCCAGAGTTGGGGTGACAAAAATGGTATTATCTTTGATGAACAGCATGGATTTGCTAAAGGGAGATCATGTTTTAGTAATCTATTTACTTATTGCAATAAGGTCACTGCTTCCATGGGCAGAGAAGAAGGATACACAGTAATATACTTAGATTTTGCAAAGGCTTTTGATAGTTACCACATGATAAGTTGATAGTCAAACTAGAGCAGATCTGGTTGAATATAGATTAGTGCATTGGATTTGAGACTGGCTATCTGATAGGTATCAACAAGTTGTGTATGGTGGAGCGATATCCAGGAAAAGGAAAGTCACTAGTGGAGTGCCTCAGGGTATCTGTTTTAGGGCATTACTGTTTAACTTGTATATTAATGATATTGGTGAAGATTTGGATGGAGATATGTGTTTGCAGATGATGCAAAGTTGGGACAAACCATGAAGAGTAGTGAAGATGTTGTGGCCTTAGAAGAAGACTTGAATAAATTGAGTGATTGGGACGGAAAATGGGATGTGAGTTCAATGTTGCAAAATGTAAGGTTTTAAAATTTGGAAAACAAAGATGGGATGCAGAATATATGCTTGGTGAGGGTATATTCAAGATTGTACTACTTCATAAAGGAGGTGACAGAATTCAGACATCAAACTATAGGCCAATCCTTTTGTCAGGTGTTGTGCTTACAGTGTTGGAGAGACTGGTGAGAAGAGAGATGATCCAGAATTTTTTTGACAATAATTATTATCTTTTTATTGACAGTATGCATTTGCTAAAGGGAGGTCATGTTTTAGTAATTACTTACTTATTAATGTGATATTAATATTTATTACTTATTAATATATACTTATTAATGCAATAATGCAACAGTAACCTTTGACTTGGGAGATGGTACGCAGTAGTCTACTTAGGCTTTTCACAGACTTTTTATAGATTACTGCTGCATAAGCTGATAGTCAGACTGGAGTGGATAGGTTGAATATTATACTACTGTATTGGATTGGAGATTGGCTGTCTGATAGGTATTGACAAGTTGTGTATGGGGGAGCAATATCTCTGAAGAGGAAAGTCACTAGTGGTGTGTCTCAGGGGTGTGTTTTAGGACCATTGCTGTTTAATATGTGTGTTAATGATATTGAGGAAGATTTGAATGATTTGAATGGGGATCTTCAGTTGTTTGCAAATGATGCAAAGCTGGGACAATCTATGATGAATAGAGAAGATGTTGTGTCCTTACAAGAAGAATAGACTTCTTGAATAGCTGAATGAATGTGCTCTGGTGTGGGAATACCAGTTCAGGGCTGTGAAATGTAAGGTTTTAAAATTTGGAAAACAAAAATGGGATGTAGAATTTACGCTTGTGGGGATATATTTCTGAAGGTGGAGGAAATAAGAGATTTTGAAGTGATGATGGATATGGATCTGAAATTTAAATGACTTATTGCCAAAATTGTGAGGACAACATAATGAATTTTGGGAATGATGAGGACACTGATTTGTATCAGTGAGTGGATTCTGGTTCCATTGCATTAGGCTCTGAGTAGCTCTACTGTGCACAGATTTGATCACCTGATTTTCTGAAGGATGAAGAGATGTTGGAGAGGTCCTGAGGCTTTTTTTTTTGCTGAGGTAATTGACAGACCAGTCAGTCACCTCGTAAAAATTTCTGATCTCTGGAATGTTGAAAATGAAGAAAGGTTGAGATGACGCAATTTGCAGAGTGTAGTGGATAGGAGGAAGAGGGGTGATATGATTGAGATGTAATAGTAGGTCAGGGGTTGTTATTAGATTAGTATTAAAGAGCGTTTGCATTAAAGTGAGAGATTATGGGGAGAAGAAGAGTTCATCCCTGTAAATTGTATAAGGAGGATGCAAGCAGGGGAGTGAGATGCAGAGCTTTTTGCATGGAGAGTCGTGAATGATTGCAATGCATTCAATGCAATGCAATGCATTGTCTGGGAGTAGTGTGTTTGCTGAGAATTTGAATGTAAGGCATGGTATGACGAGCTGCATGTGTGACAAATGGGACCTCCAAGATATGTCCATTTCTCCATAGGATCTTATAATAATAATAGTAATATTGCAATATAATCTGCTTAAGGGTTTTGCTTAGTGTGAAGGATTATTACAACTTGTAATGAACACGATGGCCGAATTGCACTTCTTATCAATGTTCTTTCCATAGTTAGTATGAATCATATCCACGTTTTGCTGGACGTATATATAGGTTCGCCAGTATGGAGGTTAATCCTGCAGAATCTCCTGAGAAACTTAAATTTCATTGTCTTTTTTCTGCCTGTCTGTAAATCTAATTTACATTCCTTCATTGCTTTCTGATAATGAACCTTTCAAAGTTCTAATATTGTCTTAGTTACCTGCTTTTGGATGACTAAAAAAAAGTTACTCTCTCTCTCTCTTCTTCCTGGGTTTCCTCAACTCATTGGAAAGTCAGTGGTCATGTTTGCACGCTATATAGTTCAGGTGTGATCTGATCACAGTCTTATCAAGTGATATTATTATTATTATGGTGTCTCCATGAAGTCAGAAGACCCCATCGTGGGAAACCCTACATTGACACACTAACCATTATTCACACAATACCTATCATACTTCTCCTTAAATTCATACACAATCTCTTCTGGCAACACATTCTACACATTCACCACCTTTCAAGCAAAAAATCTAGGGCTAACACCCTTGTTAACCACACTATTACACAATCTCCAGGGATTACCCCTTGTTCTCTCCTTTCCTGCACTGTTCAGAAAAAAAGTCATCTGTATCAATCCTATAAAACCCTTTAATAATTTATATGTCTCTATCATACCTCCTTGGAGCCCACAGACCTTCAATCTTTCCTCGTTGAAAGCATTCCATAGACCTGAAACGATCTTTGTAACTCGCCTCTGGACCCTCTCCACCATTCCTTCATCACCAAGAAATCCATCTGACTAAGTCTATGTGCAATAGTCCAAATGGAGTCTTATTAATGTTTTATAAAGTGCAACAATCACTTCCTTATCCCTGCTTGTTAGTGTGTTCTTCAACAACCATGAAATTTGATGTGATGTTTTGGCAACCTTTGCAATATGCCTTCTAAACTTAAGTTCTTTGTCCACAATAACTCCCAAATTTCTTGCCTCGTCAACTTCTTGCAGTTCAGTTACATTAATATAGTAAATAGCATGTGATCTCATCCCCCGAAGTGCATCACTTTACACTTTGCCATGTTAAACTGACAGCCATTTACCTTAGCTCATATTGCCAGCCTATCCTGCGAGATATCTACATAATTGGAATTGACAATTACTCTTCCCAATTTTGCATCATCAACAAACAAGGGGATATTTCCTTTCAAATTATTTTGAATATCATTAATGTACAAATTAAACAACAGAGGACCAGAGCCCTGAGATACACCACATCACCTGGCTTCTCCTGGACCCAGCTCCTCCATAAACCGCTCTTTGATATCTCTCCATCAGTCGCCCTCTAATCCAAATCACCAGTTTCAGATCCATACCCATATACTCCAATTTATGCAACAGAGTTCCGTGTGGAATCCTGTCAAATGCTTTTGCAAAGTCTAGCGGTATCACTGAGTAAGGATTTCCTTCATCCAACTCTACCATATCTTTATGATAAAAAGTAAGTAAGTTACTAAGGCAAGACCTGTAAAGGGCAAGACATGTTGCCCTTTATAAATTATCATATTGCTGTCCATCCAGTCCTGAATTCTAATTTTTATCTGTTTCTCCAAACCTTAACCACCACGCAGATATACTGATTGGCCTATAATTTGCTACTTCTGTCTTGGAGCCTCCCTTATGCAGAGGAATTATTTTCCCCTCTTTTCACTCTATTGGAACTTTACCAGAATTGAGGGTTAAACTAAACAGCCTGGTTAGATGAGGTGCTAATTCTCTTCACATTCTCTTAACACGTGGGCTGATAATACCATCTAACCCTATGGCAGTGTTAGCATTAAGGTTCTATAATATACTAAGCACCTCTATTTCTTCTATATCTAGACTCTCATCAGTCATTGACACATTCACACTAAAGCAATTGATGTGAAGTCATTGAACTCTATGAATGAGTTGCCCTGTCATGAAGTTACTTCATATGCAAACTTTGTTTGCATACACTTGGATAAAGGATGAAACCAAGAATATAATTTCTTGGTATCTTTAATTTATAATATAACCAAGTGAAGAAACTTTCACCATCTCTCTCTTTCTAATCCTAAGTACTTTAATAATAAGATGTGTCACCTTTTGGCTACTTGTGTATGGAAATATGACTTCTGCATTGCTTCAATCTTGGTATCATTTCTGAGTCTTTATCCCACTGATGTGCTTTTGTGCAGAAGTGATTGCTGCATTAGATATGAGTGGTTCTGTTTGTGGGCTAGTTTTTGCCAGTCTCTGAGTGAGGCCACCACTGAGATTATGCCTCTTCTTGGTGGTTTGGGTGAGCCTGCCATTGGGTAGAGCCACTGCTGAGTAAAATGATCCTTTGGGTCGCTGAGTTTAGAGTGATCTGGGGAATCGCCTGAGTTTTTGGAGACTTCCCTTCACTTATTTAGTGAAACCAGTCTGGACAGTGGCCCATCCTCTAATGCATAGCATTATACATGTCCGTAACGATATGTACTTTGCATTGTGGGATACTAAAGCAATTGATGTGAAGTCATTAGCCTTTATGCAAGTTGCCCTGTCATGAAGTTACTTCATGTGCAAACTTTGTTTGCTTACACCTGGATAAAGGATGAAACCAAGAATATAATTTTTTGGTATCTTTAATTTATAATATAACCAAGTGAAAAAAACTTTCAACTGTTTAGAAGAAAAACACAACTTTCTGCTAGAGTTAAAATGTTCTTTTTTCATTTCATCTGTTGACAGGAACAAATGCAGGGTTATATAAACAAACAGTAAACATACCTCATGCCAGAACTTGCCTTCTCCAAATTTGAGCTGCTGTTATTCCTTATAACAAAAACTATATTCGAAGCCTTCTTATAGATTATCTTCTAGTGATCATAGATCATTTGAAAGAAATGAATAGTTTCAGATAAATCCATTACTCTCCAGATATGTTCCTATAATCCTTTCTTCTCTCAAAATGGCTATCTGTAATCTCATGTTACCCAGCCATAACAAAAGGCATTGTTCTAAATTATCTTCTGGTGGTCACACACCAATTGAAAGAAATAACCACTTTATGATAATTCTATAGCTCTCCAAATACATTCTTATAATTTTTTCTCCCTTCAACTATAGCTACTTTGTAATCACACATTGCTTATCCATGTTTCTTTCTCTCGCTACTCTCTTCTCTGTGCATGCATGTGCTAGCATTCACTGGTATTGGTTGAAAGTGCAGTACTTGAACTGTGTATATTTTTTAGTCCACATGTTTGTCTTTATCTCCATTATGAAATGCTGCCGAAGTTAACAATATATTACAACATAATCTAGGTTACAATCTGTTTTAACAACAGTATTTTGTTTACTGTCGTTAATGTTAAGTAATATACTAAAGTAAATTACTTAACATTAGTTCTTTATTTCTCTTTGTGGAGAAAAAGATAAGTGAATTTAATTATAACACTAAATTAAACTTCGACACAGTATTGAAAGAAATTATTACATTACATTACTATAAACTGAAGGGGGGGGATATATGTTTCATTAACCCTATTTCTTTCCAATTCTTTTTTTTTTTTTTTAAGACTAAGTAATATATAATTCACCTAATAACATAAAAATATGTATCTGAATGAAACTCATTCAGACATATCCTCTTGTGTTTGGTGAGAATATTCTGGGGAATTAACAACAGCTTTGACTTACTTGTGTAACATGAGTCTTACTTTGGGCCAAGTTCTAAAGGAGTGAAAAGAGGTTAAAATTGCACTTCTTATGAGAGATGATAAGGCTAATCTGTGTGTCTGGAGTTGAGTTAAAGTGTTGGAAAGGTTAGTAAGGACCAAAATTCATTATTTGGGATGAAAACATCATCTTTCCCTTTTATGGATGATGTAGAAGTTACCTGCAAAAAAAGAAATGAATAGGTTGTTAATTTCAGCAATAAAAAAAAAATTCCTGGTGCTTAGAGGCTCTAATGCTGCTAAGTATTCTTGGCTTTTGTAACTATAATTTTATGACAAGGTGATTAGTCTTTTGCCAAAAGTTATATTTTTGTGCATAAATTGTGTGTTTTCTTGGTTGGTTTGCCTGAGTTGTGGAATGAAAAACCTGAATTTCTGTTTGATAGGTTTTGTATGAGACCACCTGACTCACTTTTAATTGAAAAAGCCCAGGATGCACTTTTAATTGAAAAAGTGCATCCTGGACTGGATTCATACCTGGGTCTTTCCAGCTAGAAGGTATTTGTGCTATGGAGGTGCAGTTATTTGTTTATTGGAAGTTTTTTCTGGGTAGTGGCCCTTCCATTAATGCATAGCATTATACATGTCTGTAAGGAGATGTGCTTTGCATTATGGGAGATACTGAGAGAAGGAGTGATGAGAGCTTGGTCCACCTTTATCATGAGTTACCTAAGTCCTGAAGATACTTCAGGGGCAAACTTTGTTTGCTTACACTTGGATAAAGGATTAAACTAAATTTGTTATAGTTATTTGTTTAACTAAGTGGTAAATTGCTATAAGCCTTAAGAATAAAGTTGACCAACACTCAACCTTCAAACAAAGAATATTCCATTATAACAGAACTACTATGCTTTTTTTTTCTTTTTCTTTTTTTTGTCGTATATAATTTTACAGAAACTGAGGTTTAATTGTTGCCAGTGATGTGAGAAAGTTTCTTATTAAACTATATCATGATTTATTACCATTTTGTTTCTTATTTCAGAAACATTATTTTTAGATCTAAAGTAAGACATCTGAAAACACTATTTAAATTGGACTGGTATTTTATCTCTCCTATAGGTGGAAATGCAGGAAAGGAAGAAAAATATTTGAGTGTTGGTGAACGGCAAAGAAATTGTCAAGGAATTTGTAATGTTGCTGGAAAACCCTATGCTCTTGATACTTGTAAAATATGCCGATATAATGGAGTAACTTCACCATTTCAAGATTGTACAAATAAATGCTTTCTTCCTAGTAGGTGAAATCTTATATATATATATATATATATATTTATAAAAATAAATTTAACTGACTAGAACCCGAGAAAGTATAACAAAAACCTTTAATACATCACGACTAGTTTCGGTGCTCCAACTTCTTCAGGTGAGAAATAAAAAACATAAGATATAAAAATAACAAGGTAAAAAAACATGGACTTTCCAGCTTAATAAAAAGTAGAATAGTAACAGTCATATTTGAATAGGTGACCGCGTGCTAACTTTCCAGCTTAATAAAAAGTAGAATACTAACAGTCATAT
Source organism: Typopeltis vanoorti (assembly GCF_054136105.1). Taxonomy (NCBI): domain Eukaryota; kingdom Metazoa; phylum Arthropoda; class Arachnida; order Uropygi; family Thelyphonidae; genus Typopeltis; species Typopeltis vanoorti. Next base: position 114,496,606 of record NC_143560.1, read on the forward strand.
TTGAATAGGTGACCACTTGCTACCGTTGGCATGAGTTGAATGTGTGCGACATGTATATATATGTATATATATATATACATATATATACATGAAACGTACTATTAACTCGGGGTTGGGATACGTTCATTTTTCTAAATTAACTGACTTAAACCCGAGAATTATAACACAATGACATTTATTTGAAAAAACGCAACATGTTTCGTCAAGAATGACTTCTTCAGGCAATAAGAACATAGAAAGATAATAAAAGACACTTAAATTAACATTGGCACACTCTAAAGCTATACAATTATAAAGCCATAATATTCGACTGTAAATTACAGTTATTATGAGCTTGAACTACAGTCCGAGTTAAAGTTCTATTGTTGTACACCTGTGCATGTGTGGAATCACGCGATCTCCAGTATCTAATAGTAGAGTTGAAAGAGTCTGCCAAATTATAGCTAAGATTATTATTCAAATGAAAAGGGTCTAAGGTGATTTCCCTTGACTCGACAATGCGGTGCTCTATTTCATCATGGCTGATGTGTAGGTTTGAAGTCAACGTCCAATTTATTTCATGTTGGTGGCCTTCGTTGTTCGTGTTTATTGAAAGCAGGACATGGCCCGACAGAGCATTTGCTCTGGTTCTCTTATAAGCAATGTCTCTCTGATGCTCTTCGAGACGTAGTAAGATAGATTTCTCTGTCTGCCCATAGTAAGGCTTTCCGCATTCACAAGTGACCTTGTATACACCTGGGAATTGTAGAAGGTTGTGAGGTTGTTTATAGTTGTTGAAGCGTGATATTATTTTTGGCAGAGTCGAGAAGCACGTTTTTATGTTAAACTTCTTTAAAATTCTGCTCAGCTTTTTGGATAGTGTGCTGATATATGGCAAGACGATATGACCTTTGGAGTCGTCCTGTGTCTCTATAAAAAGTATTCACAACAAATTATCCCGCCGTCAACGTAACAACGTAGAGACACAGGACGACTCCAAAGGTCATATCGTCTTGCCATATATCAGCACACTATCCAAAAAGCTGAGCAGAATTTTAAAGAAGTTTAACATAAAAACGTGCTTCTCGACTCTGCCAAAAATAATATCACGCTTCAACAACTATAAACAACCTCACAACCTTCTACAATTCCCAGGTGTATACAAGGTCACTTGTGAATGCGGAAAGCCTTACTATGAGCAGACAGAGAAATCTATCTTACTACGTCTCGAAGAGCATCAGAGAGACATTGCTTACAAGAGAACCAGAGCAAATGCTCTGTCGGGCCATGTCCTGCTTTCAATAAACACGAACAATGAAGGCCACCAACATGAAATAAATTGGACGTTGACTTCAAACCTACACATCAGCCATGATGAAATAGAGCACCGCATTGTCGAGTCAAGGGAAATCACCTTAGACCCTTTTCATTTGAATAATAATCTTAGCTATAATTTGGCAGACTCTTTCAACTCTACTATTAGATACTGGAGATCGCGTGATTCCACACACGCACAGGTGTACAACAATAGAACTTTAACTCGGACTGTAGTTCAAGCTCATAATAACTGTAATTTACAGTCGAATATTATGGCTTTATAATTGTATAGCTTTAGAGTGTGTCAATGTTAATTTAAGTGTCTTTTATTATCTTTCTATGTTCTTATCGCCTGAAGAAGTCATTCTTGACGAAACATGTTGCGTTTTTTCAAATAAATGTCATTGTGTTATAATTCTCGGGTTTAAGTCAGTTAATCTAGAAAAATAAAAAAAAATATATATATATATATATATATATATATATATATATATATATATATATATATATATATGTGTGTGTGTGTGTGTGTGTGTGTGTGTGTGTGTGTGCGTGTGTGCGTGTGCATGCATGCATGTGTTGTGCACACACACATATACACACACATATGGATACACTCATAACAGTTACTTTAATGTTTATTATTATTATTATTATTATTATGTGACACTTCCAGGGAGTCCAAAGACTCATTGAGGAAGGGACCCACTCCACAACTCTCTGCCTCTGATACTCAATCCACCAACTATGGCAAACATCATCTATACCAACACCATCTACTGACCACCATGACCACTGGTATTTTCACAATCACAAATATCCATGTCCATGGTGGGATTCGAACCTGCAGCCTTTTTGCATTCTAAGTGGCATTTTTGCTGCATCTCTAATTTAGGTTTATTATCAGTACAGGCTGCTCCTTTTCTTGCAAGCACCATCATAATGAACTTAGTATAACAAACTCCTGAAAAGCCTAGGCAAATTTTCATTAGGAAATGCAGTTAGCAATCACTATAATAAACTTCCTTTGTTCTCTGCAGCTTCCTCTCATTTGAATGACTGCATTATTATTATTATTCTGCTGGCTCCCTCAGAGTTGCCAAAGACTTATTCATGATGACCATTTCTCTGTTACTTATTAGCTGTATGTACTACATACAGGCAATAAGTAACAATATGTTAAATTTAGTTTAATCCTTTATCCAAGTGTGAGCTAACAAAGTTTGCACCTGAAAATATCTTCAGGACTGAGGTAAGGTAGTGCAACACCAGACATTATGGGAGATACTGAGACAAGGAGTTGAGCGCTTGATCCACCTTTGTTGTGAGTTTCCCAGTGTTGTACTACCTTACCTCAGTCCTGAAGATACTTTCAGGTGCAAACTTTGTTTGCTCACACTTGGATAAAGGATTAAACTAAATTTATTATAGTCTGACCAAGTGAAAAATAAACTTTCAACATGTTTTTCTAAATCCATAGTAATTTAATAATAAGGTGGCACACCTTTTGGCTACTCCTATAGGTAAGGATGACCTCTCCTATTGCTTCTGCCTTAGTATCTCTGCTCTGGGTCTGGCTCCCACTGATGAGACCTCAATAAAGGTCGCAACCGGTATGGATAGTGCCCCCCCCCCTAATGCATAGCAGTATACATGTCTGCAAGGAGATGTGCTGTGCATTATGGGAGATACTGAGACAAGGAGTTGAGAGCTTGATCCACCTTGCTGCGAGTTTCCCGGTGTTGTACTACCTTACCTCAGTCCTGAAGATATTTTCAGGCACAAACTTTATTTGCTCACACTTGGATAAAGGATTAAACTAAATTTATTATAGTCTAACCAAGTGAAAAATAAACCTTCAAGTAACAATATGTCTTTCAGTTAAATGCAATGAATCAGGGGCTATAACTTCTTTCACTTATTGATGGCTCTTCCTGGGTTTGCTATACTTTTCAATTAGCTTGTGAATTTCTTGAAACCCTTTGTAAACAGGTTGTATTCGTGTATTACAGATGTGTCAGACAGTTGAAAGAAAAGTTTTTTATACCACTCCTCTGATTTTCTCAGTTTCTGAGAAACTCATTTGCATGTCACTTTTATCTACAAGATCTGATATTTGCATTATAATCTGATGCCATACAAACAGATTTTACAATTTTTTTGTCCAGTCTTTGTTACTGTTATTTGTATTGACCATAATATCCTTAAAATGAAGTCAACATATGCACATCACGTTTGTCATGCTTTTTACAAAAAAGCAGTGCAATTATGAAAGAGCAGATGTGTCACAGATCATTGACTAATATTCACAATTTTGCAGTTTTCCATGAAATTAAGGCATAATATTTTCAATTTGTCCTGTTTTTCCTTAGCCAAATGTTTGTTCACAGTTATCAACAAATAAATAATAACTTTCTTTATCTAAATATAGCTCCAATAGTATTATTATGGCATTACCATATACACCAAAGCCATATTTTACAACTTTTATCACAGAACCAGTATAAATAATAATGTCTAATATATAACTTGTCTTACTGTCACAAAGGACAAACACTTATTTCAAAATGATGGAACAAAATTCTAAAATAAGTAATGATGGAATAAAATAAATACAATTCTTGGAAGGAAGGGACTCTTAAAACCTGGCTTTCTTCCAAACTGCCTTTCTTCCATTCATACAAAGGTTTTTAAATTGGTAAAACACTAATGCAGTTTATTTATTTATTTATTCAAATGATCATTAACACTTTTTAGCATGCATAATCTCTCTTTCTTAGGCTGTTTATTGTTATCACAAAAATGCAGCAGTTTCAAACGTAGTTGAAATTGATCGATTTGCATAATTTTACCAAATATTTCCATTAACAGTAATGAGATGGTTGACCATTAATGTTTCATTCTGTTTTTTTTTTTCCCTTCATCTGCCATCAATATCGTCAAATTAAGAAACAAATACATTTATTGAAATATTGTGTCCCATTTCTCTATTTTGGATTTTTCTTTTACATCTGTGTTTTCATGGCAAAATCATGATAATCATTAGTCTCAGTTGCATTATTTTTTACAAGTATTTGTAAAAAGTACTTGTAAAAGTATTTTTTACAAATCACTGATGCGGTATTTACTTGCATCGAAAATCAGCATCTTGTTCTCTATTTTTTTCCAAGTTTAGTCAGTCGTTATGTTCTTGTTTTTTGGTTGAGAAACTTCACCTTGACTTTCATTACTAGAGCACAGTGAATCGCTATCATCTGACTTGTAGAAAATTGCATGGTTATTGGTAACATTATCATTACCAATTTTTGTTGACAAGCATATGGTTAGTGGCAACAATGCTGTTGGCAACTTTTGTAACATTGCTGTCAAAATTATTAACACTTTCAAATAATTTATTGCATAAGAATCATTATCTGAACTTCGTTTACTTTCCTTTGAATCCAAATATTATAATCTGATTCAAGTCCAGTCAAAATATAGTTGATTTCCTCAGTATTAGTTGCAGTACGTTTTTGGGGAGTGGCCATAACAAAATGGCAGTGAGAGGGAGATCGTTGTGTAGGTTAGCATAAGAGACAAATAATGTGAATGGCATCGATTTTTTCAAAATGGTATGGTAGTGTGAGTAACATATATGCATGGAGAGATATTGCAGATGCTTATGTGGAGAGGTCAAATATGAGAAAGGAGCAAATGCAGGAAGCATGATATGCTGATGGACCATGAGGCTTGTTTGAATCAAAGTAGTGAACATGGCATCATAAATGAAATGGATGTTGAAGAAGATTATGCAAATATTAAGAAAGTGTGTGAAATTAATGGCAAAGAAAATAGTGCCACTGATGGCAAGAAAGTTCGAGAATGAGTGAAAAACAGAGCAATTAATGGGAAGATGCAGAGCTTATGGCAAAAAATGCATGTGTGACTGATGGTATGATAGCAAGAGTGAATGATAGTGAAAAAATGATGCCAGATTGAAAGCCAGGTTGGGAAAGATGAGGGAAAAGATGAAGGTAAAATTAAGAGAACTGTAGATATCTATGGAAGAATTAAGAAGATTAAAATGAATACTGTCTAAATGAAAGAGGTAATGAAAGAGATGCAAGTGGCATTCTACAGGAATTTGATTATTAGAGGTGTGGTGTACAAGAAGATGTAAGATTTATTTTCTGGGAAGTAGAATGAATAGAGTAATTGAGGCATTGGATATGAGTAGTAAGCAAGCAAAAGTGTGTGTAGTGGCAGTAGGAACAAATGACTTGATTGGAAACATGGAGAATGTAAGCCTGGATATCAGGAGGTTATTGAGAAGAATAAAAGATAATACTGTGATAGGAAAAATTGTCAGTGTGTTGCCCAGGTATGATAGTGATGAGTTGTGGTGGTAGAGAGCCAGGAATGTGAATGATATGTTAGCAGAAATGTGTCAAGGGAAAGGAGTGCAGTTTGTTAACATGTGGATTGAGTTTAAAGGACAAACTGTGTTGGACTCTATTTGAATGGTTTTGGTGTGAGCCATCTGGAGAGGCTGCTGCTGCTGGAAGGGAGAGTAATGAGTGTGCAGAAAAGGATCTGAGCAAATAAGAAACAATGTGGAAGAGCAGAAGAGTAAGGAAGGTGGGATTGAAGTGGGCAGCAGAGGTGTAGAGAATGAGATGACAAGTGGATAAGACAGACACAGAAATTGGGGGAGGAGTCAGGGTAGATGGGGGAAATAGTGACAATAGTTTAGAAGCTGTGGTGTGAAACAGAGGTAAACAGAATGAAATACTTAGTTTTGATGTTGCTATAGATCAGGTGATGTGGAGGTGGTGACTATGAAATGTATAAGCAAATTAGCCAAGTAAATAAGAAAAGGGTTATTGTTATGGGTGATTTTAATGATGGCCATATAGATTGGAATGATGTGATAACTGGAAGTAAAGAAAATGAATTTCTTGAGTTTTTGAGAGGCAAATACCTCAGGTAGTATATAACAGAAGGCATGCAAGGATTGAATGCATAGATCTTGGATATGATCACCATCAGATATGATATCATCAAAGGATGTCATTATAAATGAGGTAACAAATCCCTATCCAGTTTGTGAGAGTGACCATGAAGTGATTACCTGGGTGATTGTCAGCCATGTGAGAACTTCTGTGAGGAAAGGATATATGTTAAACTACAAGGTTGGTGATTATAAAAGGATCAGGGGACAGCTTGCAGCTGTAAGCTGTAACAGGGAATGAAGAGAAGTAGAAGCAATGTGTAAATATATTCTGAGGATCAGAAGTTAAATAAGGTAGTTGTGAAATGGATAAATGAAGAGTTTAAGCATGCAGAGGAAGAAGGCATTATGGAGGCAACAAAGATGAGTGGTAATAATCAATTCCATGAGGTGTACAAAGAAAAGGCAAGGAATGTGACCCAGTTTTTAAGGGTAGTGAAAGTTCAGTATGAGCAGCAGTTAGCTAATGAACCAAAAAAAAAAATCCTAGGAAAAAATAAAGGAGAGGAGGAGAGAGTGACTGAGTGAACAAAAGATACATATGGGTAATTGAGTAAACTTGATGTTAATAAGAATGTTGGACTTGATGATATATCATCATGTGTTTAGAGGGAATGTGCCAGATAGTTGACATCTGCCTTCACATATTTATTTAATATGACTCTTACATTGCCTCATGTTCCAAAGAAGTAGAAGGAAGGAAGGAAGGTAAGATTGTACTGTTTCATAAGGGAGGTGACAGAACTTAAGCTTCAAATTATAGGCCAGTCTATGTGTCAGGTGTTGTGGTTAATTGTATTTCAGAGGTTACTGAAAACCATAATCCAGAATTGGGTTGGCAACAGGGTATCCTTTTTGATGGGCATCATGGATTTGCTAAGGAAGGTCATGTTTTAGTAATCTTTCTTATTACAATAAGTTGACAGGTGCATTTTCAAGGAAGATGGATATGTTGTAGTATACTTAGATTTTATAAAGACCTTTGATAAATTGCCACATGATAAGTTGACAGTTAAACTAGAATAGACGGAGTTGAATATTAAATTAGTGCATAGGATTAGAGATTGGGTGTCTGATAAGTATCTGTAAGTTGCAAGAGCAATTTCCCAGAAGAGGAGAGTCACTAGTGGTATATATTAAAAGCCTGTTTGAGGGGCATTGCTGTTTAAACTATGTGTTAATTATATTGGGGAAGGTATGAATGAGAATATTCAATTGATTGCAAATGGTGCACAGTTGGGAAGGACTATGAAAAGTGGAGTAGATGTTGTGGCTTTACAAGATGACTTGAATAGACTGAGTGAATGGGCACAGAAGTGTGTGTGTGTGGGGGGGGGTTACAGTTTGGTGTTAAAAGTGTAAGGTTTTAAATTTTGAAAACAAAGATTGCATGTAGAGCATAGATGGCGAACCTATGGCACACGTGCCAGAGGTGTCACGTCCTAGAATTTTGCTGGCACGTCAACGATTTACAGGTGATATCCTTTTATACACTTATAAATTCAATTTTTTTTAAATTATTACAATACGTACAAGTTAAATTTTGTTTTACACGAGAGAAGAGCTATGAAGACGTGCACATATGATTGGTGCAGTATTAACAAAAGATTGCGCGACCCAAAGACAACCAACAATTGATGAGTTTAAATGCTAATTCTCTTCAACCGAATTCCATGACATCTGAAACTGTCATAACAACGTTCACTATATATTTCTTAGTTTTAACACATTCATGACGGGGTGTTGGTGATCGTTCCGACGGAACTTCTCATTACTCACATATGCATTATATGTAAGTGACCATATATTTTTGGAGAAAATAAAGGACAAATCAGAAATTGTTTCATAATAAATAAAAAAAAAAACGATTGCGTTTATTTGTTCCACTAAAACTAAAAAGCTTTATAACGTTTATTGTAAAATATAAGCATATACATGGCATTTTAAACAATCATATTATTACTTAATTTTGATACTTTTCACAAGAATGAACTTTTTTCAATAAATCAGGTTCATGTTTTAAAAATTCATAAAACTTATACAATTCATGTCAAAGTTCCACTTGGTATAAATAAGTGCTTTCAATGTTTCGATTTCTAATTGGGTTTTTTCACTGGTTCACATATTCTTCACTAATGTAATACTCGTTCAGTGGGGGTATCAGATCCAGGGAGACATAAGCAAAATTCAATGATTTTTAAAATGTTTTTAAAAGATACCTGTTTATCTGCAAAATATTTAAAAATTTCAACCCATCTAAGTCGGAAGGACTCGTCATTTTGTTGCCATTCTTCAATCTTTTCACTGGTGACTTAACTTTTAATACATGAAACTTCATGAAATAGTTCACCTTAATTTATGTTTAAGTTTCAGTGACTGGAAGTGAACAAAACACTTTCCTCGATCTTCGCCCCCAGAGGGATTTCCCTTAGTAGGACCCATTCAAATACTTCCATTTCCACGAAACAGCTATCCCAGTTATTTAAATAATTAATGCAGGTTTGATAAAATGTATGAATTGAATCTTTAAATATGTTGGCATCAATATTCAATTTACTATTTCAATTCACAAAATAAAGGACAAAATGGGCATTTTAGAAAAAAAAAAAAACACAGTTAGATACTGTGTTTAAGAGCAACATATCGTTTTGCTTGAGTTTAAGGGACAAAATTGAAAATGGGAAGGAACAATAATCTGGCGGGTGAAAGAATTGATAGTGGTAGCAGGTACAAATGATTTGAAAGGTGACAAAATGGCTGTGAGTGAGGATGTGAATGAATTGCTTGAGAGAGCAAAAGAGAAGCGTGAGAGAGAGAGGATGATGAGTCTCTTGCTGCGGTATGATAGTGAAGAGTATAAAATGAGGGCCATAATTGCAAATGACTTTATGTGTGAATTACGCAGGATGAGTGGTGTGGAATTTGTGGATGTGTGGAGTGAGTTCGATGGGCGAAAGGATTTATATAAGATGGATGGTTTACATTTGAATGGATTTGGTGTACAGAGACTTGAAAAGGCGTTGTCGAATGTAGTGGAAGTGGATGTGCAGAATCAGGGAAACCTAGAGTTATTAAGGGGGGGGGAGTATATATGCAGACTTTAGGGAGACAGTTGAGTGTATGAATGTGTGTAATATGCCCGAGCGAGTATGAAAGACTACGAATCAGAATGGGATAGTTATATAAGGCATCAAAATAAGGAGGGGACAAATGGGCTTCTGCAATTCATGTATACTAATGCCAGAAGTATTAGGAACAAAAAGAAAGAATTTTTGGCCTTGGTTGGCACTTCCTGGCCACAGGTTATTGGCATTAGTGAAATATGGCTGACAGAAGATGATATAGCTAGTGGGATTGAATGTGAGGGGTATGGTGTGTTCAGGAGTGACAGGGAGAATAAAATGGGGGGGGAGTGTTATTGATGATAGCTGATGAGCTACAGCCACGGAGAATAGAAGTGGAACTGCAGGATAGAGAAAAGAGCACATTTGAGGCTATTTGGTGTGAGATTGAAACTAGCAGAACAAAATATACAGTTGGATGCTGCTATAGACCAGGTGATTGAATACATGGTGGAGATAGTATGCATAAGAAAATAGAAGAAATGAGTGGAAGGAGGATAATTATTATGGGTAATTTCAACTATGGTAACATTGATTGGAAGGAGGAGAGGACACATGGGAGGAAGGAATTGGATTTTATGCGATTATTAAGGGATAACTATCTGAGACAGCATGTAATGGAAAATACTAGGGGTCAGAGAGTGCTTGACCTAGTAATTGCATATGATCACGTTGCCACCAATTGGTGAGAGTGATCATAGGATCTTGACTTGGGAGGTGGCTAAAGGTGTGGAATTTACAATTAAGACAGGGTACATGTGGAATTATCGGACTGGTAAGTATGACAAGCTTAGGAGTTTGATTGGAGCAGTGCCATGGCATGTATAACTACAAGGGCTAGATGTTGATAGTGCATGGAAGGCAGTTAGGAAGTGTTTGCATGAAGCAATGGCTGACTGTATACCTAGAGTCCAAATAATAAATGAAGTAGGGGTTAAATGGATGAATAACACCATTAAGCTTGAGCTGCAAAAAAAGAAACAACTATGGAGGGAATTTAAGGAGAAAGGTGACCAGCAGGCACTTGAATGGTATAAAGCGGAGGTCAGAAGGATAACGAGTGTGGTAACAAAAGCAAAAACAGATTATAAAAGAACATTAGCCATGCAAGCTAAAGAGAATTCCAAACAGTTTTTCGAATATGTTGCAAGTAAAAGAAAAAATGTATATGGCATAATAATTTTAAAGAATGCCGATGGTAGGGAGGTAACCGAATCAGTTGATTTAGTTGAATTACTGTGCGAGCACTTTGCAAGAATATATCATCCAGGTGGTGACATTGCTGGAATGAATTAACCAATAGATTGTACGGGAATTGTGGTGAATGAAGTGGAGGTGAGTAGTCTATTACCAAACCTCAATGTCAATACATCTGTGGGATTGGATGGTATACCAGCTCATGTCGTTCGTGAAGCGAATTGTCAGTGCCCTTAACCATTTTGTTTAATTTTAGTCTCGGGTCTGGGTTAGTCCCGAGAGGGTGGAAAGAGGGGAAAATAGTTCCACTGCATAAAGGAGGTTTCAAGACTGCTGTTGTAAATTACCACCCGATTAGCATATCAGGAATCGTTGTCAAGGTCTTGGAGAAATTAGTCAAGAAAAAAATACAGGATTGGATAGATGAAATGGGATAGTGTATGGGGGACAACATGTTTTTGTGAAGGGTAGATCATGCCTCAGTAACTTGCTCATGTTTTATAACACAGGATAACACTGGATAAGGGTAATGGGTTTACAGCGATTCTACTGGATCTTGCTAAGGCCTTTGACAGGATACCACATGGAATTCTAATCAGTAAACTGCAGCATATGGGGATGGATATAGGGTTGGTGAGATGGAGAGGCGGCTGGTTGATGGAGAGTTATCAGAGAGTAGTTTATTCAGGAGTTGAGTCCAAAAGACGGCTTGTGACTGTTGGTGTGCTGCAGGGTTCTGTTCTTGGACCACTACTTTTCAATTTGTTCATTAACGATATAGGAAAGGATCTGAGAGGAAGTGTTCACTTGTTTGCTGATGATGCAAAGTTGGGTAGAGCAATAGTGAGGTGCATGGGATGTCAAAATTTTGGAAGATGATTTGGATGGTTTGGAGGACTGGGCTAAGGAAAATGGATGTCGATTTAATATGGCAAAGTGTAAGGTTATGCATTTTGGGGTGAAAAGATTAGCAGCAGTATATCACATTGGTGGAACCGTACTCCAGAAAATTGATGAGGCCAGGGATTTGGGAGTGTTGGTGGATAGGAAGTTGAAGTTTAGGGGGGGGGGGGGCACATTGCAAAAGTGGCAAAATCAGCTCTCATCAAATCACTTGGTTGCTGTAAAATACTTTAACAAGCAGAGACAAACAAGTTATTGTTCCTCTGTATCGAGCCTTGATAAGACCCCATCTAGATTACTGTGCCCAGATATGGGCGCCAAGGTTTCTTCTTGATGGGGAGGAGGTGGAGATGATCCAGAGGTGACCTAGATGATAGCAGGTCTATGGAATGAACCTTATGAGAACAGGTTGAAGATTTGTGGGTTACAAAAATTGGTTGATAGGCGGAAAAGGGGTGATATGATTGAGACATTCAAATTACTGAAGGGTTTCTATAAGATTAATTCAGAAGATATTTTTGAGAATAGGACTGGTGGTGGGATGACTAATGGCCATACATGGAAGCTGGGCAAGAATGTGGTTAGCAAGGGTGTTAGAGCTAGGTTTTTTACTTGGAGAGTGGTGAATGAGTGAATAAGCTGCCAGAGTCTCTTGTGGGTGCTAGGACTGTGAATGAGTTCAAGGCGAGGTATGATAGATGCTGTGTGAATGTCGAACAGTTGTTCTTAACATGATGGTAGCGCCTCCCTCGATGAGTCTGTCGACTCCTTGGAGTTGCCCGAAATAATAATAATAATAATAATAATAATAGTGCAATTAGAGACAGCTGGAATAAAAACTGCTCTAACTTATGAATCACACTATTTGTTGAGAAATATGTTACATAGACTGCAAAAGCCTTTGTACCTTATTCAGGAATACAAAGTATAAATCTGCAGTATAATGGCTGTTGGGGAGGGCATGTTGTTACCTCGGAATGCGAGTTACTATCTCCTCGACATGAATATGTTTAAACATTTTTCGTGTGTGAGGTAATATGTAAAACTTTTTCATGTCTTTTTTTGTAAAGTAAAATCAGGTATGCAAGTTATATGCGAGGTCATGTTATAATCGAGTAAATACGGTAAGCATTTCTGTGAAAAGTTGACATCCTTCTGCTGCTTCCCTTGCTCTGCTAACTTCTATGGTGAGTTACAATGCATAAATATTTTTCTCACTACCGTTTTCTTTCTTTCTTTCTTTTCTTTTCTTTTTTTTTCAAATCAACATCATTAAAATCAACTGAATAATTTGTACAATATTATATAATATTATAAATTAATTAATTTTCTATCAATTTTTCCCCTACTAAAAACTTCCCGGCACGTCAGCAACTTGATTTGTAAATTTTTGGCACGTGCCGGCATGACAGCAACTTAGTTTGTAAACTTTTGGCATGCGCACATAAAAAGGTTCGCCACCACTGATGTAGAGTATACACTTGGTGGGGATATATTATTATTAGTACTACCACGGGCTACTCCAGGAGTCCTTAGACTCATCGAGGGAGGCCCTAAACATCATGTTCACGCAGCTGTTCAACATTCTCACAGTATCTATCATACCTTGCCTTGAACTCGCTCACTGTCATAGCACCTACAACAGACTCTGGCAGCTTATTCCACTCATTTACCACTCTAAAAGTAAAGAACCCAGCTCTAACACCCCTGCTAACCACGCTCTTGCCCAGCTTCCATGGGTGTCCCCTAGTTCTCCCACCACCAGTCCTGATCTCAAAAATATCATCTGAATTAATCCTATAGAATCCTTTTAGCAATTTGAATGTCTCAATCATGTCTCCCCTTTTCCGCCTATCAACTAGTTTCTGCAACCCACAAATCTTCAACCTGTTCTCATATGGTTCATTCCATAGACCTGCTATCATCTTAGTCACTCGCCTCTGGATCCTCTCAACCTCCTCCCCATCAAGAAGGAACCGAGGTGACCAAATCTGGGCACAGTAGTCGAGATGAGGTCTTATCAGGGCTTGGTACAGAGGTACAATAACTTGTTTTTCTCTGCTCGTCAAGGTATTTTTCAACAACCAAGTGAGTTGATGAGCTGATTTAGCTACTTTCGCAATGTGCCCCCTAAACTTCATCTCCCTATCCACCAACACTCCCAAGTCCCTGGCCTCATCAATCTCTTGGAGTACAGTTCCGCCAATGTGGTATACTGCTGCTAATCTTTTCACTCCGAAATGCATAACCTTACATTTTGTCACATTAAATTGACATCCATTCTCCTTAGTCCAGAACTCCAATCTATCTAAGTCATCTTGCAAGACTTTGACATCTTCTGCATTCACTATCGCCCTACCCAACTTTGCATCATCAGCGAACAAATGAACTGTCCCACTTAGACCCTTCCCTATATCGTTAATGAACAGATTAAACAGCAGTGGTCCAAGAACAGAAACCTGTGGCACAACAACAGAAACCTGTGGCTAGTTACAGGCCGTTTTTTGGACTCTACTCCTGAATAAACTACTCTTTGATATCTCTCCATCAACCACCCAGCTATCCATCTCACCAACCCTATATCCATTCCCATATGTTGTAGTTTACGGATTAGAATTCCATGTGGTATCCTGTCAAATGCCTTTGCCAGGTCCAGCAGTATCACTGTAAACCTATTTCCCTTATCCAGTTCAGCCGTCACCTTGTTATAAAACTTGAGCAAGTTACTGAGGCATGATCTACCCTTCACAAAGCCATGCTGTCCTCTGTATAGTATCTCATTTTCATCAATCCATTCCTGTATTTTTCCCTTGACTACTTTCTCCAAGACCTTGACAAAGACTCCTGATATGCTGATCGGTCGGTAATTTGCAACCATAGTCTTGGATCCTCCTTTATGCAGTGAAACTATTTTCCCCTCTTTCCACGCCTTCGGGACTAAGCCAGACCTGAGACTCAGATTAAACAACATGGTCAAGGGCACTGATAATTCATTAGCCGCTTCATGCAAGACCCGTGCCGGTATACCATCCAATCCCACAGATGTATTCACATTAAGGTTCTGTAATAGACTATTCACCTCCACTTCATTCATCACAATTCCCATATAAACTAATGGTTCCTTCATTTTTTCAACGTCACCACCTGGATGATATACTTTTGCAAAGTGCGCGCTCAGTAACTCCACTATATCGACTGGTTCAGTGAACTCTTTACCATCGTCATTCCTTAAAATCATTTTGCCATGTACAGTTTTTTTCTTGCTTGCAGCATATTGAAAGAACTGTTTGGGATTCTCTTTTGCTTGCATAGCTAGTTTCCTTTCATAATTGGCTTTTGCTTTTTTTACCACACTCGTTACCCTTCTGGCCTGTACTTTATACCGTTCGTGTGCCTGCAGGTCACCCCTTTCTTTAAATTCCCTCCATAGTTGTTTCTTTTTTTGCAGCTCAAGCTTAATGGTGTTATTCATCCATTTAACCCCTCCTTGTTTCACTATTCGGACCTTAGGTATACAATCAGCCATAACCTCCTGTAAATGCTCTTTGATCACTTCCCACGTTGAAGGAAGTGAAGATAAAAAAGAGATCTGGGGAGTGATGGTGGATAATGATCTTAAATTTAGAGGACACATTGTTAAAATTGTGAGGATAGCAATATGCTGTCATCACTAAGTGACAGTCTTTGCCTCTGGATCCTTCCACCACTTCTTCTCTTCATCCACCATGGAATCCAGGTGACCAGATCTTCACACAGTAGTCCGGAAGTGGTCTTATCAAAACCTTATAAAGGGCATGATAGAAGTTTTTTTTTTTTTTAGAGTAGTGTTTTAGAGTAATTTAATAATAAGGTGAGACACCTTTTGGCAACTCATATAGGTAAATATGACTTCTCCATTGCTTCCACTTTGGTATCACCACCTCTTGGTCTGGCTCCAACTGACGAGACCTCAGTAAAGGTCGAAACCTGTCTGGGTGCTGGCCCTTCCCTTAATGCATAGCATTATACATGTCTGCAAAGAGATGTGCTTTGCATTATGGGAGATACCAAGACAAGGAGTGATGAGAGCGTGGTCCACCTTTACCATGCAGGCGCAAACTTTGTTTGCTTACACTTGGATAAAGGATTAAACTAAATTTATTATAACTTATGAAGAGGAATAATAACTTCTGTACAAAAATGCTTGTTAGTGTGTTCTTCAAACCACATAATCTGTTGTGCTGATTTGGTAACTTTGTAATATGCTTTCTAATCTTCAACCCCCCCTGTCTGCAGTTATCTCCAAGTCCCTGGCCTCATTAGTTTCCTACAGTTCACTTCCATCAGTATATCACACATCCTGTGGTCTCTTCTTCCCAAAGTGTATCACATGTCATTTGGCCACATTAAACTAGTAATAACTATTTATCTTTGCCCATACTGCTAGTCTATTTAAGTTATCCTGCAGGATCTCAAATCATTTCCTATATCATTTATTTACAAACTAAACAAAAAAGAACAGCATTAGTCATCTGCCTTCTCCTGGACTCAACTCCTCCATAAACTACTCTTTGAGATCTGTCCATCAGCCACCCTGTAATCCAAATCACCAGATTCATATCCATTTCCATTTGCTCCAATTTATATAAACAGTTCTATGTGAAATCCCATCAAATGTCTTTGCAAAGTCCAGCAGTATCACTGCATAACCATTTCTGGTTATCAGGTTGTCAAAAACTTTATAAGGGACAAAATCAAGTTGTCCCTTATAAAGTTTCATATTCCTCTCCACCTTGTCCCGAATTCTGTATTTTACCAATTTCGCCAATACCTTAACATCCACTCTGGAGTGATGATTGGCATATGACTTGCTACATTTGTCTCTGAGCCTCCTTAATTCATGACTATTTTGCCCTTTTTCCTCACCACTGGCACCTTACTAAGTACTGAGGCTTAAATTAATTAGCTTGGTCAGAGAAGTTGATAATTCTCTTGCACATTCTAATCATACACAGGCCAGTATGCCATCTAAGAACCCTGTTTGTATTCAGGTTTTGCAATATTCTTAGAGCACCTCAATTCTTTAATTACAGTGTTACCACCTAGATGGCACATCCTTGCAAAATGCTCACTCAGTGATTCAACTGTTTGGTTTAGTTCTGTTACCTCCTCACCATCAGCACTTTTAAGAGTCATACTTCTATGGTCATTGGTCATTTCTCCTTTTATTTGGTGCATAGTGAATGAACTGTTTAGAATTTCTTTTGCCCTCATCAGCCTAGATTTCTATCATAATTAGCTTTGGCTTTCCTTACCATACAGGTCATCCTTCTTGCCTATCTTGTATTGCTGATGGACATGATAATTATCTTTTATTTTATATTCCCTCCACAATTTTTCTTATCTGCAACTTATACTTAATAATGTCATTCATCCCTTTGACTCCTATCTGATTTATCCTTCTAACTATGTGTATATAGTCTGATACTGCTTTCTTCAAACACACTGTGACCACCTCCCATACATGACCAATATCTCTCCACTCTAAATTCTTATGCCATGCCACTGCTGAAACCTTACTCTTCAGCTTGTCATAATTACCTGATTTTTAACCCTTTAACTGCTGATTTTATATTCTACTAACATTGTCATATGTGCTAAATTAATTTTGCAAAAAATTTATAAATAAAATCAATTAAAATTCTTACTGAAGTAAGAAGTCCAGACAGCATCTTACATTCTTGATATACACTTGTTCACTCACAAAAATGGCAGTAATAGTGTTTTATAAAATTTGCATAATCAAAGGGTGTCCACTTGATTATGCAAATTACACACATTAATTTATGTAGAAATTAATCAAAATATATAAAGAGCACTATTATTTACAACACAGTTATTACTAAGCCTACCAAGTGCCAGGGTATGAAAATCCTAAAAATTTGGCATGGAATGATATTTTTCAAAACAGGGCTGTATACAGAGTCCAACATCACATTTGGTGCACATATATCGACTCTCATGACGCTTCTGCTGCTCAAGAGTGGTATTGGAACAGGCATAATAAACTCGAGCTGCATTCTTCTTTTTCTCAGTAGAAGGTACAAGAGAAAGTAAATGCCTTTCTTTGAGATGCAGTGGATGTCCTTTCAACCTCCCTGTTGTTCTGGGGATATGATACTTTTGAATTATTTCCCTGATAAGCATGAGTTGGTATCTGCTAAGTTTGTGTTTTTTCCAAATTTTACATTATAGAGACAGTGGGAATTTAGAGTATGGTCATATCCAGAAGGTGGAAAAATATTTTTTTGTAATAGCTAGAAAAATGTAAAGTTCTTGAGGGGATGGTGTTTTTCCACTGCTTTAGTCATGAAGATGGTGTAGATGGGCTATTATTTGTGGTGAAGGTATGAAACTTGTTTGTTTCATCAGCTATTGTTGTCATTAGTTCTATGGTAAAAAATTGTTCAAAAATATCTAAACCTGAAGAATCATCAGCGATATTACCTGTGATTATTCCTGAATTACTGCTATCAAATTCATGTACACTTGGAGTAAATGCATCATCATGCCACTTGAACAATACATCTTCGGTATGCATTCGTTTACGCACATTCGTATCGAGACTTTTGTCACTATCTTGCTCGCTTATAACACTTACATCACCAGGATCTTCTTCACCTGAAGTACACAATTCACTTAACTCAGACAATTCTTCTCCCAACTCATTCGTTGTTAACAATTCATCAATTTGATCATCAGTAAGATAATGCGGATATTTATATGGTGTCTACCAGAAATCCCTGCAGTCATGTGGTTTATGCATCATGCTGCATATGATTAGTTGCACCAGTTCAAATTTTTCTCTTTAGATGTCATACAAGGACAGAAATCCAAGTCAAATAAACTTTAATTGGTTGGTAATAGATGAAGGAACCTACTTGTGAAGTTTGAATATCATACGACGATTCTTTCCATATTAAAAAATTGTCTGAATATGAGAGGCACATCAACACCGTACACATACAGGCTCAGCAAAGCAGGTGTGTATATAGCCCATAATAATACATTCTCAGCACTTAATTTAAGGGGTTAATTTAACATGTATCCCTTCTTAACAGAAAATTCTGCATGTCTGGCAATTTCCCAGATCAAGATTACATGATCATTTTCCCCAACCTGGAGGCAGCATAGCTAGATTGGTTAATGTTAGGTTTTTTGATGATATGATCAGATTCAGTACTCTCCAATCTCATGCTTCCTCCATTACATTTTATCTCAGGTAATTATCTCTCAGCAGCTGTATAAATTCCATTTCCTTCCCTTCCTGTGACCATTCCTCCTCCCATCTATGTCCCACTAATTGAAATTACATAATAATTACTTAACCTGCACTCACATTCTAATTTGCCAGTGTATGTTATCTACATTCTCCCTATACGTTCTGCATCCCTGTCCTCCTGATGTATTTCTACTTTTTTTGGTTTCATTTCATTTGCTGTCATTAGGAAAACACATTCCCCATCCTGTTTCTTCTGTTCTCTCTGAAGATGCTATATCATCCTCAGTCAGCCAAGTCTCAGTAATGGCTATCACTTTTGGTAAAGTTAAGCTAATTCCAAAAACTCCTTGTCCTTATTCTGAACACTTCTGGTATTAGCATGCATAAATTGTAATATACCCAATTGTCCATTTACATGGTAGTTTGGTTCCAGAAAAAAATGTGTAAATGAAAACCGTGTAAAAAAGAATATGGTGCATATTTCAAAACATATGAAAATCATTGAATAAAACTCTATTTAATTTTAATGGAATATTTTTTATTTTAAATACTTATTAAGTATATTATTATTATGATTATTATTATTATTTGACACCTCCAGGGAGTCCAAAGACTCATCGAGGGAGAGTGTGCCAACAGCATCATACGATTGGACCCCTTCCAACTACTAACCGCGCTCAAACTTACTTAACTGAACCATTAGTAGCAGAGGCTCTACCAATCGACTAACCTTTGCCGGCCACATATGTATCTTTCTTAAAGAAATAGTATTTCACTAATAAAACAGAAATTCAAAAAGGCCCGAATACACCTGTGTATATGATTATTAGTTAAATTTTATTCACTACCGCTTTCTGACAGTAACCACTTTCTTTTGTGTGAGACTGGAATTAAATCAATTCCATCACTTGAAACACTTTGGCTGTCCTGTTCATACTGCAATGCCAAAGCATTTTCTTCAGTAAAAGAAACTATATTAGCACTAATTTCCAATAATTCTGAACTCTGCAATTAATAGTGGTAATTA
Source organism: Typopeltis vanoorti (assembly GCF_054136105.1). Classification (NCBI taxonomy): domain Eukaryota; kingdom Metazoa; phylum Arthropoda; class Arachnida; order Uropygi; family Thelyphonidae; genus Typopeltis; species Typopeltis vanoorti. The sequence goes on from NC_143560.1 coordinate 114,516,402, forward strand.
ATTTCCACAAATTCTGTAATTAATCATTGACATCCTGCTTTGACCAGAACGTTGTATAATTCTTCATATCACACCATACATGACTTCAGTTCATATTTATTTAAACTGTTCAGCTCGTTCAGTATTTGGATCATGTGTAAGAAAATGACTTTGTAATTTACTATCCATTTGAAGCCCTTCTTTATTTAATCCTATAGTGAGTGGAATCCCTTCATCATTATCATCATCACTTTTTTTCTTTTTCATCGAGATTCTCAAGAACAGCTTCTATTATTTCATCATCAGTAACAGCCATCAATTCTTTAATATCTGCAGACAAAAAATCATCAAATCCTTCTCTGCCAACTGCATGTGCTAATCTAATAATATTCAGTTATTATTATTATTATTGTTATTATTATCCAGGCCTCCATGGAGTCAAAAGACTCATCATGGGAGGTCGTTTTTAGGAAACACAAAGTTTATCATACCACTCCTTGATCCCATTCACCGTTTATGCTCCAACCACTTTTTTCAGGCAATGCATTCCAATGTTCAACCACCCTCCACACAAAGAAACCACTCCTCACCATCTTGCACACAGCCTTCTTTCGTAACTTCCAGGGATGGCCCCTTGTCATCGCTCCTTCCCGCCGTTCCACCAAGTGAAAGAACTCTCCAATGTCTACCCTGTAACTGACTCACAACAGTTTAAAAGTCTCGATCATATCACCTCTCCTTCTTCTATCTACCAAACCCTGCAGTCTACATTCCCTCAGTCGATCCTCATAACTCATTTTGTACAGGCCTGAAACCATCTTTGTTATCTGCCTCTGTACAATTTCCACAGTCAATTTATCCCCTTCAAATCCTGTGGACCAAATCTGAGAACAATAGTCTAAGTGGTATAAGGTCTGATCAGAGCCTTATACAAAAGAATGATAACTCTTTTATCTCTGCAGGTCAGCATCCTTCTCAGTATTGCAGTAATCCTCTGAATTACCCTCACTACCTTTGCAATATGCACCCTGAATTTCAGTTTTCTATCAATCATCACCCCCAGATCTCTTGTCTCCCCTACCTCCTCCACTATTGCTCCTCCAATCGAGTATGCATCCTCCCATTGATGGATCCCAAACCTCACGACTTTACATTTTGCTGCATTGAACAGACATCCCCATTCATTTGTCCATCTGTCTAGTTTATTCAAATCCTCTTGCAGGGCTGCCATGTGCACTATTACTGATAACCCTTCCCAGCTTCACATCATCCACAAACAACTGAATGTCCCCTTGAAATCCATTGACAATATCATTGATATAAAGGTTGAACAATACAGGTCCTAGTACTGGTCCCTGTGGAACCCCACTCGTAACCTTCTGCTTCCTTGATATTGCCCCACCATACACAACTCTCTGATACCTATCAGTCAGACAATCCTGAATCCATTTGACTAACCTGACATTTGAACCCATGATCTGCAACTTAAATATCAGCTTATCATGTGGCATCCTGTCAAACGCCTTTGCAAAATCCAAAAAAATGTCAGTATATGCCTTTCCCTCATCAACTGCTCTTGTCACTTTATTATAAAAGGCAATCGTATTACTAAAGCAAGAGCGCTTTAGTTATTCAGTTATTATTAACAAATCCATGTTGATCCTCACAGATAACATTACCCTCACCTGCCCAACGCTGTATATAGTCCCTCACTAATTTCTCCAAGACCTTAACAACTACTGATGACACAAACAGGCCTATAATTAGACACTTCCAGTCTATTACCGCCCTTATGCAGCAGCACTATCTTACCTTCCTTCCATTCCCTGGATACCTTTCCCACAGCCAGACTTTTATTGAAAAGCTAGGTCATTGGAGCACATTCTCTCAAAACCCATGGTGAAATACCATCCAGTCCAACAGTTTTACTGGTATCCAGAGTACTCAGTATTTGGAACACACTCTCCTCTTGTTCCTCTAAATCCTGAACCTGCCCTATCCCTCTAATATTAAAACCTCCTCCAGGATGAAATACTCCAATAAAATGCTCATTGAACAACTCCACTATGTCCTCTGCATCAGTCACTCTATTCCCATTTTTATTCCGCAGTATCATTCTTCCACAATCGTTTCTCTGCCTACTGGCCAGATAGCTAAAAAATTCCCTAGGATTTTCTTTGGATCTTACTGCCAATCTCTTCTCATATTCCAGTTTTGCTTTCCTCGCCATTCTGGTCACTCTCCTGGCCTGCATCTTATATTCTTCATGTAGCTGTCCTCCACCCCTCTCCTTATATACAGGGCTGCATTTACCATTAGGTGCATGAGGTGCAAGATGGGGCCTCACTCTCTGGGGGGGGGGGACTCATTTTAAAACCTTACTCCTCACAAAGAACAATAAAAAAACAGCGTAGTTATAGTTGCAAAATAAAATACTTATTTTTAAATATTAAATTCATAATATAAAAACTAGAGGCTGCTGAAAAATTTGTGAGGCTTCCCACTTCCATTTGAAATACATTGTTCTTTCCTTAGAATATAAAACTTACAGGAACTCTGTATTCCATAAAATTCATGTATGTAAGCGTACCATTTCTTTGCTGGACGTGTATATACGTCCAGCAAACCTGGATAATATTCTGGCCACCTGCTGAAAGAACATGGATAAGAAGCGTAGTTTGACTGTCATGTCCATTAGAAGGTGCAATAATCCTTCACGCTGAAAAGAACACTTAACTGCATTACCTGGCGTATGTAGTAGCAACGTTCTGTTGCCTACAGCAAGAAATGCAGTGTACTTGCCGTTTGCTCGGTAACCGGAATCTAAGTTATATCAGACTAAATACCTATGAGTTATATTCATTTTGCTGCTTGTTTTTATCATATAATTATAAATTTTAATGCCAGCGTAAAATAAGAAATCCTTTCATACTTTCTTCACTTCATATTGTATCATTTTGGAAGATCACTATCAATTTTTTTGCAAATTATTTTAATCACAATACATTTTAAAATTCTCCAAGAACTTGAGTGAAGATAATTATTTTTGTCAAACAATTATTTTATAAATTCATGAAAATCCAAATCTAGAAATGAATACAGCCTCCATCTGTTCCAAATTGAATTTCCTATTTTATTCATAATCTTAGTTCAAAGGTTAGGTATCATACGTAAATCTTGAATCATATCATGTAATGCATAATTTTTATAACGTAATCTGTAGGTTTTTGCATTTCAACTTTCTTGGTTTCCCCCCTAATCACTCACTACAAATCAAAATATATGGCAGTTATGAAGTCAACTGTTATGTACATATTTTCGGCTAATTTCGATATTATATGGCAGTTTTGAAGTAGCGATATTTTCCCTACAGTTTATCTTTAGAAACGTGTAGGGAAAATGAAATTTTATTTCCAAAATTTTCATAACAGAATTAATTCGCCTTTAATGGCTAACTCCTCCCCTCCCAAAATTATCACCACACACACACACACCTGTTGAAAGTTTATTTTTCACTTGGTTAGTGTATAATAAATTTAGTTTAATCCTTTATCCAAGCGTGAGCAAACAAAGTTTGCGCCTGAAAGTATCTTCAGGACTGGGTTAAGGTGGTACAACACCAGGGCAACTTGTTGCAAAGGTGGAGCAAGCCACCAACATTCCTATCTTAGTATCTCCTATAATACAAAACACATCTCCTTGCAGATATGTCTAATGTTATGCATTAAGGGAAGAGCCACAACCCAGACTAGTTTTGACCTTTATTGAGGTCTCTTCAGTGGGAGCCAGGCCCAAGTGGAGATATCAGGCAGAAGCATTAGCAGGTCATCTCTACCTGTAGGAATTGCCAATTGGTGTGCCACCCTTTTTTAATAATTTACTCTGGATTTACAAAAAGATGTTGAAAGTTTATTTTTCACTTGGTTAGAGTATAATAAATTTAGTTTAATCCTTTATCCAAGTGTGAGCAAACAAAGTTTGCGCCTGAAAGTATCTTCAGGACTGGGTTAAGGAGGTACAAAAAGGTGCTCCACCTTTGCAATGAGTTGCCCTGGTGTTGTACCACCTTAACCCAGTCCTGAAGATACTTTCAGGCGCAAACTTTGTTTGCTAACACTTGGATAAAGGATTATACTAAATTTATTATACTCTAACCAAGTGAAAAATAAACTTTCAACACCTTTCTCTAAATCCAGAGTAAATTATTAAAAAAGGGTGGCACACCAATTGGCAATTCCTATAGGCAGAGATGACCTGCTAATGCTTCTGCCTGATATCTCCACTTGGGCATGGCTCCCACTGAAGAGACCTTTTTTCAGCGGCCCTGAGAGAAAGCTCCATGTTCCAGTCCTGCTTCAAACCTGTTCCAGCGGATTCCAGCAACAGTTTAGGAGAACCGAAAAGAGAGCTCCGATTGAAGTCCTGCCTTGGTAAGATTCCTTTGTTCTTTTTGTGGTTTTTTTTAGGCCTATACACGGCATTCCGCTATTTTATAGGAATAGACTATCCTTGGAAAGTCTTCTTCCTTTCTTTCGTTAAATAATGTCTTCGGTTTTACCGAGGGTAAGAACCCTCGGGTTCGAAATAGATACTGGTATTCACCAGAAGACGTTTGCGAGGGCTGCGTCGGGGCAGACAATATTTCCGGTTTCACCCCTTATGGGGGGGGGGGAAGGTTTCAAGTTGTATGCAAAGACGCTGCAACTAGAGAAAAACTTCTGAAAGGAGTCGAGTGCGAGGCAAAAATTTTTCAACCTTTTTTGGTAGGAAGCTTTGTCAAAAGAGTAAGAATAGATTGTTTTCTGCTTGAATACTTAGAAGAAGACAATGACATCATAACTTAAGTATTCTCGAAATGTGGAGCTGTTCGGGATATCGAAATTGGCATGGACGCTGAGATCCCACAATGGAAATCTGGTGAAGTCACCTTTTCCATCATGATGAAGGCAGAAATTCCGAATTTCGTCAAGATAGGATTGGCCAGGGTAATAGTGAGTTACCCGGGAGTAATGAGGCAATGCTTTAGATGCGGCGCCCTCACTCATCTAGGAGCCCAGTGCCCGAAGTTAATATGCAAGAACTGCCTAACAGCGGGCCATACAGTAGCACAGTGCCAGTCAGCATGCCTAAAATGCGGCACTAACGGCCATAAGGTGGACACCTGTCCGGACAGAAACCTGGCCAAAAAATTGGGAGGCAGTATTATGCCCAACACGGAAGCAACAGCCAAAAATGTCATTAGCGCAGAACCGAATGAGTTCCCTACCCTGAAGGCCGCGCATGAGGGAACAACAAGAAAGAATCATGCTGCCACGTCTGAAACACTGCCGAATACACCAATAGAGAAACCTACAACCAGGAAAGACAAAAGGCAGAAAGAACCAGCCACCGAACAAACCGCCACCACAAATGTAGCAACCGAAAATAACCAGCAGCACCAAGAAAAAGGAACTATCACTGCAGTCACAATAGACGAGGACACGGAGGCAGTAGATATGAAAATCAACAATGCAGAAAGCACACAAAAGAGGCCAGCCAGCCCTGGAGAAGTAAATATAAAAAAACCAAAACCAGCTGAAGCTGGAAAAATAAAGTCAACTTCAGAACCCACAAAGTTCCCTCACGCAAAGGCCAATGCACCTATATTGCATCTCTTAAAAGATTTCCCTGAGGAGGAGGCGAGACTATGAAAAGCAATAGAAACATTCGGAGACATTCAACTGATGCTCACAGGACAAAACGGGCCAAGAGTCGTCAGTGCAGAATGGAACGACACGTTTGTCGATAATATAGATGAAATCACTCCTGAAAAGATCATTGGTCTTATCGATGCAGAGGACGACGTGGGACTAGCACTGCACAGAGGCCTCTACATGCTAAACCACGTCCGTGGAGACAAATTAGCAGATCTCATCATTAAAACTCACAACAATAGACAGCAGGAGGATTTAAGCCTCGCCTAACAAGTCAGTCGACTCCTAGTATCGATCTGCCAGAGAGGGGAAAAAAAAAGCCCCTTCTACGTTTTTTGGTTCTGTTTCTGTATGTTCACGCTTAATCCATATAGGAGGGGGCAGACCTGAGAACCCGAGCGGCGAAGGCTTACAGCGAGGCGGTGCAGCTCCTTGCGGGCTGCATCACTCGGGCCAGGCTCTTCCCCCGTTCTTGCAGTAGTTTTCTGTTAATTCACCGACTTTTGTTATTCTGTTTATGCGTGTTCTAGCTCCTTTGTTGTTTCTGTTTATGTATGTCTTCCTGCATTTGTTTTTTCACTTCTTTCATTGGCCAGACATCTGAAGAGGTGGCTGGCCGGAGAACGCGGAGGAGGGCGGATGGAGGGAGATAATGTCGGAGATCTGCTTGGTGCTGGCATTTAAGTCAGGCCAAGTAGATCGACTGAGGCCTCTTTTAACTATCTATTACTATCCACTCCATCTTCCTTCTCCTCTCTCACTATCAAGCTGACTCTCAGCACAACTTTTTTAAATCTAAAGAGACCAGTGATGAAAGGCATGAACTCCCATTCTACCTCAATAAAGGTCGAAACTAGTCTGGGTTGTGGCCCTTCCCTTAATGCATAACATTAGACATATCCGCAAGGAGATGTGTTTTGCATTATAGGAGATACTGAGATAGGAATGTTGGTAGCTTGCTCCACCTTTGCAACGAGTTGTCCTGGTGTTGTACCACCTTAACCCAGTCCTGAAGATACTTTCAGGTGCAAACTTTGTTTGCTCACACTTGGATAAAGGATTAAACTAAATTTATTATTTATTACACACACACACACACATACAAAATACTGCTAGATAACATGTGTGCACTTTCTTTTCGTTTGAATTCATTGTTTTTCCAAAGTAATTGTACTGTTGCAGTTTTAAGCAAAAGACAAAGCTGTAGAATCTCTGATAAAATACCATTGGATATAAATTAAAAAGACCCAATCGGAAACCCCGAGTAATGCAGTTTAACATCATTTGTTGTTCATATAAAAAAATAAAAAAATCGTTCCTAAAATTGAAATGTGCAACCCATATAATCTTATTTTGCAAGGAAAGGAAGCAAAATGTCATATTTATTTCAATAAATGTTATTTAAAAAATATAAATATTTGACATAATATTTCCAATGCAAACAAACATTTTGATTATTTATTTTCGCACATGTGAAATTTGTTTTTATTTGGGAAGAGACACAATAAGTAAATTGTGCAGCAAAAAATGGTCAGTCCAAGAAATACAGTGCACATAACTACAATAATCCATTAGGCAGGGGAGGGAAAGTAATTGCATTTTAACAGATAGAATGCTGATGAAGTTTCATCAGCATTCTTCCTTTTTATTAGATCAACGGGATTTTGAGTATATGTGCGAACAGATATATTCAACATAACTTAGCCAGTTTTGTTGTAAAAAGTGTCGCATTTGAAGAAATATTAGCGGCATAATGATAAAATAGCAAAATTCATAATGCTTTAGAATAACTTGATAATTGTGATAATACCAAAACAAGATGAGACACATTAGAAATCTATTATTATTATTATTATTATTATTATTATTATTATTATTATTATTATTAGAGTCCTTTTAATTATGAACTCTATAAAGATATACTTCATAAATTTGTATTTTTGTGTTTTAAAATAAATAAACTAGTTTCATTTTGTCACAGGTGGTTTTCACTGGACTTTTAGACTATTGTTTTTATCAATATTGTAAAAACTCGATTGTAGCTTAAATATTCCAAAACACATTACACCAATTTTTTACTTAGGTCAAGTCCCATAAGAATGTTGTAAAATATAACCTTGTTTGTCTCTGTATATTTTGTATTAGATATTTTTGTAAATAGCCCTTTGAAAATTAACTGTATCTACTTCTTTAATAAGAATATGTTAGAGTGTTAAATTAATTAGAGTGACAAATTAATGTTTTTCGCCGGAGCTGTATGTAATAGATCTACATGGCGGAATTAGAAAGGTTGTTTATTAAATTTTGTGTGTATGAGAAAGGCTTACAAGCTCTGCACGCAAACGCCTCTGAAGTCAGTCAGAAAGGTTCAAACAACTTTCCGATGGTCAGCAACTTACAATCAAAAGAAGGCACAGAACAAAGAGCAGGACGAACTTGAAATTTAAGATGAAAGAATCATGCCGAATTCTTCGGGGGTTACAAACTTCGTGTGAGGTCTCAGAGAAGGATAATAAAAGGGGACAGAGCCAAGCATATAGGGCTTCCCGGATCCAGAAGTTGCCAGAGAGAGAGGGTTTCCTGTTTCCAGACATTGCCAGAGAGGAACTTCCTGGTTCCAGTCTTCAAGTTGCCAAAAGGAGATGTTCCAATCGCCGGAGAAAAGCTTCCAGGCCAGAGAGGAATCATGGTTGACCGTTGCCGGCAATTCGAGTTAGTGGAGGCGGCAGAAAAAGGAGGCAGTCGTCCAGGCATTTTTGACGAGACCAAGCAGAGGAGAAAAGGCGAGACAAATTACCCAAAGCGCCTTTGCTTGGAAGTTTTTCTTTTCACCTTGGGAGAATAACTTTCTGCCTTAATAACTTAATAGAGAGTTAGCTAACCTCTTTGCAAGTATACTAGAAGTTTAATAAGTGGAAATTGTAAACAGAGTAAATAAGTTTTTGAGTTAAAGAAAGTTTTTGCGATCATTTTGAAACATGTTTGAGACAACAGGGGTTTTTTGTGTGCTGCTGTTATTTGTATTAATTAGTTGGGTAAGAGCAGTTTCCATATCACATAAATAGAGCATTTGAATTTGAAGTTTATTATTATTTATAAATTAAATTGATTTTTCAGTTAATTTTTTTTTGTGCATTAAGATTTTAGTCATTTTAGGGTAAAATGTCGAGTAAAAAAGTGGATGTTAGCGACCATAGCAAGTTATCATTACTATTTATTGCCTCTATGTTTTAACTAAAAGCTGGATTATTATGCTTATTACTGCAACTTAAAAAAATCAAAGCTGGAGTTGAATAAATCTTGTAATAAATAAATGTTGTAATTCCATAAATATGATGATTATTGCTATAATTTTTATTACCGTAAATTCAAAATTTTCATTTTTAGTGAGAATATCTGAACTTTACCGTTCATGAAGTTCCAATTTTTACCTTGATTAGCAAGCTTAATTTTTTTAAAAAAAACAAAAAAAACTTTTATCGCTGTACTAAATTATTACCATACCTTTTAATATTTTTTCGGTATTCAGAATTTTTGTAGCAACTGTGATGCTTGTCAACGAAGCTTGTGAAACAAAATCAATGTTCTTAAAATCAGTAATCAACACTGCAATTGAAATCTTTCACAGAAAGATTTTAATTACATCTTTCTTTAAATTAATTATGATTCAATTACATGGAATATTTAAAAGTGTAAATAATATATATATTTAGAATTACATTAAAAGATTTTAAACTATTTAGAAAATTTAATATTAAATATAAAGTATCATAGAAGTTGCATAATTATTTATTATTATTATTATTATTATTAAACAAGACCTCATGGAGTCAAAGACTCATCTAGGAGGTCCTTTTATCTCACACACATCTCATCATACCGGGTCTTAAACACATTCAAACTCCTTGCAGACACCACACTCTCAGGCAAGGCATTCCAATCATTCACAACTCTGCACGAAAAAAACCTGCCTCTCACTCCCCTACTCACACCCTCTTTATACAGTTTCCAGGGATGACCTCTGGTTCTCCCCTGATCTCCCACTATTCGCTGTAGAACTTCTCCACCATTGATCCTATAGCAACCCCTTACCAACTTGTAGGTCTCTATCATATCTCCCCTCTTCCTTCTCTCCACTAGTCTCTGCAAATTACATCTTTTCAATCTTTCCTCATACTCGACATTCCAGAGGTCAGAAACTACCTTAGTCAGTCGCCTTTGGACCCTTTCCAACATCTCCTCATCCTTCTGAAAACCAGGTGACCAAATCTGGGCACAATAGTCCATGTGTGGCCTAATCAAAGCCTTATACAATGGAACAAGAATCTCCCTACTTCTAGACGTCAGTGTCCTCCTCATCATTCTCAGAAGTCTTTGTGTTGTCTTCACAATTTTGGCGATTTGACCCCTAAATTTTAGATCCTTATCCACTATCACTCCCAGATCTCTTATTTCCTCTACTTCCAACAATATATTCTCACCAAGCATAAATTCTGCATCCCATCTTTGTTTTCCAAATTTTAAAACCTTACATTTTGCAACATTGAACTCACATCCCCATTTGCTTGCCCAATCACTCAATTTATTCAAGTCTTCTTGCAAGGCCACAACATCTTCACTACTCTTTATGGTTCGTCCCAACTTTGCATCATCTGCAAACAACTGAATATCTCCATCCAAATCTTCGCCAATATCATTAATATACAAGTTAAATAGTAATGGCCCTAAAACAGATCCCTGAGGCACTCCACTAGTGACTTTCCTTTTCCTGGATATTGCACCCCCATACACAACTTGTTGATACCTATCAGATAGCCAGTCTCCAATCCAATGCACTAATCTAATATCCAACCCCATCTGCTCTAGTTTGACTGTCAACTTATCATGAGGTACTCTATCAAAAGCTTTTGCGAAATCCAAGTATATTACTGTGTATCCTTCTCCTCTGTCCAAGGAAGCAGTCACTTTATTGTAATAAGTAAGTAGATTACTAAAACACGACCTCCCTTTAGCAAATCCATGCTGTCCATCAAAGATTATACCATTGTTGTCAACCCAACTCTGGATCCTAGTTCTCACAAGCTTCTCCAACAACTTAACCACAACACCTGACACACAGATAGGCCTATAGTTTGATGCTTGAGTTCGATCACCTCCTTTATGAAGTGGCACAATCTTGCCCTCCTTCCACTCTTTAGGGACTTGACCAAGTGCAAGACTCGTATTAAAAAAATATGTCAAGGCAGGTGTCAACTCTCTGGCACATTCCTTCAGAATACGCGGTGATATATTATCAAGTCCCACAGCCTTATTTACATCTAGTTTACTCAACTCCCGAAACACCTCTTGCTCACTTACAGTCAGTCTCTCCTCCCCATCATCAACTGCTCTTAATCTCTCCATGAAGTCACATTCACAAGATTGAAAGATCTTTATGAACTGCTCATTAAGTATCTCCACCACACATTCTGCAACAGCTGTCTTTATACCATTTCCTCCAATCAATGTCATCCTTCCATAATCATTCTTTCTTTTGCTGGCTACATATCGAAAAAACTCCCTAGGATTCTTTTTAGCTTCATTAGCTAACTGCTGTTCATACCTCTCTTTAGCTACTCTCACCAACCAAGTCACTCTCCTTGCCTGGTCTTTGTAGAACTCATGAAATTGGTTACTTCCACTTCTCTTATGCTGCCTCCACAATGCCCTTTTTCTCTGTATTGCATGCTTAATCTCTTTATTCATCCATCTCACACCTAACTTATTTAACCTTCTCACCTGTGGTATACATTTAGACATTGCATCCACTAAATATTTTTTGAAAATCCCCCAAGCTGCATTGATCTCTTTTCCAGCTAACTCCTCATTCCATGCTACACCTGCAAGCTGTCTCCTGAGCTCTTCATAATCACCCCCCTTGTAGTTCCACATATACCCTTTTTTCACAGGGGTCCTTGCACTGCTGGCAACCACCCAAGTAATCACCTCATGGTCACTTTCACCAATTGGTGGATGATTTGATACCTCATTGATAATTACATCCTCCGATGAGATGACCAAATCCAAGACCCTTAATCCTCTTGTGCCCTCTGTTACATACTGTCTGAGGTAGTTATCCCTCAAAAACTCAAGAAACTCATTTTCTTTACTTCCAGTTGCTATCTCTTCATTCCAGTCTATATTGCCATAATTAAAATCACCCATAATGATCACCCTTTTCTTATTTGCTTGGCTTATTTGACCATACATTTCACTATCACCACCATCCACATTACCAGGTCTATAACAACATCCCACCAAGTATTTGATTCTATTCATCTCTATCTCACACCATACTGCCTCAAAATCACTGGCCCCATTTCCCCCTTGCATCTCTACCTTGTATGGACATAACTCTTTCTCTATCATCAATAGCACTCCCCCTCCCTTTTTACCCCTTCTATCCTCACGAAACACATCATACCTTTCCATCTCTATTCCTGTCAGGATGTCATCCTCATCTAACCATGTCTCACTTATTCCGACAATCTCTGGGTGCACAGACGCAATTAGTGCAACCATTTCATCCGCCTTGTTTCTTATACTTCTAGCATTGGTATACAAACACAACAACTCATTTCTGGATCTACAGCTAGTTCCACTGATACCACTCACTCGATGTGATCTCTCCATGCTGGACTGGGGCCATTTCCCTTTCTGCTTCTTCATTTTAGAACCCTTTGCAATTCCATCTGTTTCCTTTTGATCCCTGATCATCCCATTACTTTCCTGCCCACACATTCTCTCACCTCCTCTTAGAGCATCCACCTTTCTCACGCTGTGTATCCCTGTCCACCCTGAGCCTCCCCGTTTCCCTGCTCCTCTTGCACACCCATTCTCTCATTATCTATACTCATACCACTCACTTCCACATTCATTTCCACTCCTTCAATCTCTCCTGTCTTACTCTCCTGCTCTTCCACATCACTCCCCTCTCGATCTGATTCATTCTCTCTATTCACTTCTCTACCTTCCAGCAGCAGTCTCTCCAAGCGACTCACACCATAACCACTCAAATGCAGTCCATCGCTCCCATACAGCTCACTTCATCCCTCAAACTCATTCCACACATTAACAAACTGTACTCCCATCTCCTCACACATTTCAGCCAGAATATCATTCATAATCCTTGCTCTCCGCCTCATTTCACCACAATCATACCTAGGCAACACACTGACCACCCTTCCTGTCACACTATTCTCCTTTATCTTTCCAAGCAGTCTCCTGACATTCATTTTGACATGCTCTTTGTTCTCTCTCAAATCATTCGTACCAATTAATACAATTAACTCTTTTGCTCGTTCCCGCCTCATATTCAATGCCTCAATTTATAATCCATCGATATAAGTTAGTCATTTATTTATATAAAATGACTTACAAGGTTGCTAGTTTAATATTACCAAGATTTTTTTAATATTAATATTAATTGTATACATGTGAAATTCATTTATATTTTTGGGAAGAGACACAATAAATAAATTGCGCACCAAAAAGGGTCAAATATCGTAGAACAGTAAAGGAAATTCCAAAAAAACGGTAATTAAACTGATAGTTTAGTTACTGTTATTTGGCTAGTACTTGTAAAGCAGTACAGTATACTGTACAAGTGTATATACCTAATTATATGGTTAAAGTAGTTGTCGCAGTCGGTAAGATTATATTATTCAATTAATTATTATTCTTATTTTACTGTTACTCATTTATTTTAACACGTTCGCTGCCACGCTACTTTGGCATGGTCTGTTCCCCTACGCCGGGCAGTTTCTCTTCTTCAAGGTCAGTACGATAATCTCGTTACCGGAGGTAAGCGTCCTACGAGTATACTCGTAGTTGGCTTGTACAGAGCTTGTACGGTCTATGAGAATACACAGTTTTGATGCTAGCCCCACAAGCCAAGCATTTTCACTTCTTCAAGGTCACTACAATAATCTCGTTCCCGGAGGTAAGCGTCATACGAGTATACTCGTAGCTGGCTTGTGAAGCAGGTTTATGTACTACGAGTATACTCGTAGTTGGCAGCGAACGTGTTAACAAAACCAAGATACTACTGTTTCTATTTTTGTATTTTTTAAGCTTTTATTGTAATTGTCTATTTTATTTATATGTTTATTTTGGATTTAATAAATATTTATTTCGCTTTTGATAGATTAATACACATAATGATGCCAAGAAAATTTGAATCTGGAGCTAGTAAAAGAAAACGACTTAGAGAAAATGAAAAACAGCTAAATAGTCAAAAGGAGGCAATTTTGTCTTTCTTGTGTTCTGAAAATGAAGACTTTCGTAGAACTGAAGTTTATACTTCACAGTTCTGGGAATGAAAACGAAACATTGGTATCATTATCAGGAGGAGATGAAAGTGAAAATGAAGAACATCAAAATGATGTGGAAAATATAGAAGGAGAGAAAGAAGTAAACGAAACAAATCAAGAGGATTCTGAAGAAAATTTTCAATCGGAGTCTGTACTTACCAGCAAGCAAGCTATCTCTTATCCTACCGATATAGCAGTGTGGCCACTTACTATTAATGAACAGTTTAGTTTAGCATATGTTAATAAATATGCCCCAGAATGTTGGTAAAATCGAAAATTTAAAAAAAGAATATACAGAACGCAATAGAATATATGTCAGAAATGTAAATATATTACCTTTTTACTGTAAAAAGGTGAATGGAACAAAGGAGAAACGAGAGTGGCTAATTTTTTCAGAAACCAGCAGAGCAATTTACTGCTTTGTTTGTAAATTGTTTTTTTAAGTCAAATAATAGCTTAATGAAGGGATTTAATGACTTGGGAAATATAACACGAACCTTATGTAATCACGAGCATTCTGCTGAGCATATACGAACGATGTGCTTGTATATGCTCAGCAAATCAAGAAAATCAAATTCTGTAGATAGTCGAATTGATTCTGAATTGATTAAACAAATACAATCTGAAGAAAATTATGGAGAGAGGTTTTTAAAAAGAATAATAGCTACCATTAAGTTACTGAGTAAACTAGGGCTAGCATTTAGAGGAAATACAAATGATATTTTTTCTGATTCTTGCAGAAATTATTTATCATGTTTACATTATATAAGTGAATTTGATGATTTTTTAAAACATCACATGAAAATGTATGCCAACTGTGGTTCTGGCAGATCAAATTATCTTTCTTACCATACTTGTGATGAATTCATAGCATTAATAGCTAAAAAAAACAAGAGAAATATTAATATCAGAAATTAAGGAAGCTGCTTATTTTGCAATAATACGCAATTTAACTCCAGACATTGCCCATAATGACTAACTAGCTATGATATTTAGATATGTTGCCCCAAATTCTGACATTAGAGAAACATTTATTGGGTTCATCAGAATTACACAACATAATTCCTTATATTTAGAAGAGGTAGTATTAAAAAAATTAGAAGAATTATCTTTGGATATAAAAATGTGCAGAGGGCAAAGCTATGATAACACTGCCAATATGAAAGGTATCTATACAGATTTACAAGCTGGGCTGAAAAAACGTAGTCCCTCTGCACATTATATACCGTGCTATAGTCATTCCTTAAATTTAATTGACAACCATGCTGTGGAATCTTATGCAGAAGCAGTGCAATATTTTTGTTTTATTCAAAATGTATGTAATTACTTTTCATCTTCAACAAGATGGAGTATACTCCTTAAACATTTAGAAAAAAAAAACTTTAACAGTTAAAAGACTAAGTGAAACGAGGTGGTTCGCAAGAGCTGACGTTATATTGGCTTTGAAACGTGGATATAAACAAATTAAAGATGCACTACTTGAACTATCTGTTTCTCCTCATGAAAAACCTATTTCTAAATTAGAGAGCTCATCATTGGCTGAACATTTTGACACCAGAAACAGCAATTTTAACAGTTATGTGGGACAAAATTTTACAACGAATAAATGCTACTAGTAAATCTCTACAAGATTCCGATATGGATTTGTTTTTAGCTAATAATTTGTTACACTCTTTAGTTGGTTTTATTTTAGATATAAGAATAGTTTTGCTGCTGTAAATGAGAAGCGAATTTATTAATAGATGAGACAAAATTTAAAGATGAAAAGGAAAGAGTTAAAAAACAAAAAAAAATGAGCGACGAAGTTTCACAATCTAACAATGAGATTATATTACATGGGAAAGAAAATTTCGCTGTGAACACGTTTAATGTCATTTGTGATAAGCTAATTTTGGAAATTAATGAAAGAACAAAAAGCTATTTCGACATATTAGATATATTTGACATTTTTTTGAAGGAAGATATAGATTAAGACAAGTACAAGACTAGTATTGATAAAATTTTACAAACTTATGGGACTGATATTGATCTGGAAAAATTTACTGATGAAGTTAAGCAATTTTTAATAATTATAAAGGAAGAAAATTCTTCAATTAAAAATATGTACAAATTTATAAATGATTGGTTAAAGTCTACTTTTCCAAACGTAGAAACAATTTAAAAAATATTTTTGACGATTCCTATTTCAAATGCAAGTGCTGAACGCTCATTTTCAGTGTTGAACGAATAAAAAATTATTTAAGAAGCGACTTGCACCAAAATAAAACAAGTGACCTGTTGTTATTATGCATTGAATCAGATGTAATGGACTCAATCAATTATGATGACATTATAGATATATTTGCTGAAACCAAAGCCAGAAAAAAAAACTTTTAGTTATTAATTTTTTTATTGAAATTTGAACTGATTTATTTTTATACTTTTTTTAAAATACAAATATATGTATACCAATGTTGTTTTGTGTTATTAAAATGAGATATTATGGAAATGTTGACTTTTATTTTCAATAAACTAAAAAAATACTTATTTTTGAGGGCCTCATAACGATGTTGTGCCTCGGGCCTCCAAAAGTATAAATGCAGCCCTGCTTATATATCTTCCATAATCTCTTTTTCAAATGCAGTTCCTGTTTGATATTGTTTGTCATCCACTTTACACCAAATTGTGTCCGCTTCTTCACCCGTGGAATACAGCTTACTATTGCTGCTAACAAATATTCTGTTACAATTTCCCAAGCACTAATGATATCCTGGCCTTCCAATTCTGCCCTCCATGAAACTTCCCCTAGTTGATACCTAAGACAGTCAGATAATCACCCACTTTATAATTCCACATACTTATTCCGGATTAAGACTCATGGAGGCCCTAAGCACTTAAAAGGTTTTGATGCCCCACATATATGCAATTCAAAATATAAACAATAATAAACCATAAAATAAATTTTTATTTTTCAAAATGAAACAAAACTTATAGTAAGATGGAAAATAATGTTTATTTTTGTATACTTCAACTTTATTTAGATTTAAAAAGTTTTCTCCTACATTTTTTAATTGCAAAGGCTTTGTTCAGATCCTCAAAATTAATCTTACGTAACACATCTGCTTCTATACTTAGTAGAGATAAGGCATTCAACCTGCCTTGTTGCATAGTTGTTCTGATGGGATTTTTAATATACTTCAACTGAGAAAATGAACGCTCAGCTGAGCAATTTGTGACCACTAATGTTAAAAATATACGAAAGGCAATCTCTACATTTGGAAAGGCACACTCAATATTGTCTTCTACAATTATTTTATAAAGTTCAACATGACTGAATCTTGTTTTTACATTTTTTGTTGCACTGAACTTATGGCACACATGAATGAAACTGCTGAAGCTCAGCTGAGAAATTAGTGTTACATTGTGAAATTTCCATATTTCACAATGTAACCTGCTAAAAATGAATCAAATTG
Source organism: Typopeltis vanoorti (assembly GCF_054136105.1). NCBI lineage: Eukaryota > Metazoa > Arthropoda > Arachnida > Uropygi > Thelyphonidae > Typopeltis > Typopeltis vanoorti. The sequence continues at coordinate 114,533,877 of NC_143560.1, forward strand.
ACTTAACTCAAGCAGCCCTAAAAAGTTCCCATTTTTCAATGATCCAAATCTTTCTTCTGTTCCTCGAAAAGCCAAGCCACATTCAGTTAACGTAAGAATAACAGCTATGACACTCAGGACATGTTCCCAGTAATTACACTCTTCCTGAATTTGTTTTTCCAACTGTTGTCCCAGCCCAACACCTTGTCTGCGAGTTAAGTATGTTAGCATATTTAACTCGGTGAGTAGTGCTTTTTTCATGTTGATCAATTACAATAGTATTTTGTCAGTCACTGAACCCTTCTCTTGTAACAAAATGTGAGAAATTTTTAGGAGCAAACAGTTACAAACAAAACAATAAACTGATCCTGTTGATGGTGAATACAATAACCTCTCTCTCTTGTATTCCTCACCATTGGCTTTTGTCCCAACAAAAAGTTTCTGCGAACAGTATCTTACTGGTTTGCCACTACTGAAATGTTGTAAGACTTGTCAAATGGCCTATTGTGGTGTTGACAGTCACTGGGTCCACAAGCAGTCCAACAAGCCACATCATCTGCAGAGAAATAAGCCACATCATCAGCAGAGAAATCAAGCCACAACCTTTTGCTATATTTACTTCATCTTTTGCAGGCTGAATCATTTCACCACCATCACCACGGCCCACTAAACTTTCATTTTCAGCAATTATTTCAAACTCAGAATGTTTTTTAAAGCAACTTGCATCAACATTTGCAGTAGAGATATCAAGAGAATTTACAGACAAAAGTGAGGTCAGTAGTGAGACATGTGCTAGATGAACCTGCTTGTGACACCTTGATGATTCCAACATCATCATATTTTGATTTTGAAGTGATCAAAGTGGTATTTGTGTCCACTTCTGATGACAGAGATTAGCTCTGATCAGGAATTGGTATATAATGTTGTGGAACTTGTGTGAAGAAATCAGTTAGCTTTGCAGTTTTGGAATCTAATTCCAAAGTCTCTTCTTGTTTCTTTTTTGATAGTTTTCGCTTTTGTGCACCACTTAACTGAACATGTTTCATCTTGGTTCTTGTGACCTGTTAAATACAGAAATAAAAAGATTATTTTGTTGAATATTAGGTGGCAATCAACACAGTTACACATATCACAGGCAAAATCATATGAACAATTTAATTTTTGGCTTAGAACTGAATCCTGTGCTTTTGTGCTTTAATTAACTCTTATTTTACCAGAGTCACACTTCTGCGACAGCTAGGCCTTTTACCAGAGGCGCGTTTCTGAGACAACCCCATGATTTGTTTTATATTTGCTTCTGGAGCCTTTTATAAGACATAGTTTATTAAAAAAAAGACCTAAAACAGACAGGAAAATAAAAAATAAAATGTTGAAAGTTTATTTTTCACCTGGTTAGACTATAATAAATTAAGTTTAATCCTTTATCCAAGTGTGAGCAAACAAAGTTTGTGCCTGAAAATATCTTCAGGACTGAATATGATGTTGTACTACCAAACCGGGCAACTCATACTGCCTTACCCGGTAAGATAGTACAACACCATATTCAGTCCTGAAGATATTTTCAGGCACAAACTTTGTTTGCTCACACTTGGATAAAGGATTAAACTAAATTTATTATAGTCTAACCAGGTGAAAAATAAACTTTCACCATCTTTCTCTAAATCCAGAGTAATTTAATAAAAAAGGTGGCACACCTTTTGGGAACTCCTATGGGTAAAGATGACCTCGCTATTGCTTCTGCCTGGTATCTCCACCTCTGGGCCTGGCTCCCACTGAAGAGACCTCAATAAAGGTCGAAACTAGTCTGGGTAGTGGCCAATCTCTTAATGCATAACATTATACATATCCACAAGGAGATGTGTTTTGCATTATGCCAGATTCTGGGATAGGAGTGTTGTTGGCTTGGTCCACCTTTGCTACGAGTTGTCCACTGTTGCACTGCCTTACTGAGGTAAGGCAGTGCAACACCTACCTTACACCGATAAGGTAGTACAACACCATATTCAGTCCTGAAGATATTTTCAGGCGCAAACTTTGTTTGCTCACACTTGGATAAAGGATTAAACTAAATTTATTATAAAATATAAAATGGTTATGTTAATTATAAAAAATTACCTCATGTGACGCAATGGTAGTGCTAGAAAGTGTCGTGAGCGATAATACAGTGTAAACGAACCGTCATGCACATGGTAAGAGTTTTATTAGGCCTTCTACACATCTTTATTTATTGCAACAAAGTAGATAACAGTAAGAAAAGATAAAAACTAATTAAAAGTTAATTTAAATTAAATTCATCATCTAACTAAAGCAGAAATTCTGTGGTGACCCCCCCTTTGCATGATGCCCTAAGCATGTCCTTATTTTGCTTAATGGTTAATCCAGCCCTGATAATACCCCCCCCCCACGCACGCACGCACGCACGCACGCGCACACACACACACGCACACACACACACACACACACACACACAGGGCTTTTCTTATTCACACATTCTGGCCAATAGCTTTCCAGCATGCATTTAAAGTTGATGGTTTCAATTCTGATAATGCCAACTTAGCAAGTTTGATGCAATCGAAAATAGAAAATTTCTTCCACACATCAATAACTGTCAGTAAACTATCCTTATCTTGTTTATCCAAAATGTATTGGAATTTTCTTCTTATGTAATAAGTTTTGAAGATAGCTATCACACTCTAGTTTAGTGGTTGTATTAAGGATGTTATTAGGTAGCAGAAAACAAAATTCCACATTTGGATGTTCTAAAACAGGATGGCTAGGTGCATTGTCTATAATCAATAAAACTTTAAAGTCCAGATTTTTTTCCATCAAATAGCATTTAACTTCTGGAACAAAACATTGATAGAACCATTGATTAAGAATTTCTTTTGTAACCCAACTTTTTTTGTTTGCCTTCAGGTGCACTGGTAAAGTGTTAAAACCCACACTTTTCATTGCCTGTGGTCTTAGGGATCGATTAATGAGTAATGGTTTTAAACATTTCAAATTGTAAACAAGAAATGATTGTCTAGCAAACAGCTTAACTCCTTCAAAGCAGCTTTATGTAGTCAGGCCTCCTGTAATGGATGAACTATACTTTGAGGAATCAACATAGCACTCTTCTGCTTCCAGGAACCAACAGCAAGTGAATATAGTAGATCATCTGTCGGCTTAACTTCTAGGAATCGTAATTACAAAATTAATTTTTTTGTTCAAAAGACATATTTCGGTGATTACACCACATTTTTTTATTATTCAGTTCTATAAAACACTGAAATAATAGTTCCCACCAAGTTTCGTAAATCTTGTTTAAACTTTAAGTTATACTATTTACCCCTGAAGATGTAAATCCTACAATTTACGAAACTTGTCGTGAACTATTATTTCAGTGTTTTATAGAACTGAATAACAAAAAAATGTGGTGTAATCACCGAAATATGTCTTTTGAACCAATTAGCCACAGAAGTTTATGCTTGCAATTTGAAAATTGCAGGCGTAAACTTCAAGTTTAAGTACATATGTACTGTTCTAGGAAATGATAATTATAATGGAAATACCCTTTTTTTTTTAACAGAACTGAATTCAAACAGAAATTTTAAAAATAAAATAAGTGCCATCTGAATTTTGTTGAATCAAAATATACTGTGTAAAAATAGAATTGCTTTTGTTTTCTAAACTGTATTATTTCGAAATCGTGTAAAAATGGCCGTGTAAAAAAAGAATTAGCTGTACTTTTTTTTATTCCGCAACCTCCCTTACATCTTCCTGCTAAAGTTAAGAACCCGGGGTGTTGCATTTAAAATCATGAGATCATCCTTCCACTTACTAATCTCTAGTTTGCCTAGACCCATGCTCACCAGCATTCCTAAAAATAATAGTTTCTCACTTCCGAACTCCACTGAATAACACTTTCTCTAGACTCTTGTCTCCAGATCTATTGAGATGCAAGTCATCTACCTTATATAAATTCTTTCTGTCATCAAACTCACTTCACACGTCTAGAAACTCCATGCCTTTTCTACTGCACAATCTGTACATTGATTCATTTGAGATCATGGCTCTCCATCTCAACTCACTATGTCATATTGTTGCAACAGATCACAACTTTTACTTTCTCACTCTTCTTTATTGCATATAGTGGCAACTCTTTCATATCCCTCCATATATCACACTTGTCACCTACTGTATCATTTCTACCAGCCAAAATAAAAATCTCTTTTATCTTCACTCTCTGCATCCTTACACCATCACTAACGTTCTTAATTTTGGCACTAAGAAAATATTTCATCACATTCTCCTCAAGCATTCCTCTTATCAATGAATTCCGTTTTCCCTTCTCTTGCATCTCCCAAGAGATGCCACTACCGCCCTTATGCAATGGCACTATCTTACCTTCTTTCCATTCCATGGGCACCTTTCCAGCAGCCAGACTTTCATTGAAAAGCTAGGTCAAAGGCACTGTCAGTTCCCTAGCACATTCTCTCAAAATTCGGGTGAAATACCATCCAATCCCACAGCTTTACTGACATCCAGAGTACTCAGTATTTGAAACATACTCTCCTCCTGTACCTCTAAACCTTGAACTTGTCTTATCCCGCTGGTATTAAAACTGACTCCTCCAGGATGAAATACTCCAATAAAGTGTTCATTGAACAATTCTACTATGTCTGCTTCATCAGTCACTCTATTCCTATTTTTATCCCACAGTATCATTCTTCCACAGTCATTTCTCCTCCTACTGGCCACATATCTAAAAAATTCCCTAGGATTTTCTTTGGATCTTAGGGCTAATCTCCTCTCATATTCCAGTTTCGTCTTCCTTACCATACTAGTCACTCTTCTGGCCTGTGTCTTATACTCTTCATGCATCTTCTCTTCTCCTGTCTCCTTATATCTCTTCCACAGCCTCTTTTTCACATGCAATTCCTGTTTAATATTGTTTGTCATCCACTTTACTCCAAATTGTGTCCTCTTGTTCACTCGTGGTATGCAACATACCATTGCTGCTAACAAATATTCTTTCATAATTTCCCATGCACTAATGATATCCTGACCTTCCGATACCTCCTTCCTTAAGTTTAATGAAACAGTGAATTGGCATAATTGTGTTTACTGGGCTCAAGAAAATCTGGGCATTCATGTGGACAAGGTAGTCAATTTACTGGGACTCAATGTCTGGTGTGGATTATCATCTAGGGGTTTAATAGGACCATTCTTCTTTGAAGGTACTGTTGCTGGTCAAGTGTACCTAGACATGCTGTGCACATCCATTTTACCTGCCATTCATGCACTTTATGGGAATGATCAGTTTCTCTTCCAACAAGATGGTGCACCATCACACTACCACCGAGACGAGAGCTTACCTCAATGAGAGTTTACAGGGACAACAGATAGGATGAAGAGGTGCAGTTGAGTTACCCCCATGTTCTCCTGATTTAACACCCTTGGACGTTTACCTATGGGGGACTCTAAAGGATGTAGTGTATCTTAGAAAACCAGCTACACTGGTGGCCCTTCAGAAAGAAATTGAAATGGCATGCACTGCAGTCCCACTGGACACTTTGGCCAATGCTGCCCAAGCAGTAGTTTGCCAGAAGAATAAGTGTCTGGATGCTAATGGTAACCACTTTGAGCACTTTGTGTAATTGTAGAAGTCAAAGGTAACTTGTGTTCTTCCCTTGATGTCTGTATAAATTTAGTATTACAATGTTTAAACAGGTTTTTCTTTTGTTGAAGTGTGTATACATTTTTTGGTGGATTATGTATGTATACATTTTTTATACTTGTTTGCATCTCATTAAAATTTATTAATGGAAATACCATTGCATTCATATAAAGCAACAATACCAAGAAATAAATATCAATGCAGTAACATTAAATGATGGTTGTGAAAGTGAAAGTCTTTCATTCTAGTATTTAAAAGTTACAGGATATAAACTGGATTTATGTTTATATTGCTAGGTAAAGAAGCTGAAATGGCAAAAATAGGAAAATGCGGAAAATGTGTTGGAGGTCCCACTAATATTTCAGAAACTGAAGAACTTGATTTCTGTGGTAATTGTAAAAGTCATAATATTCCATGTCCGTGTAATGGGTATGCTTTATTTTTATTCTTTAAAAAACAAAACATTTATATTCTGCTATATATAGGTTAGCAGTGATCCTTTAAATCATATTTAATTTATCTATTACAGAGTTTTTTTTATTCTTTATCGTAATCTTGATAGCACCTAATTAGATGTTAAGGGTTTATTTCTGTTCTTAACAAGATGTATGCAATTATCAGTTGATAGTTTTATTATTAACAAACCTCCATAGTGTTAACAGAGTTAGCAGACCCATTGTGAAGTTCTACTCTATCAGCAACATATCTGTAAGCACATATCTGCACTCTTATACTGCCTGCAGAGATTAGGGATGGACTCTTGTTCCCCCCCCCCCATTTATAATTCTATTTGCATTAATCAGTTCAGGTCTTATCACTAACTTAAAAGAGACTATCATATCACTACTACTTTGCCCATCCTTTAAACTCTGCATTTACATTTCATTCACTTCTCCCTATAACCTATATTCCAGAGTCTTGAAAAAATTTCCACATCTTAACTCTGAAACTCCCTTTGTAATTCAGTTTTGCAACAGAAACCAGGTGATTAAATTTGTGCACAATGATCAGATGTGGTATGATCCTTATAAGGAGGTGGTTGTACATCATACAACCTTATCTTTAAATTTACAGGATATAAACTCCTCCATATCATAAACATAAACATATAATTTGTGGTGTAGTCTTCATTGTTGCATGCCCTTGAACTACATATCTCTTTTGATCATTGCCCCTGGATCATAGATTTTGTTTCACCAGTATAGTGCATTGCTTTATACCTTTGCACTCCACAGTGCATCACCTTGCAAGTTGGAGCTAGCCTTGTTGGCAAGTAGATAGTGTACCTGCTTTCCATCCAACAGGCTGTGTATTTCAACTCCATGGTAGGAATGAATGTTTGCGAATATCTTTAGATGACAGATGAATATCATTTCCCAGTGTGAGACCAGAGCTATTTTTATTGGAGGCATGAAGTAACAGGATGAAACTATGGTGTTTAGTCTCTAGAGAAGGGGAATCCAGTTATCGAAGTCTTAGCCTACCCCAAGTATTTAAATGTATGATATGTTTACAATCAACTGTAGACAGTATTCACATTAAAGCAATTATCATTAAAATGGATTTTTATTCATCTGACCAAGCCAAAAATCTCTTTAAATATTTTTGAAAAGCTTACAGAAAGGTCACCGGCAGTGTGCTGCAGGGGTCAGTTTTGTTGCCATTGTTGTTCAGTTTGTATGGTAATGATATTCGGTTCGGTTTAACTAGTGATATCTAGCTGTTTGCAGATGATGCAAAACTGGGGAGAGCAATGCATAGTCAAGCTGTTAATGCCTTACAAGAGGACTTGAATAGATTGCATGAATAGGCAGGTAAGTGGAACTGACAGTTCAATTTTGCCAAGTGTAAGGTTTTGAGATTTGGTAAGCAACGATGGGATGCAAAGTATACACTTGGCAGGGAAACTTTAATGGAAGTAGAGGAGATGAGAGATCTAGGAATGATGGTGGACAAGTACCTGAAATTCAGGGGCCACATTGCACAAGTTGGGAAGACATCACATTGAATAATGGCAATGATGCAGAGGACCCTGACATGGAGAAATAGAGAGGCTATGATTCCATTGTATAAGGCCTTGATCAGGCCTCATGGATTATTGTGCACAGATTTGGTTGCTGGGTTTTCATGGCGATGAGGATATGTTGGAAAGGATCCAGAGAAGATTTACAAAGGTAGTCAGTGGTCTTTGGCATGTGAAGTACGAGGACAGATTGAGAGAATGTAAGTTGCAGAGCCTTGTTAATAGGAGGATGAGAGGGGATATGATTGAGACATATAAGCTGGTCAGCGGTTGTTATCGGGTAGACATGGAAGAGATTTTTCATAGAATGGGAGAGGGAAGTAGAACAATGGAAACTTATAAGGCCATTGCTGGAAACTGTATAAGGAGGGTGTGAACAGAGGAGTGAGGAGTAGGTTCTTTGCATGTAGGGTGGTTGGTGATTGGAATGCATTGCCTGGGTGTGTTGTGGATGTAGACACATTAAATCTGTTTAAGGCACAGTTGGATGAACATTGTATGCAATAGTGTGTACCTCCCATGACGAGTCTTTGATTCCATGGAGATCAAGTGTTAATAATAATAAAATAATAATAATTAACATCAGTATCCTTCCTTATAACTCTTCCCAGATTTTCCTAATCAGTAACAAACTGATCACACCCTATTAGCCATTTAACTTGCCATGTGGATGAAATGTACTCAATTGTGTGATGATCTGCATCCATGTTGTTTCACTGGTTTCTGACTGTTACTTTACATCTGTGTTTTCATTGACATGTTGTAGCCATTAGGGTGGTTAATGCACATGTGTTAATATTAAGAAATAAGTTGAGCAGTATTGGTTCACAGAGAACCAATACTGCTCAACTGTTATGTATAGAAAGGTGGGGAGAGGAATAGAGTTCACTGGGAAATTTTTCACCATGTCCTACTTATATCTTTCTAGCAGCTAAATTCCTGTTTATCTTGGAAATCTGTTATCTGTTTTATCTCCCTCAAATTGCCATGTGGATGTCTATCAGATTCCTTCTTCTTCTTTCGCTATGCCTTATCCCGTATTAAACGGGGTCGGCGTTCCCATCTTTAATCTTCTTCCAGATTCTCCGGTCCAGGGCATCGTCCTGACTCCATCCTTTCTCCCTAAGATCCTCTGCCACCTTATCCCTCCATCTGAGTTTGGACCTGCCGCTTTTCCTCCTTCCCTCCACCTCCATATGCTCCACTCGTTTACCAACATACTCCTCACTCCTTCTTTCTATATGACCGAACCACCTCAGCTTGCTTTCTTGTACCTTCTTACCGATCGGCCCCACCTTGATGCAGTCATTCCTTATCCTGTCGTTCTTTGTTACACCACTCATCCATCTCAACATCTGCATCTCCTCCACTTCCATCTTCCTCTCCTGTGCCTTTGTTATAGGCCACGTCTCCGCGCATTGGAGCATCGCCAGCCTTACCACCATCTTATACAGCTTTCCTTTCATCTTACAACATACTCTCTTGTCGCACAGGACCCCACTCATCTTCCTCCAGTTCATCCAGCTGCATGTTATTCGGTGCTGTATTTCCTCATCCGGGTCACCATTCCTCTCGATGACTGGCCCGAGGTACTTGAATTTCTTCCCTGAAGTTAGCCTTTCACCCTGGAGTCATATGATCATATCCTCGTGACTCCCTCATGACTCACATATGGTGCCTTAATGTTTTCCACTAGTACATCCATGGCCAGATTAAAGAGGTAGGGCTCAGAGCTGATCCCTGATGGAGCCCTACAACAATGGGGAACCCCTCTGTCATGCCAACACTAGACCTGAACTGAGTTTTTGCTCCCTCATACATGTTCACCAACCTCACGTACTTTTCTGTCACCCCCATTCTTTCTCATACACCTCCATACCTCCTGTGTGGTCACTCTATCGTATGCCTTTTCCAGGCCTATAAACACCATATGTAGTTCTGCCTGCATCTCCCTATATTTCTCCATCAATCGCCTTAGCGCAAATATTGCATCCATTGTTCCTCTTCCTGGAATAAATCCAAACTGCTCCTCACCAATTTTTGTTTCCCGCCGTATCCTTCCTTCAATTACTCTTTCTTCAACGTGTGTGACATCAATTTGATCCCTCTGTAATTGCCACAATCTTGAACATCTCCTTTTCCATTGTAGATTGGGTTGAGAATGCTTTTCCTTCATTCCTCTGGTATCTTTTCCTGTTGGGCTATTTTCCTCATCAGATCCCATAACATGTCTATGCCCTTGCTGCCCAAGCTTCTCCATACTTCTCCAGGTATCTGGTCCGCCCCACAGCCTTTCCATTCTTCGTTTTTCTCAGTGCCCAATACACTTCCTCTCTGCTTATGTCCTGCACCAATCCCTCGTTTGCCTCTCCATCCTCACACCTCTCTCTTGGATTCTCCTCATTTAGTAGATTACGAAAATATTCTTCCCATCTTCCTTTGATTTTGTCCTCCTCTTGTAGTACTACTCCTGTGCTGTCCTTTATCTGCTTGACTGATTGTCATTTGAGGCCTTATCTCTAGCTTTCGCTATTCTCAACAACTGAGCTTCACCACCGTTTCTCTCCAGTTCTTCATAAACCTCATCAACTGCCCTCTCTTTCACCCTTGCCACAGCTCTCTTTGCATTTTTCTTCACTAATCTATATGCCTACTTGTCAGCTCTAGTTCCAGTCATTTCCCATTTTTTCTTTGCCTCTTTCTTTTCCTTGATCTCCAACTGCACCTCCTCATTCCACCACCATGCCTGCTTATCCTCAGATGGACCCTTTCCTGATGTTATACCAAGCACCTCTTCTCCAATTTTTCTAATATTCTGACTATTAACGTCCCACCATTCTTCCACATCCTCTGGTAACTTCATTTCTTTCAATACCTTTTCTTTAAACTTATTCCTTGGGCCTTCCTCTTCCAATTTCCACCACTTTATTTTCCTATCTTTCTGCCACTTCCGTCTATTCCTCTTTTCCCCTTTTATATCACAGTCTTCCACAACTAACCTGTGCTGTGCCACTACACTTTCTCTGTTAATCACTTTACAGTTTTTTCACATCCTTCATATGTTTCCTTCTGCATATAATATAGTCAATCTGACTCATTCTGTCCCCGCTCTTATAAGTTATCAGGTGTCCAACTCTCTTCTTAAACCACGTGTTAGCTATAGCCAGGTCGAAGACCACAACATGCTCTATGATTCTTTTACCTTCTTCATTTCTTTCACCACTACTTCAACCCCCGTGCACCCTTTCTTCACCACTTCGTCACCTACCTACATGCCCAATCAGGTCTGCTCTGATGATCACTCTCTCTCACTGTCAGGGATTCCCATTACTACCTGGTCTAGTTCTCTCCAGAATGCCTCTTTCTCCTCCTCATCACAACCTACTTGTGGAGCGTAGCCACACACTATCACAGCCATGCTTCCATCAATCTCAAGCTTAACACTCATAATCCAATTGTTCTTCTGGCACACCTCACAGACTCTACCCTTCAGCTCCTTGTCGATGATGATTCCAACTCCGTTTCTTCCATTCTCATTCACCCCGCTGTAAAACAGTTTATATCCTTCCACCAGCTCCTTTGCTTTATTGTCCTTCCACCTTGTCTCCTGCATGCACAAGATCTTCAGCTTCCTTCTTCTTATCATGCCTGCTATCTCCCTACTCTTCTCATTCATTGTACCCACATTCAGCGACCTGATTCTTATTTTACACACTCTCTCTTTCTGTTGGACTCGCTTCTTTAGCCGAACGCATCCTTGGTTCCGTAGCCCAAGCCCACTTCTCACAGTCCTTGGGTGACAGAACTGTGCATCGCTTACAGGGGACGCCCTGGCCGTTGTCCTTTCTCCATTATTCGACATTTCATCACTGGTTTTGGCATGTTTTTTATGGTCGAATGCCCTTCCTGACGCCAACCCTCCCCATTTATCCGGGCTTGGGACTGGCACCGAGATGGGCTAACTTGCCCACCCCAGTGGCTGAGCTTCTATCAGATTCCTTCATGAAGTCTAAAAATATTTCCATATCTGAGTATTTCTTATGTAACACATTCATTACATAAAATGCAAGTAGAGTACTAAAGCAATTCCAACATCTAAACACCCACACTAACCATATAAGCAGTCCTATATTTATCAGCCGTATTTTATATTCTAATCCTAATTCCTTTACAGTACCTTAACCAAATCTAGATATATATCTAATTTGTAATTGAAAACATCTCCTTTATTCATCGTTATCTCTTAGCCATTACCAATATTGTTGCATCAACAACATAATATGAGATGATTTACAGGGATTCTGCTCTTCCTTTCATAAGGTTAGACTGTGCATCTACTCTCCTGATCTAAACAGTTAATTTATGCTAGTTTTGCTGGAATGAAGGTCTTGATTATTAATTCATTTTGAATTGCTGCCTACTCTCTAAATCATGATTTAACAACAAGCTAGTTCAAGACAAAATTTCAAAATATTGCAAGTAGCTTCAGACAAGACACGTTCTCAGCCTTCATTGAAACAGACAACACAACAACCATCAAACATATCCAAATCCCAGAAAATGTTTCTTCACTTGTGATACTTAAAAGAACAACTATGGAAGCATAAATGCTGATGGTGGAGAGGTGACAGAAGCAGATAAAATAGTTCACTTACGGAAGGATAATTTTATGATAATGTACCATCCAGGTGGAGATGTTATAGTGCCATATGTGACAGATACTGCTTGAGAATAAAGATGTTGGAAGTTTTTTCTCACTTGGTTAGATTATAATAAATTTAATTTAATCCTTTATCCAAGTGTATGCAAACAAAGTGTGTGTGCCTAAAGTATCTTCAGGACTGAGACAACTCGTGGTAAAGGTGGACCAAGTTCTCATCACTCCTTGTCTTAGTATCTCCCATAATGCAAAACACATCTCCTTGTGGACATGTATAATTCTATGCATTAAGGTCAGTACCCAGACCGGTCTCATCACTGGGAGCCAGACCCAGAGGTGGTGATAAATGGAGTGTCATATTTACCTATACCAATTGCCAAAAGGTGACTCATCTTATTCTGAATTTAGAGAAAGATGTTGGAAGTTTTTTTCCACTTAGTTAGACTATAATAAATTTAGTTTAATCCTTCATCCTAGTGTAAGCAAACAAAGTTTGCACCTGAAATATCTTCAGGACTGAAACTAAATTTAATAAACTAAATTTATTATAGTCTAACCAAATGGGAAAAAACTTCCAACATCTTTCCCTAAATCCAGAGTAACTTAATAATAAGGTGAGACACCTTTTAGCAACTCGTATTGGTAAATATGACTTCTCCATTACTTCCACCTTAGTATCTTGGATAAAGGATTAAATAAATTTCTTATAGCTTGTCAATAAAATTAGATGAATTGGAGGTACATAGGATAATGCAGAATTTTAATGTGAATATTTCCATTGGGATTTAATGAAATTGTGGTCCATGTTTTGTAAGATAGTGCAGTGGAATTGACAGTACCTCTGATTAATAAGTATCAGCTCTGGTCAGGACTTAGGAGATGGAAAGAGGAAAAATAGTTCCATAGCCTAAATGAGTTCCAATACAGAGTTGTGAGCTATAAACTTATCCACATCTCAGAAGTGGTAATTAAGGTATTGATAAAGTTGAATAAAGGCAGAATTCAGGAATTGGTGGACAGGATCACTATACTCAATAGGGTCAATGTGGTTTTGTTAAGAGTAGAATCTTAGTAATTTGTTCATTATCTGTAATAAAGGAAATGGTTACATGATGATGATACTTCTGAATTTTGGAGATACAGAAGAGAGAGAGAGAGAAAGAGTGGCTAACACACTTCAGAGTACTATATTATTATTAACATAAGGTTTCCAAGGAGTCCAAGACCAATTGCCAGAGGTCAACATTCGAATACAAAAAGATCATCAAACCATGGCTTTAACCCATCCACATTTCCCATATTCATCACACTGAAGTCCAGTCACCAGTTATTCTCCATGCAAAGAATGGACTAACTAATTCCCACTGGACTGCTTGCAGGGCTTGACCTCTTCTCCTTTTTCTCCATCTACTCTATGAAAAATCTCTAGATTAATCTATTAATAACCTCTCACCACTTTACATCTTTTAGTCATATCCTATATCCATGTTTTATTCCCAAGGCTTTGCAAATTGCATTTCCTTGATGTCTTCATATCCCAGATTCCAAAGACTCAACTGACTTTTCTGGACTTTCTCTCTCGCTCTAAGATATCCTCCTTCTCTTAAAAACCAGGTGACCAGATCTGCTCATAATATTCTAATATGTATTCTGATGAAGGCCTTATATAAGAGAACCGTAACATCTTTGCTTCTACATGTTAAACTCCTTTTCATCATTGCCATAATCCATAATGATGTCCTTCCAGTTTAGCAGTGTAATCACTATATTTTGAGTCTCTATCCACCATTACCCCTCCCAGATCTCTTATCTCCTCTGCCTCCTTCAGAATTTCCCCATTAACTGTACACTCTGAATCCCACACTTGCCTATCAAATTTCAAGACCTTGCACTTTGCAATAGTAAAAGAATAGTTCCATCACTTGCCTACTCACACAATCTTTTCATTTCGTCCTGTAGGGCCACAATATCTGCTCTACTCATAGTTTTCCCCCAACTTTGCATCATCTGTGAACACATTTACATATCTCCAGTTATGCAATATCAACCATTTCTTTAAGCACAACTCCAGACAGAAAGTTCGGCCTATGATGTGTAGTCTCAACATCATTAACATATAACTTAAACAGTAATGATATCAAACAGATCCCCTGTGACACAACACTAGTGACCATTCTATTTGGGGATACCACTCCCCCATATACAACCTGCAAATTGAACGAACTCACTGATCTGTTATCCAACTCCATTCATTTCACTTTATTTACCAGTTTGTGTTGTGGAAGTCTATCATGGGAATTCACAAAATCCATGTATGACTTTGTATATGCATCTCCTTTATCCAATGAATTTGTCACCTTGTTACAGTACAGAAGCAGATTGCTAAAACATCCCTTTAAGAAGCTAATGCTGACCATCAAAGAAAATATTGCTATTATCAACCCACTTTTGAATCTTAGCACTCGCCACTCTCTCTCTCTAACACTGTAGCCACCACTCCAGACACAGAATCAGCCTATAATGTGTAGCGCTGTTAATATCACCATCATCAAATTCCTGACATATACCCTCGGGGGGGGGGGGGGTACAGCATGTTATGATAGTACTACATGAAAAGTTACATCATTATTTATTTACTATCAACATTTTCCTCCAAATTAGCCTGTTATCTGCCAACATTCAAATATCATCAGATCTTATATTTCTTTCTTCTAAGGCACTTTTTATTGTATCAATCCACCTACATCTTGGTCTTCCTCTGGGTCTTTTTTCTGCCATCCTAACAGAGAACATTTCTTTTGCTAATCTTTCCTTTCCCATTCTGTTTAAGTGGCCATAATATCCTCATATCACCTGAGAATAGCTCTGCTAACACGTTCCTGAATGCTAACAATGTCCAGTTCTTTCCTATTATCCTCATTTTAATATGATACTGCCATTGATGTCATCTGTTCAGTTCCCTAATCTTTCTTAGAACTCTCATATCTCTGATCTCTAGTCTTTGATGAAGAGTTTTGTTTCTAACCCAGCTCTCAGATCAATAAGTTAAAATTGATCTGAGATTTTATGTGTCTGCCTATTTTCACTATCTTTTTATTGCTGGTTTTCACACAAAATTTATTAAAACAGTGATTCAATTTGGTCAGGGAATCCTGCAGACTTGTCCTGGATTTATTTAGGACTTCATCTATAACTTCATCTGCATAAAGTAAAGAGTTGAGAGTAATATATCCTATTTTGATATCAGGTTTAATACCCCTTTCCTTTATAATATGATCCATATAGATGATGAATAACAGTAGAGATAATATACACCCTTCTCTTGACATTCAACTTGACTTAACATCAAACCATCTTTCTGTACCTCCTTCAATTCTAACTGCTGATTTACAACTCAAATAGCCACTATGTATTGTTTGATATAATGTCCCATTTCCAGCATATAACTGGAGCTTTTTTTGAAAAGCTTTCCTCTTGGCTCTTTGACATATGCCTTTTCCAGATCTACAAAACTTACCAAGTATGGATCAATATTATATTCCCATGATTTCTCAACTATTTGTCTTAAAGTGATAATCTGATCTAGACAACCTCTAGTTGGCTTGAACTCAGCTTGTTCTTCTCCAAGCTTCCCTTTGCAATTTTTCTTAGCTGTTTTTCAAGAATACTTGCATAAATCTTACCATGAAAACTCAGTAGAGAAATTCCTTTGTAATTCTCACGTTCAGCTTTATTCCCTTTCATATATAGTTGGCTACTATGAGTGCTCTACTTCAATAATCCTGGAATTGACCCTCTGAATAGGCTTTCGGAATTATGCAGTGTAGCAACTGTAAAACTTTTATACCTCCATGTTTTAGCATTTCTGGTCAAATATCATATACTCCAGCTGCCTTTCCACATTTCAGGTTTGTGATAGCTTTTTTATTCTTCAAGTACAGGTATATATTCCAGATGGCATTCTTGTTGAGTGTTTTCTACCACCATTCTGTTCACTGTTTGTTTCATTTAGTGATCTTAATCTTTCAAAGTAATTACTCCATACATCTAGGATATCTTCATCCTGAGTTTTCATATCCCCTTTATCACATCTAATTCCTTTTACAGCACTCTTTCCTCCATTTCTGAGCTTTTTTTTTTTCAGTAGCCTCCAGAATATTTTATGACCTTTCCAATATTTATTTTCTATGTTCTTACCAAAGTCTTTTCATGACTTTTGTTTAGCTAATTTTACACAATGCTTTTCTTATGTTTTACTCTGTATTCCATAATAGTACAAGCTGACTTGCTTGCCAGGAACTTTCGGTGTGCCTTCTTCTCTTCCTTGACTGCCTCTTTAACATTCTCAGTCCACCATGAAGTTCTAATTTTTCTATCCTTGCACACAACCTCACCACATGCCTCTCTGTATGAATCAATCAAAGTCTTTTGAGTTTGCCACTGAATCTCCAAGGTTTGGTTCTTGTTTTCAAACTCTTTTTAAGTTTTTTTTTTGAATAATGTTTGTGTATTTGAGTCTGCAGTTCACATCTAATATCTATTCAACTTTGATTCATTTCAAAACTTTCTTATGCACCCTTCTTTTCAGTATGAAGTTCTATTTTATTCTGCTCAACACTAAATGGTGATCACCTCCTGTTTCAAATTCTCTGTATAACTTTTAATTCTATTCTTATTAATATCAAGTTTACATGATTCTTCATATATCTATCAATACCTGCAATGAATTTCACATTATCACTAACTTGTAATGAGTGATTTGTGCAATGCTACATAAAATAAAGATACCAAGAAATTATATACTTGATTTAATCCTTGATCCAAGTGTAAGTAAACAAAGTTTGCGCCTGAAGTATTTTCAGGACTTGGGCAACTCGTATATAGAAGCTAATGACTTCACATCACTTGCTTTAGTATCCCATAATGCAAGCCACATATCCTTGCTGACATGTTTAATGCTATGCATTGTGGGAAGGGTCACTACCCAGAGCAGTTTCGACCTTTATTGAGGCCTCATCAGTGGGAGCTAGACCCAGAGGTGATACCAAGGTTGAAGTAATTCAAAGGTCATAATTTCATATACAAGTAGCCAAAAGGTGTCACACCTTATTATTAAGATACTCTGGATTAGAGATAGTTGTTGGAAGTATTTTAGTTTAATAAGTTTTTTAATTTATATTATAACCAAGTGGAAAAACTTCCAACAAGTATCTCTAATCCAGAGTATTTTAATAATAAGGTGTGATACCTTTTGGCTACTTGCTTATGAAATTATGATTTCTGCATTACTTGAAGCTTGGTATCACCTCTGGTCTGGTTCCCACTGATGAGACCACAATAAAGGTCGGAACCGGTCTGGGTAGTGACCCTTCCCACAATGCATAGCAGTATACATGTCAGCAAGGATATGTGCATTGCATTATGGGATACTAATGCAAGTGATGTGAAGTCATTAGCTTCTGTATACGAGTTGCCCCAGTCCTGAAAATACTTAAGGAGCAAACTTTGTTTACTTACACTTGGATGAAGGTTTAAACCAAATATATAATTTCTTGGTATCTTTAATTTATAATATAACCAAGTGGATAAACTCCCAACAGCAATGCTACATAATTCATTAAGGGATTTTTATTATTATTATTTTTTTCATTAGTTTGGTAACACCACTTTTAGAGCCCATCATGGCAGCTGCACCATTACATGTGACACAAACTAAGTAAGATTTAAATAGCTTTCCACCATACTACTGAAAACAATTGAGCAGAGACTCAGGTATCCCTTTCGCATGTAACATTTTCCAGTTTGATCAAGGCTGTGCTCATTACACTGTCCAGTGTACAGTTACGTAACATTGTCTAATCATCAGTGAAATTTTATTGTTCTGACACGGTGTGTCATTGTGGGTAATTGGAATATTAAATAGCAGGAGAGATGGTGAGATGTATGTAGTGTATTAGAACAGAGTGTCCTCTCGCAATGAGGTCTTGGACTCTTTGAAAGTGTTACAGTAATAATAATTATCTCCTTCTCAATCATTCTCAGTCCTACTTACTATATATTGAAAGAACTCTCTAGGTTTTTTCTTCACCTGATTGGCCAATTTCTGCTCATATTGCATGTTTGCTCTCCTTATGAACTGAGCCATTGTCCTGGCCTGCTTTTTGTACCCCTCATGCACTCATTTTATCTTTATCCTGTGTTGCATTCATAAAGTGTTTATTTTTTACAGCTTGCATACTAAGTCTCTTCATTCATTCATTCACTATTTAATTTATGAATCAGGGATATATAAAATAAATTAAGGAGAAATATACAACGATGACTCTAAACTCTTTTTAGAATGTGCTTTGCATTATGGGAGATACTGAGACAAGGAGTGATGAGAGCTTGGTCCACCTTTGCTACGAGTTGCCAAGGGATGTCCCACCTTACCTCAGTCCTGAAGATATTTTCAGGCACAAACTTTGTTTGCTTACACTTGGATAAAGGTTTAAACTAAATTTATCATAGTCTTACCAAGTGCAAAATAAACTTCCAACATCTTTCTCTAAATCCAGAGTAATTTAATGATAAGGTGGTACACCGGTTGGCAACTCATATAGGTAAATATGACCTCTCAATTGCTTCTGCCTGAGTATCACCTCTCTGGGTCTGCCTCCCACTGATAAGACCTCAATAAAGGTCAAAACCGGTTTGGGTAGTGGCCCTTCCCTTAATGCATAGCAGTATACATGTCCGCAAGGAGATGTACTACTTTACATTATGATAGATACTGAGACAAGGAGTGATAAGAGCTTAGTCCACTTTTGCTACAAGTTGCAAGGGATGTACCACCTTACCTCATTCCTGAAGATATTTTCAGGGGCCAACTTTGTTTGCTTACACTTGGATAGAGGATTAAACTAAATTTATCATTAAACTCTTTTTAGTTTAGAATAAAGGATGATTTAAATTATGGGCAAAGGATAATTGTTTCCAGTTTAAATCATCCTAGAGAATCTCTATGCATCATGTGTGGAGTGCCTTAAACTTAGACCTTCATGCCATTTTTCATTAAGGCAAGCATAACCTAGTCACCTTCAGTACTACTAAAGTACTACTAATCCTGTCATTTTTACTTACAAAAAAGAAAGATCAGAATTTATTTTCTCTTAGCTTTGATACACAGCTCTCCAGACTGGATTATACCTCTCTTTTTGTACTGACACATGCAAGTACACACTTGCTTTACTAGCATAAACATATTGTATTTGTGGCTTCCTCAGCCTCTAAAAAACATGATATCCTTTTCCTTTCATTAATCTATTAACTATTTAAAAATTCCAAATCCACCCAACCTTAGTATGGTATTCTTTGTTCAGAGTGGCACCAAAAAACTTTCCAAAAATTCTTGAGGCTTTCCAGAGTAAATGCTTAGACTGATCCGTGATTCCACTCTCACTGACTTGCTTCAACCACTATCTCACAGTCAGTCTGTTTCAGCTTTATGTCTTTTGTATAGGCATTGCCTTAAATTAGTAATGCCCACTAAATTGGCATTACTAATTTTTCCTTCACTTTCCACTTTGCTTGTTCAGACATTAACGATATCTGAACAATATCCTTTTATGGTTGAACTGAACCCACCAACCTTTTATTTCTTCTGCTTTCCACCCAGCTTCTATTCTCTAGGACATTCTTCATGTTTTGTTCCCACAACTACAGACTCCAGCTTTTTATGAAAAAAATAAGTTGCTTCTCCTTTAAACCTTCCCTATATGTGACACAAATGTGCTGTAGTTGGTTCTGCAATCTTTTGCATGTGAGATTACAGATCTTGCTGAGCTCAAAGTTACACACACACACACACACACACATACACACTGAGTAGATTATATTAATATCTAGTCTGCTCAATGTCACTACACCTAGTTCATTCACTTCTATCCCTTTAGTGTTCATCCGTTCTGGGAAATTTGCATAGTATTGTTTACTTTCCATGAAATACACTAGCAGAGGACAGTACTTATTAAATAATTCCACTAAGTTATTTTCAATTACAACTTTTCCATCATCACAGTCCATCAGTACTACTATTTTACATTTGAAGTTGAAGATTTATCTGATGTGTGCTTCAGCAGATCAGGAGTATTTTTTTCATGTTTTAGTAACCTCATTCCCTCTTGGCTCATCAACCCTCTATATTGAGGTCAGTCAGTGATCGAGTACTCCATAATCACTCAGCTTATAGTTCTGCCTATGTCCCTTTTTTTGACAAAAACTATAACATGACTTGATTCATCTCCTTAATCAACACATCATGATCATTCTTATTAGCTAGTTTCTTCTTGTTTACCACCACCGAAGCCATCTATTCAGGGTTTGTTTCCTATGGTTTTGATACCTGTCCAGAATCCACTGGAAAAACACCACCTTATTTCACTGAAGTAAATTTAAGTTCAAAAAAATTCTTCCTTGAATCTCTCTGCCTATATTCTGACATAAATAAATGTGAATGCTTGAAATTACCTTACATTGGAAAACCAAGGGGGCACTCTATGGTTGACTGGGTGCTCCTGAGGCAAGAGAACCTAGTCATGCTCACTAGATGGCTTTATTATTATTACTAACATTAGAACTTCATGAAGTCAAGATACTCATGGACTTATGAAACTGCTATTAAAATCATTCCCTGTTTCTGCATTCACCATACTCTTCAGCAGTAAGTTTTATTCATACCACTGGAATATTCCCTTAAGACATAATATTTCATTAATTCCTATGACCTTATTAGCATTATGTTTATTTAATTCCTCATATAATGCCTATTCACTCACCATTGGGTTCCTCCATCATCATACTCTCCACACCAGGGGTTTCCAACCCTATGCCCACGGGCACCATGGCGCTCGTCAACCAATGTTTGTGCCCGCTGCTGTTCAACCATGTGCCGTATAGTTTGAAATAATCACACAACAATTCATGGCATGCTATATGATGCATGCGTTCATGACGCATGACGAGTATTAAACACATACAATGTAAAGTAGCAATGTAAAGTTAATGACGCATGACGAGTATTAAACACATACAATGCGCATTCGAAGTTGTTCATTCCAGTTTAAGAACTGGACTATCATCATATTCTCCTAATTATGAAGCACTGGCCAATGAAATGCAATGCAATGCCAAAGATCACACTAACTTACATATATATATTTAAATTTTTATATAATGTAAACTTTTTAAGTAATAAAACATTTGATTATAATGTAAACTTTATGTATTCATTTAACAAATGAATTCAAAAAATTTGCTTGAAAAAATAGATGGTGCCCGTCACCCTATCGGTATTTTATAATGTGCTCTAGGAAACAAAAAGGTTGGGAACTCTGCTCTACACATATGCTCTCCATGAGGAATGAAACATTGATTGATTGCTCATTGAATTTTCCAACTATATCCACTTAAGGGTTTCAGTCTTCCATTTTCATCTGCTAACCTTGTTCTTCCATAATTCTGGTAGTAAGGCTTATATGTTGGTTGTTCATAATTATTATATTACTTAATGAAGTTACAACGTACAATTGCATATTAATTAGAATGACTTTTAATTAATCAGCTAATGCCTTTTATTCCAGTATAGTGAGTAGGTGAGGCCTATTTTTTAACCCTTTGTAACTTTTGGAGCCTTTTTGGAACCCCAAGACTATCACTAATTATAAGCGGCAACTGATGAACACTCTGTCAAACAAGTGCCGCCATTTCTTGGTACCTTCTCTTAACAGGATATTATTATTATTATTATTATTACGGGCAACTCCGGGGAGTCATTAGACTCATCGAGGGAGGCCCCAAATCATTTTCATCACAACTATTCGACATTCATACAGTATCTATCATACCTCGCCTTAAACTCATTCACTGTCACAGCATCCACCACAGACTCAGAGAGCGCATTCCACTCATTCACTACTCTAAAAGTAAAGAACCCAGCTCTAACACCTTTACTAACCACACTTTTGCCCAGTTTCCATGGATGTCCCCTAGTCCTCCCACAACCAGCCCTGTTCTCAAAAATATCTTCTGAATTAATTTTATAGAAACCCTTCAGTAATTTGAATGTCTCAATCATATCTCCCCTCCTCCGCCTATCAACCAATTTTTGCAACCCACAAATCCTCAACCTGTTCTCATACGGTTCATTCCACAGACCTGCTATCATCTTGGTCACTCGCCTCTGGATCCTCTTCACCTCCTCCACATCAAGAAGTAACCTAGGTGACCAAATCTGGGCACAGTAGTCGAGATGAGGTCTTATCAAGGCTCGATACAGAGGAACAATAACCTGCTTGTCTCTGCTTGTCAACATATTCTTCAGCAACCAAGTGATTTGATGAGCTGATTTGGCCACTTTTGCAATGTGTCCCCTAAATTTCAATTCCTTATCCACCAACACTCCTAAATTTCGTGCCTCATCAATTTCCTGGAGCACGGTTCCACCAATGCAGTAAACTGCCTCCAATCTTTTCACACCAAAATGCATAACCTTACATTTTGCCACATTAAATTGACATCCATTATCCCTAGCCCAGACCTCCAATCTATCCAAATCATCCTGCAAAATTTTGACATCATCTGCATTCACTATTGCCCTACCCAACTTCGCATCATCTGCAAACAATTGAACTGTTCCTCTCAGATCCTTTCCTATATCATTTATGAACAAATTAAACAGCAGTGGTCCAAGAACAGATCCTTGTGGTACACCACTAGTCACAGGCCGTCTTATGGACTCTACTCCTGAGTAAACCACTCTCTGATATCTCTCCGTCAACCACCCTCCTATCCATCTCACCAACCCTATGTCCATTCCCATATGCTGCAATTTACTGATTAGAATTCCATGTGGTATTCTGTCAAAGGCCTTAGCAAGGTCCAGTAGAATCACTGTAAACCCATTACCCTTATCCAGTTCAGCCGTCACTGTGTTATATTATGTGAGCAAGTTACTGAGGCATGACCTACCCTTCACAAAACCATGCTGTCCCCGATACAGTATCCCATTTTCTTCTATCCAATCTTGTATTTTCCTCTTGACTATTTTCTCTAAGACCTTGATAATGATTCCTGTTATGCTGATTGGCCGGTAATTTTCAACAGCAGCCTTGGAACCACCTTTGTGCAGTGGAACTATTTTCCCCTCTTTCCACCCCCTTGGGACTGACCCAGTCCTGAGGCTCAAATTAAACAAAATGGTCAAGGGCACTGACAATTCTTTGGCCGCTTCACGTACGACACGAGCTGGTATACCATCCAATCCCACAGATGTATTGACATTGAGGTTCTGTAATAGACTAGTTACCTCTACTTCATTCATCACAATTCCAGTATAAGCTGTTGGTTCTTCCATTTCCGCAAATTCACCACCTGGATGATATACTCTTGCAAAGTGCTCGCTCAGTAATTCCACAACATCGACTGATTCGGTTACCTCCCTACCCTCAGCATTTTTTAAGATCATTCTACCATGAGCATTTTTCCTTTTACTTGCAACATATTGAAAAAACTGTTTGGGATTCTCTTTAGCCTGCATGGCCAATTTCCTTTCGTAATCTGCTTTTGCTTTTCTTACCACCCTTGTTACCATCCTGGCTTGAGCTTTATACTGTTCATGCACCTGATGATCACCCTTCTCCTTAAATTCCCTCCACAATTGTTTCTTTTTTTGCAGCTCAAGCTTAATAGTGTTATTCATCCATTTAACCCCTACCTGATTTATTATTCGGACTCTTGGTATACAGTCAACCATTGCCTCCTGCAAACAGTTCTTAACCACCTCCCATGCACTATCAACATCCAGCCCTTGCAGTTTTACATGCCATGGCATTGAGCCAAGCACACACCTAAGCTTGTCATACTTAGCAGCCCGGTAATTCCACATGTACCCTGTCTTAATTGTAAATTCGACTCCTTTAGCCACCTCCCAAGTCATGACCTTATGGTCACTCTCACCAATTGGTGGCAACATGGTCATGTTCGTTACAGCTACATTCTCAGTTGCAATTACTAGGTCCAGCACTCTTTGCCCCCTGGTATTTTCCAATACATGTTGCCGTAGATAGTTGTCCCTTAATAACTGCATAAAATCCAATAACTTCCTCCCATTTGCCCTCTCCTCTTTCCAGTCAATGTTACCATAATTGAAATCACCCATAATAATTACCCTCCTTCCACTCATTTCTTCTATTTGCTTATGCATACTATCCCCACCGTCCACTCCATCACCTGGCCTATAGCAGCACCCAATTGTATATTTTTTTCTGCTAGATTCTATCT
The DNA here is from genome assembly GCF_054136105.1 of Typopeltis vanoorti. Lineage (NCBI taxonomy): Eukaryota > Metazoa > Arthropoda > Arachnida > Uropygi > Thelyphonidae > Typopeltis > Typopeltis vanoorti. The sequence goes on from NC_143560.1 coordinate 114,558,519, forward strand.
CACACCAAACAGCCTCAAATGTGCTTTTTTCCCCATCCTGCAGTTCAACTTCTATACTCCTTGGCTGAAGCTCATCAGCTATCATCAATAACACTCCTCCCCCCTTTTTATTCACCCTGTCACTCCTGAACACGCTATACCCGTCGCATTCAATCCCACTAGCTTTAGCATCTTCTGTCAGCCATGTTTCACTAATACCGACAACCTGTGGCCTGGAAGTGCCAACCATGGCCAAAAACTCTTCCTTCTTGTTCCTAATACTCCTGGCATTAGTGTACATGAATCGCAGAAGCCCATTTGTCCCATCCCTACTTTGATGCCTTATACTAACTATCCCATTCTGATTTGTTGTCCGTTGTACTCGCCCGGGCATAATATACTCATTCATACACTTAACTGCCCCCCCTAAAGTCTGCATATCTACTCCCCCCCTCTTAATAAATCTAGTTTCCCTGAGTCTGTACATCCACTTCCACATCATTCATCAACACTCTTTCAAGTCTCCGTACACCAACTCCATTCAAATGTAACCCATCCATCTTATATAAGTCCTTTCGCCCATCGAACTCTTTCCACACATCCACAAATTCCACACCACTCTCCATGCATAACCCACACATAAAGTCATTGGCAATTTTGGCCCTCCTTCTAAGCACTTCGCTGTCATACCGCGGTAAGATACTCACCATCCTAACTCTCTCACTCTTCTCTTTTGCTACCTCAAACAACTCCCTCACATCCTCTATCATTTCCATTTTGTCCTCTTTCAAATCATTCGTTCCTGCCACGATTATCATCTCTTTCACCCTCTGTTTTTGCAGTCGAATGTTCTTGTCTTAAATAGTGTGGGTTCTATGATTGATTTTCTTAAGTTCATAGTATGAAAAACCTGAGATTCCAGGAGAAAACATCTACTTGCCCATTCCAGAGATTGACTAACTCTGGAAATATTTCCAATATTTTGGCTAAGTCAAACTGCTATTATCAAGGAACAATGAACAATATGTAATTATAGCATTATCTCCCATCATCATCATTCTTTCTTTTACTTGCCACTTTCCACTCAGAGATGCAAGTCATCCTCTTTTTTTCCTGCTCTTTATAGTCCTCATGCATCTCTGAGTGGAAGTATAGTGTGTGTGATGCATGCAAGAAATCAGAAACAAGAGATGAAGTGAAAAATCAGGAGAGTGGTATTTATTTATTATTATTATATAATGTACGACAGTAAATTACAATGATGACATAACACACCAATATAACAGATGTGTGACAACTAAGAGCCACATAAAAGAAAGTTTTACAAAGCAATTTTAAATTTTTCAAACCAGTTTATTGCTTCCATTGTAACATTATGTATATCTTGTATAGTGCCCTCAAGAGCATGTATTGGGAAGTCCAGTAAAATATGGTCAGTAGTTTGAAAGTGATAACTACAGTCACAAGCAGGAGCATCGGTTCATTTCCATTTATGTAGATAGTGTTTACATATGCCATGACCAGTTCTAATATGGTTTAAGATTGTCCAAAGATCACGTGGTAGTCGAAATCCAGGTAGTTTAGATGTAGTGACTGATATAGCTAATCTGGGATTATTATAGTGTTGGAGCCATTTGTCTTTCCATCTATTAGTCAAGTTGAAAGATTCACCTATTATTTCCTTTGCTGTTCTCCAAATAGGATTTCTTGATTTCAGTCTCCTTGTGTGTGTGTGTGGGGGGGGAGATTTTGTATGTCTTCATGGTTAGGTAGGTTAACATTGTTGGTTAAATTTGACCATAATTTAGCAAGAGCTGTTTTTTTGCGTCAGTTAGGAGTTGTGATGTTACAGATGACAGGGAGCAAATAATTTGGTGTAGATATTATAGTTCCTGTTATTATTCTCATTGTTTGATTAAGTTGGATGTCCACCTTAGAAGTATGAACAGTGTTGAGCCATATAGTTTGCCCACAGATTAGAGACCCTGCGACACTTCTGCACATGTCACAAAAAGGAGAATCTGTACCGATAATTGGGTAATCAATCCATATTGTGGGATGAGTTGTTTATTATTACATGTCAGAAAATTAACTTCTGTTTTATGATCATTGTAGTTAACTATGTTGCTTGTATAACAGTTGGAAAATTTTATCTATAAAGCACATGATTTCGCGTGTTGGCAACCACTTCGTGCGTCCTTCATTTTTTTCTTCTCTTCAGCATGAATCGACTATTCTTGGCAAGTTTCCAAGTGGAGATCTCTATAAAGCATGAGCATACTATACTGGGAGCAGTACTCCATAGTTGAATAAACCAAGGCCAAAGCTGATAGATATAAGGCTTCAATATCTGCACCAAAAGTTGAACCAGCCAGCAGTAGAAACAGTAGTAGTGTGAGAGATGAAGACAGAATGGTAATGCAAGTGGAAAAGGGAAATGGGACGAGGAGCCTGGATGGACAGGGAGATATGGCATAGGGAGAGTGGATGTTGAAAGTGGCAGTGAATGTGTGTGTATGAAGATGGAGTATATTGCAATGTGGGATGAAAGTTGAGACTGAGCAGATATGTGTGGTAAGTGGTGATAAGGCAGGTGTGGTGGAGAAATTACAATCAACAGGGTGACTTGGATAGGACAGGTTATATACCTAAAAATAAATTATTCTGTTTGTCTATAAATGCCAGACGTATCAGAAATAAGGGAGAAGAAATGGTTTCACTGATTGAGTTTATTCACTCCAAAATCATTATCATCATTATTATTATTATTAACATTTGACCTCATTGGAGTCAGAGACTCATCTTGGAAGGCCACACTATTGCACAATGCTCATCCAACACACACTATTGCACAAAGTGCTCATTCAACCGTGCCTTAAACTGATTCAATGTGTCTCCCCACAACACACTCAGGCAATGCATTCCATTCACCAACCACCCTCCATGCAAAGAACCTACTCTTCTGTTCACACCCTCCTTATACAGTTTCCAGTGATGGCCCCTTGTTCTACTCACTTCTCCCATTCTATGAAAAATTTCTTCCATGTCGACCTGATAACAATCCCTGACTAGCTTGTATGTCTCAATCATATCCCTCCTCTTCCTCCTATTCACGAGGCTCTGCAACTTACATTCTCTCAATCTGTCCTCATACTCCACATTCCAAAGACCACTGACTACCTTGGTGAATCTTCTCTGGACCCTTTTCAACATATCCTCATCACAATGAAAACCCGGTGACCAAATCTGAGCACAATAATCCATATGAGACCTGATCGAGGCCTTATACAATGGAATCATCATAACCTTTCTATTTCTGCATGTCAGGGTCTCTGCATTATTGCCATTATCCGATGTGATGTTTTCACAACCAAGGGTGTGCCAGTAGTGTCCGGTGCCTGTGTGCAAAACTTTAGTTGGCACCCCCTATCTCCCCTTCCAATAAAAAAATCACTTTAAAAAGTTTTTTTTTAAAGTATTTCCTCTTCTTTGGTACCTTTACTATCCTGGCGCCTATGTGCATCGCACACATTGCACATATGGCCGGCGTGCCCCTGTTCACAACTTGTGCAATGTGGCCCCTGAATTTCAGGTACTTATCCACCATCACTCCTAGATGGTGGACAAGTAATCATCTCCTTTACTTCCATTAAAGTTTCCTTACCAAGTGTATACTTTACATTCCATCGTTGCTTACCAAATCTCAATTAGGTACCAAATCTGATACCTATCTGACAACCAGTCGCTGATCCAACTCAGAAGTCTGTTATCCAATCCTATCTGATTCATTTTATTTAATATTCATAAGTTTAATAATAATAATAATAATAATCTTCTCTACTCTTCATAGTTCTTCCCAACTTTGCATCATCTGCAAACAACTGAATATCTCCATTCAAATCTTCGTCAATATCATTAACATACAAGTTAAACAGTAATGACCCTAAAACTGACCCCTGAGGTACACCAATAGTGACTTTCCTCTTCTGGAATGTTGCTCCCCCATACACCCCCATGCTTCCCAATAAAATCATTGAATGCAGTTGAATAAAGATGATATTCTAACTCAAATAGAAATGGAAGGATACAGTATTTTTCATAAGGATAGAAAGGAGAAGAAGGGAGGGGAGGGTGCTGCGGATGATAGCAGGCGAATTAAGTCCACATAAGGTATACATGAAAGAGGGAAATAGTGGCAATGGTTATGAGGCAGTGTGCTGTAAAGTGGAGGTTGACAGGAAGATATATTTAGGTGCTATATAGGCCCAGAAATGTTGAGGGTGGTGATGAAGAAATGTATAAACAACTTGGATTAATGAACAAAGGAATAGTAATTATTATAGGTGATTTTAAATTATAGCATTATAGATTGGAATGAAGAAATAGCAGGAATAAGGAAAATGAAGTTCTCGAGTTCTGGAGAGATAACTATCTCAGGCAGCAAGTAAAGGAGGGCATGTGAGGATCGAGAGTTTTAGATTTGATCATTACATCAGAGGATGTGAATATGAGTGGGGTTTTACACTTTCCTCCAGTTAGTGAGAGTGATCATGAAGTGATGACCTGGGCTGTGGCTAGCCATATGCAGACTTTTTGTGAGGAAAAGATATATGTGGAATTATAAGGCTTGCGGTTATTACAAGCTTAGGAGACAGCTTGGAGTTATAGCATGGAACAAGGAGTTGAGCAAAGGAAATAAATGTTGCTTGGGAACTGACAAAGAAATTCATAACGGCATCAACGTGTGAATGCATTCCAACAGGCTGAATAATGTAGATGTAAAATGGTTGAATGAGGAGCTTAAGTGTGAAATCCAGAAGAAGAAGAAGGTACTTTGGAGGCAGTACAAGATGAATATAATGGTAATAATCAGTTATGTGAAGAGTATAAAGAGCACGGCAGGAGAGTGAGCTACTTATAAATGAATGGCAAGTAGAAGGAAGAATAATCATGGTAAAATGATAATAGATGAAAATGGTAGAAGTTAACTGCTGCAGAAGAAATTTGTGAGATATTCGATGATCAATTTATGAGGTGTTTCAACCTGATCAGGATGGAATCATGAGGAACGTAAGTGGAGAGGACATAGGAGAGGATGACCTAATTGTGAGTGAGCAGGAGGTATTTGAGGAAATAAATAACCTTGAGGTCAATAAGGTGATAGGATTTGATGGCATAACAAGCAGCATGCAAAGGAGAGGATGCAAGGATCGAGAGTTTTAGATCTGGAGTTTTAGAATGTGTTTATTAAGAGTCTTATCACAGCACAGGTTACAAAGGACATGGAAGGAGGTTAAAATTGTTCCACTGTATAAAGGTGATGATATTTTAATTTAAAGCCACAAGGCTGTGGCTTTAAATTATAGGTCAATTTGTATATCTGAAGTTGTGATGAAGATACTAGAGAGAGAGAGAGAGAGAGAGAGAGAGAGAGAGAGAGAGATATTGGCTAGCAGTAGGATACAGAAATGAGTTGATAACAGCAGTATTCTCTGTGGTTATCAGCATGGGTTTGTTAAGGGGAGATCATGTTTTATTAACTTATGTACTATAACAAGTTGACAGACAAATACCTTGGAAAGATGAAATGCATATACAGTGGTGTACTTGGATTTTGCAAAAGCTTTTGATAGGCTCCCACACAGGCCCAGCTGTGCTATGTGTGAAGTATGCGATATACACAGGCACTGCAGAAGAAAAGGCACCTAAAAGATGTCAAAAAAATATGAGATAAGAGTTTAAACGAACAATGAATGGTACAGAATGGCACATATAATTATGAATGTACGTTGTCTTCCATTCAGGCCTGTTCAGATCTTTCCGGAAACGAACATATAAATTCTGAAATTGTATCTTGGACTCGATATATCATTGTAATTTTTGATTAAAATTTATGAAAATATACCTTAAATAGTTCTTTATTTTTTGATGTATCATAAATCAACTTATGATTAATTGTTGAGTTCCATGTAAGGGCTGTTCCACATGCATCTGATCCGATTAAAATCTGGATACTAGACAAAAAAACAGCCTCCATGTGCTGTCGCCTATAGAGTTGCATTGATAAAACAATATGATGGATGGATGTTTGGCAAAATACAGAATCGAAAAAACCAATTTTGAATTTTGCCAAACATCCACGTTCATAAAACACAATATAATGGTGAATTTTGTCAAACATCAATCCATCATATTGTCTAGTATCCGAATTTTAATCAAATCGGATGCATGTGGTCCGGCCCTAAAAGTCGGCTTACTACTGATAACTCATTCGAGCCTGTTACATTAGTGGGCTGTTAGGGCAGTGTCAGTGACACAAAATAATCGGTGAACTCTCGAGTCCAATGCAAAACATTCTTGTAAAATTCTCTTATCTATTTTCGTTGAATCTTCCTGAGAGAACTAAGTAGGCTAGTATTCTGTAACATTTCCAACAAGTTATATTGAACAATTGTTGGTATAAAAGAAATATTGTTTTGTATAAAAGACATAAAGGTAAGATATTTCACTTGCTTTAGAAGAAATATACCTATGTAACTATGCTAAAAAAGATTTGTAGAAATTTTTAATTCTTTGAAACAAAGTAAATTTATCTATTATGAATCTTCGTGGTCAAGGCTACGACAATGGAGCCAACATGTGAGGTAAAAGAAACGGTGTGCAGTCTCAAATTGCAAATATCAATCCAAGAGCCTTTTTCATTCCATGTGTCTGCCATTCCTTAAATTTAGTCGTTGTTGATGCAATAAATGAAGCTATTGAAATTGTTAATTTTTTTTCAACCATTCAAATAATTTACAAGTTTTTCTCAGGATCGACAAAGCATTGCCATATTTTTCAGTCCATGTGAAATTGTTAAGCCATATTAGATGAGAAAGCCATGTTAATGCCGTTGGTGCTTTGAAGACCAGATTGAAAGGTATTTATTCTGTGTTAAAAAAAGTCATTCAATTGGAAAAAGATTCACTTACACATATAACAGCAGAATCAATTGCATCAAAATTAGATAGTTTTGAATTCATTTGTGGATTAATGATCTGGCACGACGTACTTACAGAAATCAATTGTGCAAGCAAGTTGTTACAATCACAAAGCATGAATGTTAAATCAGCAGCAACTGCGTTGAAAGGACAACTGAATTTCTCATTTCCCATAACTCTGAAGATTCCTTCGAGAATTATATTTCCCAAGCAAAATGCATCGCAATAGATGCAGATTTAACAGATGATTTTAGTCCTGAGTTAGATAATCGGATCTGAAATAGAAAGAAATTCTTTGACCAGGAACCAGATACCCTGGAGCCCATTGATGCGAAAAGGAAATTCAAAACCAAATTTTTTGACATTTTGTTCACAACAGCAATTACTTCAATGAAGGAGTGTTTTGATTAATTTAGTAGCGTTTTGGAGCCCTTTGAATTTTTGTACAACATTACAGAATGTGATAACATGGAAGACCAACAATTGGAAGAAAAATGTAGTTCATTAGAAAAAGCATTAAGTGACAAAGAAAATAAGGACACTGAAGTAGAAGAACTGAAAATAGAGCTGAAATTATTATCTAGAAAAATTGAAGAAAACAGTACACCAGAAATGGTTTTGAAGTGGATTTATAACAACAACCTTGAAGAACTCTATGCAAATTCACTGATTGCATTGAGAATACAATTGACTTTGTCCGTTTCAGTTGCTAAGGGAGATAGAACATTTTCTAAATTACAATTAATAAAGAACTACCTGCGATCAAGCATGAGTCAAGAAAAATTAAATGGTTTGCCACTAATTTCAATAGAAAATAATATTGCTCAGTCTATCAGCATTGATGTACTGCGACAGGATTTTGCTAAAATGAAAGCCAGACAAGTCCCTTTTAGCAAAATTAATGTAAAGAATATTTGAATATATCTCTTAACTTTACATTACTATTTTATATTATTTTGAAAATTTATATAACTTGAAAAAATTTGTATAAGCAGGACTAATCCATAGGTAACATTATATTGTAAAGCGGTTTTTTTCATTTGTTTTTCACTTCCTGTTCATTTTATTCACACTTTATTAAAAAAAAAACTTTTTTGGATAGGCATCGAACATTAAGCGCACACACAAGAAAAATACTATTCACCAGTCCTGCTCCCACATAATAAACTATTAAATAAATTGAAACAGATGGGATTGGATAATAGATATCTGAGTTGGATCAGTGACTGGTTTTCAGATAGGTATCAGAATGTTGTATATAGGGGTGCAGTATCCCAAAAGCAGAAGGTCACTAGTGATGTAATGCAATGCTCCGTTTTGGGTGTTCAATTTGTATATTAATGATATTGGAATTGGTTTAACTAATGATATACAGCTGTTTGCAGGTAATGCAAAATTGGAGATAGCAATGCAGAGTCAAGCAGATGTTATAGCCTTGCAGGAGGACTTGAATAGATCACACGAATGGGTAGGTAAGTGGAACTATCAGTTCAATGTTGCTGAGTATAAGGTTTTGAGATTTGATAAGCAACAATGGGATGCAAATTATACCCTTGGTGGGGAAACTTTATAGGAGGTAGAGGAAATGATAGATCTAGGAATGATGGTGAACAAGTACCTGAAATTCAGGGGCCACATTGCATAAATTGTAAAGACATCAAATCAGATAATGGCTATGATGCAGAGGACCCTGACATGTAGAAATAAAGAGGCTATGATGATGCTATTGTATAGGGCCTTGAGAAGCTTCACAAAGGTGGTCGATGGTCTTTGGAATGTGGAGTACCAGGACAGATTGAGAAATTATAAATCGCGAAGCTTCATAAATAGGTGAAAGAGGGGGATATGATTGAGTCATATAATCCAACCAGAGGTTGTTATCAGGTTGATAATGTTGCATTGCTTGTTTGGGAGGGCAAGCTTCAAAAAATAAGTTACAGTCTCCCATAAACAAAACCCTCTTTCATGATTTGTTCCTTAAACATAGAAGGATTATCTAAATCCAAAGCCGAAGTCATCTGAAAAATTGCCAAAGACAAAATGATTGATATCCTGCTCTCTAGGAAATCCATGTGCCTGACACATCTCTCAATTGACTAAAGATCCCAGGCTTAATTCTTGTGTCTTATAACTGCCATCCCAAGCATGGCCTGGCAACCTACATCCAGCCTGGTCTCAAGGATGTAACCCGATACATTCAAAATACCACCATCTACAACGTCTACAAACCATCATTGCAATCCTGGCCTGACTAGATGGACTGGCTGCCACCTTAACCTGCTATCTATGTTGGTGACTTCATCTCATCACACCATGTGGGGCTATTCCTCTAACAACCAGGATGATGATAATCTAGTTAAATGGATGGATATATATATATATATATAACCTGTATTTGATTGAAGAGTGCATTCTTGCTTGGCCTACACCCCCCCGATCTGTGATAGTCTCTAAAGACTCTGAAGACTACCCTTTGCCAACAACCAGAACCATTCTCAACAGATTCCCTAACAGCCAGCATTGTCCTACACTAATAGAGACAGGTACATCAATCCCAATCATCAGTGGAATGCCAATTGTTAGATGGAAACTTCACAGATTCAACTGGAATGTATTTGAAAAGCAAATCGAGAAAATCATTACAGTAATGAAACCCACCCCCTAATCGCTATCCCAGATTTGCTAAACTAATCAAAACTGCAACCAAAGCCTCTGTTACTAGAGGCTACAGAAAACAATACATCCCATGCTGGAGTAGGGATACCGAGGAACTTTTAACCAAATAGGAAAAATCTGAAGGTCCAACTATTGCTAAGGAGCTCATAGCAATACTTGACAAAAACAGAAAGGAAAAATGGATCTCAACCATCCATGACCTTGACTTCTCCAAATTTAGCCAGTAAAGCTGGTCACTTCTGAGAAAATTGGGAGAAGGGGGGGCAGAACCGACAACATACAAACCATCAGAGATAACTCCTGATCAAATGGCTAATCATTTACCGAAAACCTCCAAGATAAGTCCCAGCTCTACCAGGAAAATAACTGTGCCGTCTTCCATCAGAAAAAATCTGAAGATGGCCTTCAAAGCTTCCTGAACTTGTACAGCCAGTTTCTCTTGAAGAGGTGCAGGAAGCCTTAAAACTCACCAAGAATGGCAAGGCTGCTGGAGTCGATGGTATCCTCCCTGGGTTTCTAAAACATCTCGGCCAACGAGGTCAAACATGGTTGGCCACCATTTTCTCAAATATTATAACAACTGGAAAACTCTGGCAGGAAGCCAAAATAATTGCTGTGCCCAAACCAGGAAAAGATCCAAATAATGTCAAAATCTACGACCTATCTCCTTGCCTTGCTCCACCTTTAAATTTCTTTGAACGAATTCTCCTTAAGAGAATTTCACTCATTGAAAGAGCACTCCCGATTGGACAAGCTGGCTTCAGGCCAGGAAGAAGTTGCTGTGACCAGGTCCTGGCTTGACAACACAGATTGAAGCAGACTTCCAGAAGAAACTTAAATCCAGAGTCACTTTCATCGACCTAACCTCATCTTATGACACAGTCTGGATCAGGGGCCTCCTCCTAAAGCTAAGCAATATCATAAGGTGCAAAACAACTTTCCAGATTTTTGAATCCATTCTCTCCAACAGAAAGATCCAGGTCCATATTGGTGGAAAAAAGAGCAGGTCAGATTCCTCCACAATGGTCTTCCACAGGGCTCTGTGTTATCTATTTTACTATTTAACATCTACATGTCTGACTTACCACATACCAGCTCACGCAAATATGTATACACTGATCATCTCGCTATCCTACACCAGTCCACCTCCTTTGCCAACCTGGAAACAGCCTTCAAGAACTTCAAGCAGTTCTTCTTTACCTGAAGAACACTCCTTCCAGAGCATTCCACCTGAACAATGCAGAGGCAAATTGACACCTCAACCTCTTTCTGTGACAAAATGGTAGAACATGAACCTCACCTGAAATACCTTGGAGTGAGCCTGGACAGAAACCTAACCTATAAAAGGCACATCACCAACTTGTCCAACAAAGTTAAAACAAGAAATAATATCATTTGACGGCTTGCTTGAACAACCTGAAGTTATGGTGCTGATGTCTTAAGGTTGTTTGCACTAGCCTTCATATTCTCTGAGCAGAATACTGTGCCCCTGTCTGGGAAAGAAGTGCACACACTAACATTATAGACACTCAGCTAAACTCTATCATGCACACAATTAGTGGGACACCGAGAGGCACCCCTCTCCCCTGGTTGCCTGTCCTATCTAACATTGTTCCGCCAAATATACGGAGAAGACATGCCTCGATTAAAGTATTTAATAAAGTAATGAGCAACCCACTCCTGCCCCAGACTCTCATAAATCCAAGTAGTATTCGCCTAAAATCACTAAACCCTTCCTGGTCCATGGACAAACTCTCTTCAGCTGCCTTACCATCAACACTTGACGTGTGGAGAGAACAATGGTCCAACAATCTTTCAACAAATGGTTTCCTGTTTGAAGATCCCTGTGATCCACAGCCTGGTTTTGCTCTTCCTAGGAAGATTTGGTCATCTGTCAACAGGATCAGAACAAACAAGGGCAAGTGTGGCTACCTACTGCATAAATGGAGACTATTAGACCATGCTTATTGTGACTGTTCCCCTGTGGCCGAGACGATCACTCATATTGTGAACGGTGCCTATTGCATGGTGGTGGCCTCCAGGACATCCACGAGGTGATAGATGAGGCTCTGGATTGGCTTTCTTGTCTGGATATTGACCTGTAGTTGCTTTTGCCATAAGAATAAATAAATAAATTGCTTGAATGTGTTTTGAATGTAGACACATTAAATCAGTTTAAGGAAAAGTTGGATGAGCATTTTATGTGATAGTCTATACCATTGCTTCCCAAACTTCTGGATGTCAGGGCCCCTTAGCAAAAATTAAAATATTTCATGGCCCCCCTCGAAAAAAAATCGTAATAGAGAGATATATTATTATAATATTTATTGTATTTATATTCGATACAAAACATACACAGCAAATATTGAAAAAATCAAGTGCAAATATTACGTTTTTTGCCTCTTACGTTTGGTTCTGAAGACGATGCGGGCTGTTCTGGTAAAATATGAAATACTGTCCTTTTTTTTTCTGTTTATGCTTCTGATTGTTCGCGGGAATTTTTTTAAATTTTTTATGAGCCACTTATCCATCTCAGGGTTAAATTTTTTAATGTAGAATAGATCAAATAATATCACCACTTACCGATACTGGCACACCACAGACTGATAACATGAAATTAGTGAATATTACCTGAATAAGGGAATCCCTTGACCAGGAACATTTTTCTCTTTATTGACTTTTCTCCCTTTACAGTAATTAAGCCTAACGCGAAACAGACAGCAAAGGCAGGTTATTAAAACATGCATATGATTGGTGCGGTATTAACAAAAAACCGAAAGATAAAAGCATAGCTGACAATTGAGTTGAAATGCTAACTCTCTTCAACCGAATTCCATATGTGAAACTGCCATAACATTCATTATATATATATATATTACTTAGTCTTAACACTTTTACGAATTTTAACACGTTCGGTTGAATTTTACTGCTGCCTTGGGAAACCGAACTCACATACATCTAATTAATAACAATAGTTTTTAGTTAGATGCTGTGTTTTGCCCATTAAACATATGGTTTTGTTTCAGTCTATACAGCATAGTTTTTGTATGACGGGACATGTGATTCATTAATTAGTGTGTTTTTATCCCAGTTGTCTCTAATTGCACTATTTGTTGAGAAATATATTACACAGACTCCTCATACCTTATTCACTGGCATAATAAAAGTACTTGTTTTTATTGCCTCTGCAGTATAGTGGCTATTAGGGAGGGGTGTTGTTTACCAATGCAAGCAAGTTACTATCTCTCCACATGAACTTGTTTAAGCTTTTTTTCATATGTGAAGTATATGCGAAACTTTTATTGGTAACAGAAAACTAGCTCGGATGACAGTGATAATATAAAATGAGTTTTGATATGTATATAAAGTCAATATCAACAGTCCTTGATTACGGACACGTGATGAAAGGGACAGGAAGGTTTGGAGCTTCCCTGGAGAGCATTCGAAGTAAATACAATTAACCACTGCTTTGAAATGAAACATATGAATAAACAATATTTACTAATATTCATTAAGTGCCGAAATACGCAGGAAGCAAAGTTTGTGAACCAATGTGAGAATTTTTCCATTAAAATATAAAAAATAACAAAAAAGAAATAATAAAAGTTAAATACGTTTCTTTTAAAATAAAAAAAATCTACTTAGTCTTAAAACATTTTAAATTTGTTTTCATTATTTCACGGCCCCCCTCAACAAAACCTACGGCCCCCAAGGGGGCCGCGGCCCACAGTTTGGGAAGCACTGGTCTATACCACCCATGATGAGTTGCTGACTCCTTGGAGATCAGATATTAATAATAATAATATGTCATAATAATACACCCTCCGTTCAAAAAGAACCCGAACTTTTCAAAAATAGAAGAAACTAGTGGCGTCACCTGTTGTATCTTTTTGTTGTCGAGCGCGGCAACCTTCATTAGTGTTGTGTCAACTGTTTATGACATTTGTTTCATTAGAAGCAGAGTTATAGTGCCAAGAGTGACAGTGTGTTTTGATGAACAGTCAGTCTTCATGATATTCATGCTGTACGGGACGATTCTCACTATCACTCGCTTCAAAACTTCGAGATAAAACTCACCATTAACCATTTGGCCAGGCAGAATAAATTCTTTGTGGATAATAATACCCTTGGAATCATAGAAACAAATCAGCATTGTCTTTACTTTTGACTTCTCCAAGCGACTTTTTTTCGGATGACACTCTTCTGGTGGTCTCCACTCAGCACTCTGAGGCTTTGTTTCGCGGCTCATACTCAAAATACCACGTTTCTTCACCAGTAATGATCATTTCAAGAAGTTTGAGTCCTTACAAGTGGTTTTAATGAAGTCCTTGCAATGTTCAATTCGATACATTTTTTGGTTGTCAGTCCACTTATGGGGAACATATCGCGAATTCAATTTACGAAGGCCCAGACTCTCTGTCAAAATGTTGTGCACAGTTGATTTTGGAATAATTTCCAATTCATCTTCTATCAATCTCATGGATGATTTCGGGTTTTTTTGATGAAATCACACACTTTTTGGATGTTATCTTCGCTCAATCCAGTTTTTGGACGGCCTGGCATTTCGTCATCCTCAAGCGTCTCACAACCACTTTGAAATTGCTTAAACCACTCGTAAACTTGAGTATGGGATAAGCAATTCATCACTGTATGCTTTTTGAAGCATTTGATGAGTTTCGGTAAAACTTTTACCAAGTTTAACACAAAAGTCAATTGCAGCTCTCTGTTTGAAACTCATTTTCCGACCGTTCATCAAAAGACACTGTCCCTCTTGGCACTATACCTCGGCTTCTAATGAAACAAATGTCGTAAACAGTTAACACAACACTAATGAAGGTTGCCGCTTTCGACATCAAAAATATACAACAGGTGCTGCCACTAGTTTCTTCTATTTTCGAAAAGTTCAGTTTTTTTTTGGACATAGGATGTATAATGACAGAATTTTTATTCAGTCAAGATTGTATATAGAATTTGTAAGGCTGTTCATTTGTTCATTAGCATCGATATTTAATTTACACCTACATCCTCTGAAGCTGTAATGAAATCTAGATTTAAAACCTCATTTTACTCCATTCTCATGCTGCCTAAGGTAAATATTTTGTAGAAATGATTGAAACATGATTTGCTTATATCTATTTTAGCCCATATTCTATAATTAAAATCTCCCACTGATTTAATTGCCCAGTCAGTTTGTTTGAAATATATCTTGATCATTGTCCTCTAAATTTCCAGGCTTTAGCAACATTCTATTCTGTTTCTCAACATTGTATCAGATAACTTCAAACTCATCATGTGCACTGTACTTTTTCAGTTTTTTATTCAAGAATGTATAATTTCTTTGTTCTCATTAACTGTACATCGCTTCTCTTTTCTCCTTTTCTCTTGTTTGGAAGTATTGTATTTCCCTCCATTTCTATAGCTGTTTATACAAGTATTTTTCTCTGTCCTGTAGTTGGCATCTAAGTAATATTTTAACTAAGTAAACATACACACATAACCACAGTAATTAAATTAATTTTAATAAGTAAATATTTCGTTCTAAGTATCTTAGGACTTCATCAATACTATTATTTCAAACAATACTAGGATTAACATACAGTTATTGTGCATGCTTACAATGGAATCCCATTATGCATGCAGTGGCGTGTTATAGAATTAAATTAAATTAATATATCTGATAAAAAATAAATTAGATTAAATTTAAAAAATTAACATTCATAAATTTATTTTACACAATTAAGGATGACAATTTCCCAGACTTTAGGGATAGTAAGAACGTCATTATGGTTTAAGTTGGTTCTGTGAGACAAGGCTTCAGCACTTTCTTTATATAAATGCTCATGTTTATATAAGGATCTATGTAGAAGTTTGGTGTTTTTCCATTTGATGCTATGGTTTGGGTTTTCAACTCCATGTGCAATGCCAGATTTGTGCAGTTTGTTAAGACAGATATGGTCTTGATATTCAGAGATGATATTCAGAGACAAATAGGAAGATCTAATAGATCTTCCTGTTTGTCCATAGTAAGACATCTTACAGGAACATGGAACTTCGTAAATGCCAGGTAGCATCAAAGGTGAGAGTTTGTCTTTAGGAGAACGTAACAAATTATACATCTGGTTGATTGGTTTGTAGGTAGCAGCAAGTTTGTATTTCTTCATAATATTTGACAGATGTTTGGAGATGCCTTTGACATACAGTATGGGAATCCTATGGACTTGTTCTTGTCCAGGTTGATGTGTGGGGAAGTGACTGATGATTTTTCGAGTTGTTTTTGGTTTGTATCCATTTAATATGGCTGTATTTTTAATGATTTCCAATTCTTGGTTTAAAGATTTGTTGGAGGAGCAAAATCTGTGTGCTCTGGCTACTAATGATTTAATGATGCCATATATTTGAGATGGATGATGAGCACATGAATTGTGAATGTAACAACCTGAAAATTATTGGCTTACAATAGACAGAGGTGGAGATGGAACCATCTTCTTTTCGTTGGATGTGTAAATTCAGAAAGGAGATATTTTGTGAAGATTCTTTTTCTAGTGTGAATTTGATGCGAGGATGAAGAATGTTGATTTTATCAAGAAACAGGTATAGTTCTTGTTCAGAATGACTCCAGATGGCAAAAACGTCATCAACATATCGTAGTCAAATTTTTGGTTTAGGTTCAAAAGCAAAAATTTTTTCTTCAAGGTGTTCCAGAAAAAGGTTGGCTAAGTTTGGTGATAAGGGAGAGCCCATTGCTATTCCTTCCTCTTGGTTGTCAATTTTTTCTTTCTATGTAAAGTATCCAAATTTGAATAATTCCACAATATCGGATGGAAATTATTGAATTAACAAGTCTATTGTTTCTTTGTGGGGAATATTAGTGAATAGGGAGACAATGTCGAAGCTAATTAGCATGTCTGTTTCTGACAACTGAATGTCTTTTATTTTTGTGTGAAACTCTGTGGAATTTTTAATTGATGAGGCAGAGTGGCCCATGAGAGGATGGGAAGGTTAGACAAAAATGTTGATAATTTGTATGTCAGGCTGCTAATAGAATTCACAATGGGTCTGAGTGGAATGTTGTTCTTGTGAAGTTTAGGTAAACCATTCTAGGAGGCTTAGCATGGTATGTTCTGAGTATTTTTAAGGTTTCTTGATCTAAAGAAGTGGTTGCATCCTGTAACTTGTTGAGTTTCTTGAGCTGCCGTTTTGTAGGATCACGATCAAGTTGGGTGTATGTATTTTGATCTCAAAGTAATGAATTCGTTTTATGGTCATATGAATTGGTATCTAAGACAACAGTGGTATTTCTCTTGTTGGCTCTGGTGATGACTATGTTTTTATTTCGTTTTAAGGAGTTAAGAGCTTTCAATTCTGATGATGGGATATTCAAGTCCAAAGGTTTGGCATCATAGATTATTTTGGCTATTTAAAAAAAAATTTTAGTGGCTTCAGTATTGGACAGTATCCACTTGATTTATATAATTTTGCATTGCCGAAATGAAGCCTTTTGGCTCTTTATTTTAATAAATACTTTATGCACCAACTGAGAGTTGGCTTACAAAAAATATAGCTCTCTGGCACTTCTAGTTTCTTAGTGCTGATTGAGAGTTTTTGCTCTCTTAAGGTTTTTACCTGGTCTCTGAGGAGAACCAGCCAGTTCAAAACTGCTGTGAGGCTAGTGAAACCTTATCAATATGGACCAATAGAAGGCAAATATATGGACGCTTGGGCAGCGATCATGTATCCTATAAGGTCTGCACTAGGACAACTTGTAAATGCTGGCAGGTGTATTCCAGTAAGCTCTCTGGTCAGATTTCATATGAAACTTTTATAGTTTCTGCATTTGACTTTGAAATAATATTCACTGGATTTAATATTCACTCGATTTATATAACGTTACATTTAGTTGCATTAAACTGAAATCTTCGTTAATTTGCCTACCTTTCCAGCTTATTCATATCCTTTTGAATAGTTTTGAAGAATAGTTTTATGTTTTATCAGCACTATCACTAATAACCCTTCCCAAGCTTCTCATCATCTGAAATTAACTAAACATCTCCATGTAGCTTGTGACAGTATCCATTTGTAACCTTCATACTCTCTAGCACTGCTTCCACATATACAACTCTCTGATATCCACCCGAAAGCCAGTTACCAGTCCATTCCACTGACCTGATATCCAAATGCATATGTTGGAACTTAAAACAAAAACAACTTCTCATGCAGCACCCTGTCTGATGCCTTTGAAAATCGAAAAAAAAAAAAAGTAGTATATGCCTTACCCTCATCCATTGCTCTTTTTAACAGGTAACTGCATTACTAAAACAAGAGAGACCTTAAAGAAATCCATGCTGGCCTGTATAAATAATATTGCACTCATCTGCCGAATTCTGTATATGAGTTCTTGCCAATTTCCCCCAACTCTTTGCAACTACAGAAGAAATATAAACAGGTCAGTACTTTGATATCTCTATTCTGCCACCACCTTTATGCAAAGCAACTGTCTTACCCTCATTCCATCCTCCAGGAACTTGTCTCATTGGTTGGCCGAGTGGTTAGCGTACCTGCTCTCCAGCCAAAAGGTTGCGGGTTCGAATCCCGCCGTGGGCGTGGATGTTTGTGATAATCTGTGAAAATACTAATGGTGGTGGGCGGTAGATGGTGTTGGTGTAGATGGTGGTTGGTAGTTGTGGTTCATTGTAGTTGGTGGAAAGTAGTAAGTTGTAGAGTAGGTGCCCTCCCTCGATGAGTCTTTGGACTCCCTGGAGGGGTCACGTAATAATAATGATAATATGTTCACATTCTAGTGGGTCAAGCGCTACGAACGTGTTTTGAAGAGCTCCTGATTCAGATAAGTTTTACTAGGAATAATTAAGTATATATGCGTAATTGTTTAAGTAAGAGCGGCTGTAAACATTGTACACTACCGATATTATTAGTGTGGGTTTTTTTTTTTCTTGCTTAAACTAAATACGAAAACGTTAATATTAGACCTAGTAACCTGCAGAGAAAAAAAAAAAAAAAATGGCGGCGGCATTGTCATTCCATGATTTTAATTTGGATTTCAGTCGGTTCGTTAAGTGTGAGGTCTGTTATATGTATTCCTTCGACTACATAAATGATTTGTGGATGTTTAGTGCGGATGGAAGAAGGGTGTGTGCGAAATGTGACCTGAACGAGGAATTGATGAATGCGAATATGAAGGTGCTAGTACAGATTGTGTCGCGAGTGCACGTTTGAAAGAGGATGGCGAGAAAGACAGGCGAAAAAATGTTAAAAAATCAGGAAAAAAGAAAAAGAGCGATTTGACAACCGTAACGGATGTTAAAAGGGACGAAAGTGAGGCAGAAAGAAACGAAATTGAGAGAACGAATGAAAGTAGAAATGGCATGGTGCAGAAATCGCAAGTAAAAAAAATCGAAAGAATGAATGATAGTGAAAAAAGAATGACTGATGGCGAAAGTTGGACGCATGTTGGAACGAAAGTACTGAACCAAAGAAAGATGAATGACAGTAAAAGTGAGAAGAATGATAGCGAAAGTTGGACGCATGTTAGTCCGAAAGTACAGAAACAAAGAAAGATATGTGAGAGTGAAAGTCAGAGGAATGATAGTGAAAGTTGGACGTATGTTAGACCGAAAGTACGGAAACAAAGAAGGTTGAATGAGAGGGAAAGTGAGAAAAGGGGGTCGAGAGTTAGAAAGTTAGAAAGATTTAATGATAGAGTGAATGTGTCGCGAGGTTCAGAAGGTGAATTGGATTGGATGAAGCAAGAAATGAAATGGATGCGGAATGAAATTAAGAGAATTCAGGTCAAAACTATTAAAATAAATCATGATGGCATGAAAGAGATAACAAAAGATGAGCGAGTGGCGTTGTATGGCGACTCCATTATTAAAGGTGTGCTAGAGGATAAAATGCACAAGATATGTTTTCCAGGCGGTAAAATGAGTAGAGTGATTGAGGCATTGAATATGAGGCGGGAACGAGCAAAAGAGTTAATTGTATTAATTGGTACGAATGATTTGAGAGAGAACAAAGTGCATGTCAAAATGAATGTCAGGAGACTGCTTGGAAAGATAAAGGAGAATAGTGTGACAGGAAGGGTGGTCAGTGTGTTGCCTAGGTATAATTGTGGTGAAATGAGGCGGAGAGCAAGGATTATGAATGATATTCTGGCTGAAATGTGTGAGGAGATGGGAGTACAGTTTGTTAATGTGTGGAATGAGTTTGAGGGACGAAGTGAGCTGTATGGGAGCGATGGACTGCATTTGAGTGGTTATGGTGTGAGTCGCTTGGAGAGACTGCTGCTGGAAGGTAGAGAAGTGAATAAAGAGAATGAATCAGATTGAGAGGGGAGTGATGTGGAAGAGCAGGAGAGTAAGACAGGAGAGATTGAAGGAGTGGAAATGAATGTGGAAGTGAGTGGTATGAGTATAGAAAATGAGAGATTGGGTGTGCAAGAGGAGCAGGGAAACGGGTAGGCTCAGGGTGGACAGGGATACACAGCGTGAGAAAGGTGGATGCTCCAAGAGGAGGTGAGAGAATGTGTAGGCAGGAAGGTAATGGGATGATCAGGGATCAAAAGGAAACAGATGGAATTGCAAAGGGTTCTAAAATGAAGAAGCAGAAAGGGAAATGGCCCCAGTCCAGCATGGAGAGATCACATCGAGTGAGTGGTATCAGTGGAACGAGCTGTAGATCCAGAAATGAGTTGTTGTGTTTGTATACCAATGCTAGAAGTTTAAGAAACAAGGCAGATGAAATGGTTGCACTAATTGCGTCTGTGCACCCAGAGATTGTCGGAATAAGTGAGACATGGTTAGATGAGGATGACATCCTGACAGGAATAGAGATGGAAAGGTATGATGTGTTTCGTGAGGATAGAAGGGGTAAAAAGGGAGGGGGAGTGCTATTGATGATAGAGAAAGAGTTATGTCAATACAAGGTAGAGATGCAAGAGGGAAATGGGGCCAGTGGTTTTGAGGCAGTATGGTGTGAGATAGAGGTGAATAGAATCAAATACTTGGTGGGATGTTGTTATAGACCTGGTAATGTGGATGGTGGTGATAGTGAAATGTATAGTCAAATAAGCCAAGCAAATAAGAAAAGGGTGATCATTATGGGTGATTTTAATTATGGCAATAAAGACTGGAATGAAGAGATAGCAACTGGAAGTAAAGAAAATGAGTTTCTTGAGTTTTTGAGGGATAACTACCTCAGACAGTATGTAACAGAGGGCACAAGAGGATTAAGGGTCTTGGATTTGGTCATCTCATCGGAGGATGTAATTATCAATGAGGTATCAAATCATCCACCAATTGGTGAAAGTGACCATGAGGTGATTACTTGGGTGGTTGCCAGCAGTGCAAGTACCCCTGTGAAAAAAGGGTATATGTGGAACTACAAGGGGGGTAATTATGAAGAGCTCAGGAGACAGCTTGCAGGTGTAGCATGGAATGAGGAGTTAGCAGGAAAAGAGATCAATGCAGCTTGGGGGATTTTCAAAAAATATTTAGTGGATGCAATGTCTAAATGTATACCACGGGTGAGAAGGTTAAATAAGTTAGGTGTGAGATGGATGAATAAAGAGATTAAGCATGCAATACAGAGAAAAAGCGCATTGTGGAGGCAGCATAAGAGAAGTGGAAGTAACCAATTTCATGAGTTCTACAAAGACCAGGCAAGGAGAGTGACTTGGTTGGTGAGAGTAGCTAAAGAGAGGTATGAACAGCAGTTAGCTAATGAAGCTAAAAAGAATCCTAGGGAGTTCTTTCGATATGTAGCCAGCAAAAGAAAGAATGATTATGGAAGGATGACATTGATTGGAGGAAATGGTATAAAGACAGCTGTTGCAGAATGTGTGGTGGAGATACTTAATGAGCAGTTCATAAAGATCTTTCAATCTTGTGAATGTGACTTCATGGAGAGATTAAGAGCAGTTGATGATGGGGATGAGAGACTGACTGTAAGTGAGCAAGAGGTGTTTGGGGAGTTGAGTAAACTAGATGTAAATAAGGCTGTGGGACTTGATAATATATCACCGCGTATTCTGAAGGAATGTGCCAGAGAGTTGACACCTGCCTTGACGTATTTTTTTAATACGAGTCTTGCACTTGGTCAAGTCCCTAAAGAGTGGAAGGAGGGCAAGATTGTGCCACTTCATAAAGGAGGTGATCGAACTCAAGCATCAAACTATAGACCTATCTGTGTGTCAGGTGTTGTGGTTAAGTTGTTGGAGAAGCTTGTGAGAACTAGGATCCAGAGTTGGGTTGACAACAATGGTATAATCTTTGATGGACAGCATGGATTTGCTAAAGGGAGGTCGTGTTTTAGTAATCTTCTTACTTATTACAATAAAGTGACTGCTTCCTTGGACAGAGGAGAAGGATACACAGTAATATACTTGGATTTTGCAAAAGCTTTTGATAGAGTACCTCATGATAAGTTGACAGTCAAACTGGAGCAGATGGGTTTGGATATTAGATTGGTACATTGGATTGGAGACTGGCTATCTGATAGGTATCAACAAGTTGTGTATGGGGGTGCAATATCCAGGAAAAGGAAAGTCACTATTGGAGTGCCTCAGGGATCTGTTTTAGGGCCATTACTATTTAACTTGTATATTAATGATATTGGCGAAGATTTGAATGGAGATATTCAGTTGTTTGCAGATGATGCAAAGTTGGGACGAACCATAAAGAGTAGTGAAGATGTTGTGGCCTTGCAAGAAGACTTGAATAAATTGAGTGATTGGGCAAGCAAATGGGGATGCGAGTTCAATGTTGCAAAATGTAAGCGTTTAAAATTTGGAAAACAAAGAGGGTTATCACAATTTATGCTTGGTGAGAATATATTGTTGGAAGTAGAGGAAATAAGAGATCTGGGAGTGATAGTGGATAAGGATCTAAAATTTAGGGGACACATCGCCAAAATTGTGAAGACAACACAAAGACTTCTGGGAATGATGAGGAGGACACTGACGTGTAGAAGTAGGGAGATTCTTGTTCCATTGTATAAGGCTTTGATTAGGCCACACATGGACTATTGTGCCCAGATTTGGCCACCTGGTTTTCAGAAGGATGAAGAGATGTTGGAAAGGCTCCGAAGGCGACTGACTAAGGTAGTTTCTGACCTCTGGAATGTCGAGTATGAGGAAAGATTGAAAAGATGTAATTTGCAGAGTCTAGTGGAGAGAAGGAAGAGGGGAGATATGATAGAGACCTACAAGTTGGTAAAGGGTTGTTATAGGATCAATGGTGGAGAAGTTCTACAGAGAATAGTGGGAGATCAGGGGAGAACCAGAGGTCATACCTGGAAACTGTATAAAGAGGGTGTGAGTAGGGGAGTGAGAGGCAGGTTTTTTCGTGCAGAGTTGTGAATGATTGGAATGCCTTGCCTGAGAGTGTGGTGTCTGCAAGGAGTTTGAATGTGTTTAAGACCCGGTATGATGAGATGTGTGTGAGATAAAAGGACCTCCTAGATGAGTCTTTGACTCCATGAGGTCTTGTTTAATAATAATAATAATAACAGTCAAGTTAATGGCAAGGTCAGTTTCATAGCACATTCTCTTAAAATGTGGCAAGATTCCTTGTAGTTCCCTTGTCTTACTGACATTTAGCATACTCAGTATTTGCAATACATCCTCTCCATTCACTTGAACACTCCACTACGTCTTAGCGCTCTAGGAATAAAGCGTACTGTACCAGGACTTAATACTTTAATAAAGTGATCATTAAATAGCTTTAATATTTCATCCACAATGGTCATCCATCTCCATCCAACAAAGGCAATCCATCCACTATCATTTTTTTTCCTGCTTGCCACATAGAAAAAAAAAACTATTTGGATTGCAATGTGAGTCTCCCCTTACATTCTAATTTTCCTCTCCTTACAATACAAGTCACTTTTCTAGCCTGAGCCTTATACTCCCTCATGTAACTGTTCTTTACTCTCTCTTTATAAGTTTCCATAATGTCTTGTTTATCTACAATTTCTCTTATCATCCATTTGACTCCAAATTGCTTTATCTTATTCACTCGCGGTATGCAATCTTCCATTACTGTCAGCAATTTTTTCTTAACCATCTCCTTTGCACTATTGACTCCCTTCATATTTTTCATCAATCATACTGCTTCAAGCTGGTTTCTAAGTCTGATGGTTGTCTCCCTTTTAATTCCACATAAATTCCTTCTGCATTGATATCTCCACATGCTTATTCATCTTCCAACTGAGGACCACATGGTCACTCACATCAGCTGGAGGCAAGTATGGCATCCCAGTCACAATCAGATCCTTGGATGCTTTAGCCAAATCCCAAACTCTTGATCCTCAAGTTCCCTTCATGACATACTGCCTAATGCAGTTGTCCCTCACAAAATCAAAAAATTCTCTTATTATTGCATACTGTCTCCTCTGCCTAGTTTATATCTATAGTTGAAGTTTCCTATAGTGATCATTCCTTTTGCCCTTGCCAAACTAATTTGTCTAAACATTTCCTGCTCACCATCTGTATTCCCTGGTCAATAGAAACATCCCACTAAATATATTGTCTTATAAACATCTGTATATTACAAGATATACTCTCAAAAGCATTAATGTTATTTCCAATGTGATTCTCTTATCATCAGTAACACCTTACCACAACATTTACCTTCTCTGTGCTGCCGAAATATGCTTTAACTTTTGATTTCTATCCTCTGTTAGAATATCTTTCTCAGTTCACAAAGTTTCATTGTGAACAGTACAAGTCACTATAGCTAGAATATTGGAGAGACTGAGTCAATCAATGCTAGAAACACATTCCCTTTGTACCTGATGCTCCTATCATTTGCATACAGAAAAAACAGTGGATTGCCAGTATTCTTATAGTCATTATTACTCACTCCCCTGATACTTCACTTGGCTCTGTAATATAGTGTACAACCTCTTATTTCTCACGCCACTATCCCTACATGAGACCATCCCCGCTATGTTCCACCCATGCATTTCTAGGTTCCCTGCCCTGACACATTCAGTTGCCCAAAAAACAACAGTCTCTCCAAATGCCTGCACTCTTCTGCATTCAAATGTAATTTCATCTCTTGCATGTAGCTGTCTTTTATCCTCAGTTCTATTCTCCTCACTTCTGTTCTCGCTATCATCTCATTTGTTATCACTGTTTTTCCCCTCACTCTCCATTATCATACTGTGGTAACACTCTTAATATCTTTCCCCAGACACATTTCTGCTGCACTGTCTCTAACATTGACCTCAAATCTCATGCTACACAATTCACTTTACCTCTCCAGTCATTTGTACCAACCAATACTATCATCTCCTCCATGCTTTCACTCCTCTTCACTGCCATTGCCACACTCTCTATCATTCTGTCAGGCAAGCATTCCTCTGGCACTTTGCTCTGACAATTCCGAACTATTGAATCTATACATGACACTTCGAACAGAGTCATTCATTCTTCTCTCACTGGCATCCTTGACTTAATGCTTCCAATCTTCTCTCTTCAATCTTCTCTCTCTCTCTCTCTCTTTTTTCTCCCACTTTCCCTCCTCCCTCTCATATCTCTCTATCCCTTACTTTCACACTCTCTTGAATTTTAGCAATTTCCTCTCTTCTCTTGGCTCTCCCTTTCTCTCATCTTCCTCCCTCCCTCTCTCTCTCTCTCTCTTGCCCTCTGACACACTTCTCTCTCGCCTCTTTCTCTCTCTCTCTCTCTTGCCCTATGACACCCTTCTCTCTCACCTACTCTTATTCTTCTCGCAGTAGCCAACCTCCAGCTTCCTAATATCTTCATTCATCCTCCTCAATTCCATCTTCTTTTTCATCAGTTCTCTTTCTATCTTCACATATTGTGCTTTCAATTGACATTTACACACACACACATACACACACACAGACAGAACGGTCGTGCCTGAAATAGCTCCTGCTTTTACCTTGATTTTGTGAGGTATCGAACAGAATAACTGGAAGTATCTAGTATCAACTGATAGCTTGTACAGTGCTCTATCTAACAGTGAATAATTTACTCTATAGTTACTTAAATATAAAGAGCCAACAGGCTTCATTAATGAAGCCTGTTGGCTCTTTATATTTAAGTAACTTAATGGGTGCACCTTTTTGGACAACTTGTATAGCAGAGTATATAAGTTCTTTTCGCTATACCCTTTGGTATTAATAATTTGGTCTAGCTATTCACTGATGAAGCCTCAAAAAAGGCTAAAACCAGTCTGGGTAGTTACATACATTTCCTAGGAAATGTGTTTTTACATTGTGGTAAATACCAAAGAATAGTGATCAGAACTTTCCCCACCTTTGCAAATACTACGTTCTAGTATTTGCCGATACTTTTATAGTTTTTTATACTATATTCGGCATGAAACTGTCTGATTCCAATCTTTGAGTTTCTTATTCGGTTTTAAAACAATGTGGGATCTAATATCCCCTTAATTTAATTAATACTCTATAGTTTCCTAGAGTAAAATTTACTCTAAGTGCATATGACTGAAATTTTATTCCATCTTTTGAACTGAATACTGCTGTGGTCAGACTATTGTTCAGCTATCCCAAACCGGTCATAATAGGATTAGCTGCTACAGCAAGGGCTAACAGGTACCTCCCCCCCCCCCCAACTGCTGCCGCCGGGAGGTGCAAAGGACACAAGAAACAACCCTCTGAAGCCTAATTCAATGGAAGCATCACTTCTAGGAACAAGCAGAAAAACTGTAAGTACACTTTCTTAAACTTTGTATCTTAGAAAGCGTAGCAGTTCAAAAGGAAAGCAATAACTCACACAACTTTAAGTAACATTAAGATGGCAGCATGGGATGAATTAGAGTTCGAAAAAGCACTAGATTTGCTGCATAATGTTGCCGAAGTAAGCGGCAATCTAAGAAATGATTTAAAAAAAGGACATATTAACAGCAGTGAGCAAACTAACAAAGGTATTTAATAAAATGAAAAATGGAACTAAAGTATCGATAGAACAACAGACTACTACAAACAACCAGGGACTGCCTAACTTAGCTCAGCCTACTCAGCTGTACTCGCAAGTAGTTAAAAACAACGCTAAAAGCAATTAATTAATTATTAAATAAATTAATAAATAATTAAATAACTATTAAATAAATTAATAGTCAAACCAATAGCTCAACTAAACAGCGAAGAAACCAAAAATGTTATAAAAGAAAAAATAGATCCAAGAAAAATAAAAATCGGAATCATGCAAATGAAAAGTATTAATAAAGGAGTGTTAATTGAATCCAAAGAGAAGACCGATATAGACTTGTTACATAACGAAATATCTAAGGAATGCAAAGACACATTAATAGCAAATCCCAGTAAGAAACATCTTCCAAGGCTGATAATATATGATATTCCCAGTGAAATAGATACGAACAATGCAACAGACTCAATCCGCATGCAGAACGAAGAACTCTTCATCAGCGACACAAAGATGATGGAAATTTATCATGACCAATAAAAAAATTAACAAAAGAAACTTGATTATAGAAGTCAATCCAATGGTGAGGACCAAACTACTGAAAACCGATGTCAAAATCCTATGGAGAATTTACCATTGTGCAGACTATGTAAGCGTTCTGAGATACTTTAACTGCAATAAATTTTACCATCATACATGAGACTGCAGGGGAAAAACCACCTGTCCATTCTGTTCTAGAGAACATAAGTTCAGCGAGTGCCCACGAAATAAGTCCGCGATGAACTGCATAAATTGCCAAAATCACAACAAGCATGCCAAAACCAAAGGCGACTGCAAACACATGGCACTAAGCAAAAACTACTACAGAGAGCTCAAAATTCAAAACACAGATTATGGAAAGCAATAACAAAGCTAGCAGAAACATCACTACTTTCCTGGCATGCCTTCAAATAAATCTTCAATGCTCTATAAAGGTTGTAAATAACTTAACAAAACTCATAAATATAAAAATATTTGAATAGCATTAATACAAGAACCCTACAACATCAACAACAAAATATGTGGCTGTCCAAGTACTTATAAAATATTTTCAAAGGGATCAGAAAGAAAGAGAGCTGCAATACTAGTGATGAACCGTGAATTCGAGGCAATATTAATTTCTCAGCATAGCAACGAGGACTCGATACTTATCGAAATTACATACAGAGGAATTAAAACTTTTGCTGCAAGTATGTATCTAAACTATCATGCTGACATAAAATACGACCTAGAAAAAACAGGCAACATCGTGGATTTTACCATCAACCACAGCCTAATTCTAGAAATAGATAGCAATGCACATTCGGTATTACGGTTTAACGAAAACACAAACAATAGAGGAAAAAATTTGGAAGAGTTCATAGCATCAAATTCCTTACATACTAAACGACGACTGTAACACTCCATCATTCGAAAATACCAGAGGAAGCAGCTTCGTCAATCTAACAATGGCAGAAAACTCTATTTTATCCTGCGTTTCTGAATGGAAATACCAAGAAGAGGAAAGCTGTTCTGACCATCGCATAATACGTTTCATCATGAGTAACAAAAATTTAAACAGAATAGACAACAGAAACCACCGCATTAACATCAAATACTTCACCAATAAACCCAATCTAGAGAAATTTATAAAAGCATTAAAAAGAGAATTTTCACGCTTAATCTCAGAACATCACTTTAATGCAAACAGCAAAAAACAGCTCAGCTTAGACAAAAACTTAGCCATCTGGACATCAGCACAAACCGATATATACCTTGATACATTTTTGATAGCTTCTGAACTTTCACGAGGTCTGAAAAAATCCAGTGATCAAACACTCAGAACATCCAAGAAGCTAAACATCGATGGAAGAAACTCAGTACCGTGGTGGAACGACAAGCTAACAGTCCTAAAAAAACCTGTCAAGGTTTCTTAGGACTGTTAGCTTGTCGTCTGAGTACGCACTCAGACGACTATACCAAAGAACATACAATAACCAAGATTTAAGAGAGAGCAGAAGACAGAACTACTATAAATCCAAATACAGCCCAAAAATAGTCCAAAATTACAAACGCAAAAACAGAATCATGGAAAAAATTTTATACGGTTTCAAACGTATCGAATCCTTGGAATTGCATATATAAATTAGTAGTAAGCAAGAACAAGACAACAACAGATGGCACTACACTAAAATCTTAGCAGAAACTGCAGCTATTATGATAGAGAAGTTTATTCCAGATGACGATGAATCAACAGATGACGAAATCCACAAAACTTACAAAGAATGGAAACAAATATAGACTTACCTGACGACGACTCCTTTGCAACTAATGAAATCGAGTAAATATTAAGAACAATGGATCCAAAGAAAACTCCTGGAGAAGACGGAATAAGCAGCGACATACTCTTAACAGCATTTCTCGAATTCCCCGAAGAATTCATAACAGTTTACAACAAATGCCTAAAAAGAGGGCAATTTCCTTCAATATGGAAACTCACAAAAATCATACCTATAATCACACCAGGAAAAGAAATATCCAACGAAATTAACAAATACAGACCAATCAGCCTCATAAACGTTGCTGGTAAGGTACTAGAAAAACTTCTAATAAACCGAATAATGCACTACGTCTACTCAAGAAACTTATTAAGCAGCAATCAATACACATTCAGACCTCAGTCCAGCACAGTAGACGCAATTATGGAGGTAAAAGAGTTCGCAGAACACAATCTACAGCAAAAAAAAAGACATACTGCTGATCTCACTTGATGTACAAGGAGCCTTCGATGCTGCATGGTGGCCAGCCATAATCAATCAATTAATAGATTTAAAATGCCCTACTAAAAACTTACTCTACCTTACAAAAAATTATTTTTCAGACAGAAGAGCAACTATGACACTAAAAACGACAACTGCAACGGAAAAAGTCAACGAGGCTGTCTGCAAGGTTCCTGCTGTGGGCCAGGTTTCTGGAACATCCAGTACGACTCGCTTTTAAGACTTCCTGTCACTACTGAAACAAAAGTATAGCTAAACAAAAACATAACTACTGAAAACATAGCCTTCACCGATGATGTGATGATAATGATTCGGGGATCCGACGGCTTACGGTTAGAAGTAAATGCCAACGAAGAACTCTTTAAAATTGCGGAGTGGGCACTTGAGAAGAAAGTGACCTTCAGTAGTACCAAGTCTAAAGTGCTCCACATCTCACAAAAAAATCAAAACAGACTGTAACAGTCTTCCTAAATGGAGATGTTCTCAAGGTAGCCAGTGAGCTACAATACATGAAAAATTCACCTTCAATAAGCACATCTCATATGTTGCCGAAAAAAGCTTACAAATAGTAAACCTCCTAGCTAAGTCGACAAGGATTTAGTGGGGATTAGGCCAACGAGCACTGAAAATGATATATACTGGTGCTATACTACCACTGGTATCTTATGCTGCACCTGCCTGGAAACATACACTAAAATCAAAGATAAACCAACAAAACTGAACAGAGTTCAATGCCTAATTAAAGGATACTGGACAATATCTTTTGAGGCAGCTTGCGTTATTGCAGCTCTAACAATGATCTATCTGAAAATACGAGAATTATCTCTTATATATGAAGTCACTTTCCGAAGATATATTGAAAGTTACAACATTGATCCAAATTGTACGAACGTCTGCTTCATTACAGTAAGTGGCCTCACCCAGTAAAGAAACCAAATATTAAGGAGAAGGAAAGCTCTGAAAGTGACAAATTCCAAATATACACTGATGGAAGCAATACCGAAAGAAACGTCGGTTGTTCTTTCACTGCATACAACAAATAGTCCATTATACAAGAACGCTGCTCTAGATTGCATCCTGTCAAGCAGAACAACTTGCTATAGTTCAGTCACTTACATATCTCCAGGAATTAGAACTGAACACCTCTCAGCAAAAGACAGCAAGAATTAATAGTGATAGTAGAGGCACTATAGATGGCATAAAAAACCAGAACAACCATATTGGATTGATAGAACAGACAAGAAATCTGGTTCGAAATCTCACTCTAGAGGGATGGGAAATCAAGTTCTGCTGGGTGAAGCACATACTGGCATAGCAGAAAACGAGAGAGCGTATCAGTTGGCTAAAAAAGCAGCTTGAAACGAACGGCTAGAAACAAGTTACCAGAAATTCTCGAAATCTGCTATAAAAACTTGCAGATGAGAAAAGCCTAGACATGTGGGAAGAAGAATGGAAAACATCAAAAAATGGATCAACAACAAAAAAATTCTTTCCTAGCATCAGAAGCAGACTCTGGCTGAAAAAACATGCCATTTCTCCAGGTTTAACCATGCTACTAACTGGACACGGAAAACTAAGACTACTTACACAGATTCCATATCCTGGAATCACCATCGTGCATTTGCAGTTTACACCCTCAACAGACTGTGGACCACATACTTTATGAATGTAAGCTATTGGACTCCATCCAGGTGCCCCTAATACAACATGTTATCACTTCCGGAGACAAGTGGCCAGTGTCAAGACAGAGACTTATCGAAAAGTATTACCTAGAATTAATTAAATTTGCTAATAAAGTCAACTTCCAGTCCTTGTGATCTAACATAAATACTGATATTATGTGAATTATACTGTATAGTGTTAATATATGTATATATAAAAATATAAATGTAAATATGAAAATTGATACAAAAATATAAATAGAAATGTTAATCAGTACTTGTAAGCTACATGTAATATAAGCATTGTAATGCAATGGAGCATGTAGGAATAAATTACCTCCTAGTAGGGTTACTATTGGGAGGAAAACGCAAAACACAATCTCTCTCTCTCACACACACACACTCACAGAAAAATCCACATGAATGTCTTTCACCCTCCAAAACACTACTGGCAATCACAAATTGACTATTGAGATTGAGAGACTTATGTTTCACAGTGCTTCCCACTGACCTACATTTCATGCACACATACACATTCCTGTCCTACATGTGATACATTTTTAAAGAACGGGATGTGTACATGCTACATGCATAGCAAACTTCGATATCATCAACCATGCTATGAATAATGTAATCTTTATCTTTAAATGGTGATGGGCTGGGTGACAGTATATTCGAAATAACAGTTACCATGTAAAATATGACTGATACAATTGAATAAATATTGTGACAATAAAATCCTAAGAAAATACCACACAGTCATAAAAAAAATCATCAAAAAATCATCAAAAATCATCTTAAAAATCAGTATTGGTAATGAAATAAAAACAATAATATCTTTCCCTATTACTAATACTTATCTTTTTTTTTAACAGCTCATGTCAACCATGTGGCTTTGTCTTGATGTGCTAGTGTCACCTTTCCACACAAGTTATGATTCAATGGGAAAATAGTGGCACTGGTTATGAAGCAGTATGGAGCAGTGGCGGCCTGTGAAGCTTTAAATGGGGGTGCTGCATATACAAAATAATTAAAAAAAATTTTTTTTTTCCTAATCAGTAACCAATTTATTAATGAATAAATCTCTAGATTTATTCATTAATAAATTGCCACTGGTTTGAAGTTAGACAGAGTTTGATAGAATGAAGAATTAGATGTTTCTTTAGCCAGAGAATGGCAACAAAGAAAGAAATATGCAAATTGGCATAGTGAGCAATAGTATGAGCAACTGTCTTATACTGTATGTAATGAGGGGCACATTAGGGTTGAGAGTCTTAGGTCTGGCCCTGTTATCAGAGGGTGTGTTTGAAAATGGAGTGTCTTCTCTTCCTCCAGTTGGCAAGAGGGTATTCCAGAGATGAAAAAGAACTAAATAAGGTAGGAGTAAATGGATGAATGAAGGAATTAATCATGAAAACAAAATCAGGAAAAGGAAGGCACTGTGGAGGCAGCATGGTTGACATATGGAAATCTATCATTAAATCTTTCAACATCTTGGATTTCAATTTTACCAACAGTCACCTCTAGTCTTTATCTGATGATAGCTAACATGAATGAATTACGTTATTGGTATGATTTTTCAGGCTTTGAACATCTTTCTTATTATCTATTTAAGTTTTTTGTGCTTATTATAAACTCTGAAAAAGCTACACATATCACTGCCTGTCTTGATTGAATGTTTCTGAGAATTAACACATGCTTGGCACACCTGTTTTACATGAGTTTCGCAACAGACCAACTTCTTCTGGACTTGGAAAGAGGGTAAAATTATTCCATTTCACAAAGTGGGGGGTACAAATTATACAGGCTACAAATTATAGCCCTCTCTGTTATCTGGCAATGTGATTAATGTGTTCTAAATATTGTTGGACTAGAGTTTAATATTAGTTAGAGGTTTAATGGAATATTAACAGCACTGAGAAAGGATTAAAACTAATTTTAATACTTCCAATATTTTGTCTCCGTCACAGAGACATTTTTGGGAATTACAAACACGTTTTTAACAACACACACACAAATGCAATACAAAGTGAAACTAAAGTCCTTTCTAGGTGCGCCCTCTATGGGCATTTGCAGTAAGCCTGGGATGTAAAGATGGATCTCTGATAATTAAAGTTTCCCAAATTTTGGGAAGTTTAATGCAACCATATTTGTTTAAATTAGGTTGATTCCTGAGTGCAGATGCAGATTCAAAGAATAGTCTTTCTTTTTTGAATTTACTACGGTGGAGCATGGTAGCTTTTTTCCAGGAGATCCTGTGGAATGTATCCAAAACATGGTCTGCAAGGCCAGACTGACCATAATCATGTTTGCAGATGTAAGAACTGTGTTCTTCTAACCGGATGGATGCTGACCTGCCTGTTTGTCTGAAATAGGCAAGTTTACAGGAACAAGGTACTCTATATACACCAGGCACTGAAAGAGGAGGGAGCTGGTCTTTAGTGGAGCGGATAAGGGTAGCAAGTTTACGGTGAGGCTTAAAAGCTGCATGGAGATTGTACTTTTTTAATGATCTAGCTATTTTTTCTGAAGTACCATGAATGTAAGGAATGATGATGGCATTTCTGCAGTCCTTCTGAAGAGATGGTCTGGGAATGGGGAAGAACTTGATTATTTTTTTAATTCTGTAGTCATTATAGCCATTGGAAAGGAAGGTGTTGTGTATGTATTTGAGTTCGGTTGAAAGGGCAGTTTTACTGGAACAAAGATTGTTGGCCCTAGTGGTCAGAGTTTTAATAATGTCTGTATGAGTAGGTTTTCTATATTCGGAGAAAGAAAGGTTACCATTAAGAAGGCATGTTATTAAGGTGTCTAGGAAGGATAAACTATCATAAACTACATCCAAGAAGCATAAACTGGATTCTTGGATGTAGATTATTGAGGTGACTGAGGAAGGAGTCTGTGTCTGGGCCATGAGGTTAAATAGAGAACACATCATCTACATGTAGAAAGTATTTTTAACTTGGGTATAGTTATGTTAAAGATACCAAGCAATTTTAAACCTGGTTTTATTCCATTTTTTCCAAGTAAGCAAACAGACAAAATGTCAAGTTTGCGCCTGCAATTTATGCAAGCCTAGCTGATCCCACAGGTAGTGCAAGACCAAGGCAACTCGTGGTAAAGGTGGGGCAAGCTCTGATCACTAATCTTAATATTTACTCTTAATGCCAAAACACATCTCCAAGAAAGGGGATGTATGATGTTTTGTATTAAAGGCAAGGGGCCACTACCCAGACCGGTTTCGACCTTTATTGAGGGCTCATCAGTGGGAGCCAGGCTAGAAATACCAAGATTTAGTAATGCAGAGCTTGTAAGTATTTTACCAAAACAAGTTACCATAAGGTGTTATAACCTTATTAAATAAAAATCTCAGGAGGAGATATAGATGTATGAAGTATTTTTAACTTGGGTATAGTTATGTTAAAGATACCAAGCAATTTTAAACCTGGTTTTACTCCATTTTTTCCAAGTAAGATTAGTGATCAGAGCTTGCCCCACCTTTACCACGAGTTGCCTTGGTCTTGCACTACCTGTGGGATCAGCTAGTCTTGCATAAATTGCAGGCGCAAACATGACATTTTGTCTGTTTGCTTACTTGGAAAAAATGGAGTAAAACCAGGTTTAAAATTGCTTGGTATCTTTAACACATCATCTACATATCTTAGCCACATAGAAGGTTTTAAAGGGGAAGAGTCAATGGCTCGTTTTTCAAAATTTTCCATGTAATAATTGGCAAGAGGGGGTGAGGAGGGGGGACCTATGGCAGTTCCCTCTATCTGTCTGTAGATTTTGTTCTTCCAAGAGAAATAACCAGAGTTGATGGCAAAGGAAAATGCACTCAGGAATCAACCTAATTTAAAACAAATACAGTTGCATTAAACTTCCCAAAATTTGGGAAACTTTAATTATCAGAGATCCATCTTTACATCCCAGGCTTACTGCAAATGCCCATAGAGGGCACACCACTTGTGTGTGTTGTTACAAAAAGTTTTTGTAATCCCTGAAGATGTCTCTGTGACGGAGATGAAATATTGGAAGTATTAAAATTATTTTTAATCCTTTCTCAGTGCTGTTAATATTCCATTAAACCTCTAACATGAATTCTTCACAGCACTTAAGCCTCAACACATGTAATTTAATATTAGGTTGACAACAACTGACTTCTGCATTACTTCAACCTTGGTATGACCTCTGGGTCTGGCTCCCACTGATCAGACCTTGATAAAGGTCGAAACCTGTCTCGGTAGTGACCCTTCCTTTAATGCATAGCATTATACATGTCCAAAAGGATATGTGCTTTGCATTATGTGAAGTAATTAACCTCTGTTTGCAAGTTGCCCAGTCCTGAAAGTACTTCAGACACAAACTTTGTTTGCTTACACTTGCATAAAGGATTAAACCAAGAATATAATTTCATGGCATCTTTAATTTAACCACAAAGTTAATTTAGAGAGGTCAGGCTATCAGGTTTTAAAATGAGTCTCCTAGATCTTTGGTAAATTAACGCAACCATATTTGCTTAGGTTAGGAGAATGCTTCATGCTGATACTGATTCTAAAAATACTCTCTCAGATCTCTGATAATTTCTAGATAATAAAAATGTTTTCCTCCATCTGATCCTATGTGATGGAGTATCCAGAGCATGGTCTGCTTGTCCTACAGATTATCACAGATTTAATTTTTGTGTTCTTCAAGGCAGATATTAATTGATCTAGAATCATCATTTGCCAAAGTAGGCCGAACCGATGATTTGATAAGGGATGTTCAAGTGATGTTCAGTTGATCTTTAAGAGAACTTATAAAGTCAGATAACTGAATGAAAAGTTGGAAAGTGGCATGGGGATCATATTATTATTATTATTATTACTACCCCAAGACCTCATGGAGTCAAAGACTCCTCTAGGAGGTCCTTTTATCACACACACACACAAACTCCTTGCAGACACCACACTCTCAGGCAAGGTATTCCAATCATTTACAACTCTACACAAAAAAAAACCTGCCTCTCACTCCCCTACTCACACCCTCTTTATACAGTTTCCAGGGATGACCTCTGGTTCTCCCCTCATCTCCCACTATTCTCTGTAGAACTTCTCCACCATTGATCTTATAACAACCCCTTACCAACTTGTAGGTCTCTATCATATCTCCCCTCTTCTTCCTCTCCACCAGACTCTGCAAATTACATCTTCTCAATCTGTCCTCATACTCAACATTCCAGAGGTCAGAAACTTCCTTAGTCCAGTGGCGCACCCAGGATTTAGTCTGGGGGGGGGGGGGACAAGTTGAACGGATAAAAATATTTTTAATACAATGAATTTGCATTAAAAATATTTTTATCCGTTCAGCTAAAATTCGTTAAATTTCATTCATTCAATAAAATTCATTAGGTAATTATAAAAATTTATTTAAATAATAAAATCCAGTTTTCTTTTCTTTTTACAAAGCTCTTGAATTATTTCAGTTGTGGTTACATTAATCTCACTCTGTGTATATATATAGCAAAGCCAGTCCGTTCAATCGTGATTGTGTCATGGTAGATCTTAAATAGGTTTTTAAAAGGTGTAAGTTAGAAAATGACCTTTCACTGATGCATGTTGTTACCAGAAGCGTTGCAAATATTTTTAATAAGTTATAGATTTTAGGATATATCATTTTGTCACACTTTGAAACTGCATCAATGGCATTTTTGCATGGAGCTATTGCAAACGGTTTTTCAAATTTCTTATACCACAACTTGAATTCGGCATTCAAAATTGCTGGATTTGTATAAGGCAAATCACCGGCATGAAATTCACACAATTGACGAAAATCTTCAATTGCACTTGCTGTTGGAGCATCTTTTCCATTTGGTAGAAGAGAAAAAAATATATTTCAAAATGTTGCGGTGCCGAGTGAAATGTTCATGAAGTCGAGTCAATATTTGGTCAATAAATGGAATGAAATAGTTCTCCTGAAATTCTCTTCTACAGAATCGGCTGGAATGTTGGACCTTAATGTTTGTTTTGATGAAGTCCTTGGCTTTTTAATGTCAATATTAAAATTATTGGCTTTTATACATGCTTCATCGTAAATATCTTTAAATGAAAAATCTGGTGTTTCATGAATGGTATTTAATTGAGCCACATCATCATCAACAAAATTTAGGGCAAATAAGAGGTCACTGTCAGATTTTTGCATTATTTTAGACAATGGTAAGGTGCACGCAAATATTTTTTGCAAGCTAAATAAAGATATTATAAATCTTAAAAGATATTAATATTATAATATTATAAAGATCAAGGACGTTCTGTCTTTTAGGGGTATTGAAGAAATTGTGTACCTTTTCAGTTATGCCAATGCAATTTCTTATTTGTCACAGATATAGCATTTCCAAGTGCCAAATTCAAACTATGTGATGCACAATGAACATATGAAGCTTGTCGATATTATTATTACATAACATCTCCAGGTAATCCAAAGACATATCGAGGAAGGGCACCTACTCTACAACTCCGTCTTCACCAACCACAACTACAATCATCATCTACACCAACGCTGTCTGCCGCCGACCACTACCACTAGTATTTGCACAGTCAATCACAAACATCCATGCCCACGGTGGGATTTTAACTCGCAGCCTTTTGACTGGAGACATGGCCAACCAGGCTGGATATATAGATAAAAAATTAAATTTTGTGGATAAAAATTAAAACAAAGTTTTAATTTTTATTAAACAAATAAATAAAATGATATAATTATGTTACTATTTACTTTTAATGAGATGGATGAGCTTCTCAACCTTGCAGAGTTGCTGGATATCTGGCTCAATATCGGTCAATTTCAGTTGAAGATCGGCACACACACACTAAGACGAATTCTGTATTTTTTTTTATTTCAAGGAGTGATGCAAATTGTTTCTCGCAAAGATAGGTTGTAGAAAACTGCATGACGATTTTTGACTTCTTCAAATAATTCGGGAAATTCACTTCTCACTGAAGGCGAGATCGAGAATCGAGCCAAACCACGATCACGGAATTGCATTTTAAGCCCAGTGTCACTCACTTGAAAGCTCAATTAGCTGCTCTTTTTTCGATAACGAAAGGTCGTTCTCATGACTGTAAGCCTGAAATGGATCGTGAAATCACAGAAATTTCTTATAAAAAGTTATTCGGAAAATGTTTCCAAATTCTGTTTCAGAGTTTTGAGGTGGACACAAACCCTTTTCCAGTGATTAAATTCTAAACTAATAAGTTTCGGGGCCCTATACAAAATAACCAATTGTATTTACCTTTTGAATACTATTGACTTTATATACACATTCAAAACTGTAAACAATTGTTGAATAATAACACAATAATGTAGGCATAATTACTGTAAAGAGAGGAAAGTCACAAAACAGAAAAATGTTCCTACAAACTAACCAATTTTATTTACCTTTGAATGTGATCCACTTGTCGAGTGTCCAGCAAGTCAGCAAATCTTTCCTTTCATTAAGCGTATTAATATTATCACATTCCAACTGATGGGAATTCTGTGTTTCTGTGAATTCATTACAGACCTCTTTCTCTTCAGAAACTACACACGAGTTCTAATTACAAACTCATTTTGTATTATCACTGTCATCTGAGATATGTTTCCATTTAAAGAAGGTACCATTGTACTTATCCATAATTAAAATACCGCGCATATAACTCTCACCCGTGATTTTACTTTTCAAAAAAAAAATGAAAAAGTTTCGCATATACCTCGCAAATGAAAAAAGCTGAAACACGTTCAGAGCAGGGCGATAGTAACTTGCTCCCGCAGTAAACAATGCCACCCCCCCACCAATAGCCACTATATTGCAGAGGCAAGAAAAACAAGTACTTTTATTATGTCAGTGAATAAGGTATAAGCAGTTTGTTTAATATATTTCTCAACAAATAGTGCAATTAGAGACAATTGGGATAACAACGACACTAATTAATAAATCACATGTCCCCTCATACAGAAACGATGCTGTATATATAGACTGAAGCCAAACCATAGTTAGATACACTGTTTGCACCGAAAAACACTGTATCTAACTAAAATTAATTTAGTTAATTTAGTTAATTCACACAATCTAATTAATTGTTATTAATTAGATTGTGTGAATTTGCTCGGCAGCAATAAAATTGAACCGAAAGTGTTAAAATTTGTAAACGTGTTAAAACTAAGATATATATATATATATAGTGAATGCTGTTATGGCAGTTTCACATATTATTGGAATTCAGTTGAAGAGAGTTAGCATTTCAACTCAATTGTCAGCTTGCTTTTCACACGATTTCCCCCCAAAAAATATAAATACTGGAGTTAACTCACAACACATTTTGTCTAAGTATTACTTAGCACTTCTGAAGATATATTGAGTCTTCGTTGAAGGAGGAAAACCTACAACAATAAAAATCAACAAGCAATTGGTTGAAATGTGGTCATGTGGACAACAAATGTTCACTTCAGATCTGCCAAAACAGCAAGGGAAGGTGGAAGCAATAAAATCTTATTGTTTTTCACTTCACCCCTCTTTTATTCTGCCTCATTCTGCCGCTACAAATTAAAATAGTGGCAGAATGTTCATTCCATGAACATTCTGCCACTATTTTTTTTTATTCTTATTTCATTTTATTTTAATAATTTTTACTTACTTATTCAATTTTAATTTGTTTTGTTTGGATAATTAAAATATATAGATTTATTTGGTTAATTTAGGCCTCTGGACCACCTGTCCCATCGTTGCAGACAATAGGTTAAGAAACACTGCTATAGGGTTCTCTCACCTTATGTGACCCCTAATTCATAAGTAGTGTAGAAATAGAAGACCTGACCCAACATAAATAAAAAATGAATTTTAATTAGGAAAAGTATTTTGGAAAATTTTCTAGTGTTTTTTAACTTTTTCTTTTGGGAGGGGCCAGGGCCCCCTTGGCCCCCTCTTTGGGTGCACTACTGCCTTAGTCAGTCGCCTTTGGACCCTTTACAACATCTCTTCATCCTTCTGAAAACCAGGTGACCAAATCTGGGCACAATAGTCCATGTGTGGCCCAAGCAAAGTCGTATACAATGGAACAAGAATCTCCCTACTTCTACAAGTCAGTGTCCTCTGCATTATTCCCAGAAGCCTTTGTGTTGTCTTTACAATTTTGGCTATGTATCCTCTAAATTTTAGATCCTTATCCACTATCACCCCCAGATCTCTTATTTCCTCCACCTCCAACAATATATCCTCACCAAGCAAAATTCTACACCCCATCTTTGTTTTCCAAATTTTAAAACCTTACATTTTACAACATTGAACTCACATCCCCATTTCATGCCCAATCACTTAATTTATTCAAGTCTTCTTGTAAGGCCACAACATCTTCATTACTCTTCATGGTTCGTCCCAACTTTGCATCATCTGCAAACAACTGAATATGTCTATCCAAATCTTCACCAATATCATTAATATACAATTTAAACAGTAGTGGTCATAACACAGATCACTGAGGCACTTGCCTAGTGACTTTCTTTTTCCTGGATATCACTCCCCCATACACAACTTGTTGATACCTATCAGATAGCCAGTCTCCAATCCAATGCACTAATCTAATATCCAACCCCCATCTGCTCTAGTTTGACTGTCAACTTATCATGAAGTACTCTATCAAAAGCTATAGGAACTTGACTGAGTGAAAGACTCGTATTTAAAAAATATGTCTCGGCAGGTGTCAACTCCCTGGCACATTCCTTCAGAATACGTGGTGATATATTGTCAAGTCCCACAGCTTTATTTACATCTAGTTTGCTCAACTCCCCATACACCTCTTGTTCACTTACAGTCAGTCTTTCTTCCCCATCATCAACTGCTCTCAATCTCTCCATGAAGTCACATTCACAATATTGAAAAACCTTTATGAACTGCTCATTAAGTATCTCAACCACACATTCTACAACAGCTGTCTTTATACCATTTTCTCCAATCAATGTCATTCTTCCATAATCATTCTTTCTTTTGTTAGCTACATATCGAAAGGACTCCTTAGGAATCTTTTTGGCTTCTTTTGCTAACTGATGTCCATACCTCTCTTTAGCTACCCTCACCAAACAAGTCACCTGCCTTGCCTGGCCTTTGTAGTTCTCATGGAATTGGTTATTCCCACTTCTCTTATGCTGCCACCACAATGCCCTTTTTCTCTGTATTGTATGCTTATTCTCTTTATTCATCCATTGCACACCTACCTTATTTAACATTCTCCCCCTT
This sequence comes from Typopeltis vanoorti, assembly GCF_054136105.1. Classification (NCBI taxonomy): domain Eukaryota; kingdom Metazoa; phylum Arthropoda; class Arachnida; order Uropygi; family Thelyphonidae; genus Typopeltis; species Typopeltis vanoorti. The sequence goes on from NC_143560.1 coordinate 114,599,789, forward strand.
GTAATACATATAGACATTGCATCTACTAGACAGTTTTTGAAAATCCCTCAAGCTCCATTGATCTCTTTTCCAGCTAACTCCTCATTCCATGCTACACCCACAAGCTGTCTCCTGAGCTTGTTATAGACTGAGGCTGTTATCAATCAAAAACTCAAGAAACTAATTTTCTTTACTTTCAACTATCTCGTCTTTCCAGTCTATATTAGCATAATTAAAATCACCCATAATGATCATCCTTTTCTTATTTGCTTGTCCAATTTGATTATACATTTCATTATCACCACCATCCACATTACCTGGTCTATCACAACATTCCATCAAGTATTTGATTCCATTCACCTCTGTCTCACACCATACTGCCTCAAAACCACTGGCACTATTTCCCTCCTGAATCTCTACCCTGTATGGACATAACTCTTTCTCTATCATCAATAGCACTCCCCCCCTCCCTTTTTACCTCTTCTATCTTCACGAAACACATCATACCCTTCCATTTCTATTCCTATCAGGATGTCATCGTCTTCCAACCATGTCTCACTTATTCCGACAATCTTTGGGTGAACATATGCAATTAGTGCAACCATTTCATCTGCCTTGTTTCTTATACTTCTATCATTTGTATACAAACACAACAGCTCATTTCTGGATCTACAGCTAGTTCCACTGATTCCACTCACTCGATGTGATCTCTCCATGCTCGACTGGAGCCATTTCCCTTTCTGCTTATTCATTTTAGAACCCACTTCAATTCCAACAGTTTTCCCCTGATACCTGGTAATCCCATTCCTTTCCTGTCTACATATGCTCTCACCTCCTCTTGGAGCATCCACCTTTCTCATGCTTTGTACCCCCTGTCCACCCTGAGCCTTCCCGTTTCCCTGCTCCTCTTGCACACCCAATCTCTCATTTTCTATACTCATACCACTCACTTCCCCATTCATAACCACCTCTTCAATCTCTCCTGTCTTACTCTCCTGCTCTTCCACATCACTTCCTGCTTGATCTGATTCATTCTCTCTACTCACTTCTGTACCTTCCAGCAGCAGTCTCTCCAAGCGACTCACACCATAACCACTCAAATGCAGTCCATTGCTCTCATACAGCTCACTTCATCCCTCAAACTCATTCCACACATTAACAAACTGTACTCCTGTCTCCTCACATATTTCAGCCAACATATCATTCATAATCCTTGCTCTCTGCCTCATTTCACCACAGTCATACCTAGGCAATATGCTGACTACCTCTTCCTGTCACACTATTCTCTTTTATCCTTCTAAGCAGCCTCCTGATATCCATTCTGACATGCTCTTTGTCCTCTGTCATATCATTTGTACCTATTAAAACTATTAACTCTTTTGCTTGCTCCCACCTCATATCCAATGCCTCAATCACTCTACTCATTTTACCACCTGGAAAACATTCCTTGTGCATCCTATCATCCAGCACACCTTTAATAATGGAGTCACCATACAACGCCACTCGCTCATCTTTCGTTAACTCTTTCATGCCATCATGATTAGTTTTAATAGTTTTTACCTGAAATAATTCAATCTTTCTAACTCTCGAACTATAACTCTAACTTTCTAATCCCCCTCTTCTCACTTTCACTCTCATTCATCCTTCTTTGTTTCCATACTTTTGATCCAATATGCATTCAACTTTAGCTATCATTCATTCTTTCGATTTTTTTTACTTTCGATTCCTGCATCATGCCATTTCCAGTTTCATTCGTTCTCTCGATTTCGTTTCTTTCTGCCACTCTCGACTCACTTTCGTCCTTTTTAACATCCATTACGGTTTTCAAATCACTCTTTTTCTTTTTTTACTGATTTATTTTAACGTTTTTTCACCTCCCTTTCTCACCATCCTTCTCTTTCGAACGTGCACTCGTTTACCTTGCGACATTCTCGCTACGAACACTTTCTGTCATCAATTTCATATTTGCATTCATAAATTCCTCATTCAGATCACACTTCGCACACACCTTCCTTCCATCCACCCTAAACATCCACAAATCATTTATGTAATCTAAAGAATATATATAATACACCTCACACTTAACGGAATGACTGAAATTTAAATTAAAGTCATGGAATGACAAAGCCACTGCCATGTTTCCACTGCCAGTTACTACGAATTCGTAGTAACTGGCAGTGGAATAATACCAGTAGTTGTGCACTACTGGTATTATTAGTTTAGGCAAAAAAATCCCCCACACTAATAATACCAGTGGTGCACAACTTTTACAGCAGCTCTTACTCAAACAAATACTCATATATACTTAATTATTCCAAGAATAACTTATCTCAATCAGAGGTCTTCTTACACATGTCCGCCACGCTTGACTCACAAGCGCCCTCTATATTTGCAGAGAACTTTGGTTATTTTTTCTGATGTACCCTTAATATATGGAATAGGTTTGCTGTGATTCCGTGTGTTGGAAAGATAGGGGTGTATGTATCATTTTATCCATTTTATATGGGCTCTAGGCATTGTCTTAAAAAAAAGTATTCTGAAGGTTCCTGAGCTGAGTTTCAAAGATGGTGTCATTTGAAAAAATAGTCTTGGCTATGTGTAAGTGTTTTGAGGATGCCATACTATTGGTAAGAGCAGTGGTGTAATTGTTTATATAAATACCTTCCTGTATAAATGGTTTTTCTGTAAACAAAGAAGGTTTTTCTGCAAACTATTCCCATCCCATATATTAAGAACATCACTAGTGTATCTAAAAAGGGGGAAACAACTGTTGCTTTCCTTTTCTATGGTGAAGTTTATTTTAGGGTGTTAGCTGTTAAGATATGCCAAAAATGTATCTTCACTATGGGAACAAACAGCAAACACATCATCAACATAGCTCAGCTAAACTATTGGTTTTCGAAATGTTCCATATAGAAGTTGGCTAGATTGGGGGGGAAAGAAGGGTCCCATAGCAGTCCCATTCAGCTGTTTGTATATTTTTCCTTTTCATAGGGAAAAATCTGCATATACAGTCCTTGACTAACATGATTAATTAATCTCTCGATGTTACTGCTTATATCAGAATCGCTTAATCAAATATAATAATCAGTGGTTAAAATTACAATTCGTCCATGAACAATTACTGTATTAATAATTCATTTTATATGGTACTTTACATTAGTTACTGCACTTTATCAAAAAAGTTATAGTCATTTGAACAGTTTTTTTTTCTTATCGGCATAAATTCTACGATAACAAGCAAAATGACTCTAGACCTCGGCAAACAAGCATTCTTTGATTAACATCTGGATCCATATCCATTACTTGCTGCTTAAATGATTCTAAACTGCAAAATATTCCATCCGTTTCTTTGATTGTTATCTCCTTTGGAACCTCATCTTCACATTCCATTTCTTCGTTGTCTTCATATGTGCGTTGTTGTTCAATTACAAGAAGAGCGTCGTCACTGAAATCTTTTGAATTTGAATCCAATAATTCTTTAACATCTTTTGCATCAACACCATCAAAACCAAGGTCTTCACCAACTGCAATGATTTCTTCAACCACATTGTTCACAGGATTTTGAAAATCACCTAAATCATTAGCGCATTCTGCAAAAGGTTTTTTCAAACAGCTCTCATGCAGCTAGAAGACACTTACTCCCACGAGCCATGAATGTTTTCGACTGCGTGTTTAATGTTAACATTTTTCAAAAATTCTTGGAGCATAATCGCATTTTCTCCCATTGTTGTTTCTACTGCCTTTGAGAATGTCTTTTTAAGAAAATAGTCTTTGAAAGTTGCCATGTCCATGAGTTGTATCAGTGATGTTATATTTGATAAAATTTTGGTAAATTTAAAGGTGCATTAATCAAAACTCTTGCCACGTATATCAAAGAATTGCCACAATTACTTTCACTGCGTTAATCAAATCCCACGTTAAGCAAAAGCACGTGAAGCAAGGGATACCTATATACTGATTCTGACTGATTCAATTATGTCAGGAGAGAAAGGTTAAGGGTTTCTGACACAGGCACATTAGTGAAGAGTGAAGTGATATCGAAACTGCCCATGATATCAGAATCTGTCAAAGTTAGATTTTCTATTAATGTGTTAAAGTATAGAGAGTTTTTAATAGATGAGGGAGAGTTACCTATAAGGGAGAAAAGCGATTTGGATAAATCTTTGGCCAATTTGTAGGTAGTGCTGCCTATGCTGTCTACTATAGAACGAAAGGGGTGGGTATCAGGTTTGTGAATTGTAGGGGGTCTGAAAGGTTAGTTTTTTATTCAATTTACAGTTTATTTTGATTTACAATTTACATTATCAGTTTCTTTTCTGTTAATACCCACAATAGGAATTGTGGGTATTAACAATAGGAATTCATTTCACTTTTTCACAATGATGTTTTAAAAGTTTTTGACAGTATTTATATAATAACAATAAATTATACATATTTAAAATTTACAATTTTTGCTTTAATGTATTTAAATGCTGTAGTTCTAGTAAATGGATTTTTTTTTGTTTTCTTCATGTCGATCCCAGTTCAGGTGTAATGGCTCAACTTGCATCCTTTTTATTAAGCTTATCTGAGGATAGCATCAGTTAGTTATTGTTTATTGGTTTGGTTGCTATGTCGGAAATAGGCTGATGTTTGATAGGTCTGATATTCACCACAGTTGTAGGATGCGAAATTCATTCACACATGTACATGCATGCACACACACACGATAATTTGGAATGCCATGACGTGTCAGTGAACTGGAAAGCCTGAACTAATATGTTGTGTTTCATTAAGTATGCAAGGTGTGTAGGGTGCATATTCCTCGTTCATAGTATGTCCTTAAGGCCCTTTTCAGGCTGTTGTAGTTTGTAACGTTCCTGTATTCAAAAGGTAATTTATTGAGCATATCTGGGATGTAGAAGCTTCGAGTGGCCTTTCCATAGTGGTTATTATATTTATATGTGATATAATTAGTTTTTTAGATATAATTTTTTTTAGACAATGGCTAGAACCCATATAAAATCGATAAAATGCTACATGCATCCCTATCTTTCCAATACACAGAAGAATCACAGCTAACCTATTCTAAACCTATTCCATATATTAAGGGTACATCAGAAAAAATAGCCAAAGAGTTCTCTGCAAATGTGATCCCTTGCCACTTTCAAACTTTTCGTTCAGTTAGCTGACTTCATAAGTTCTCTTAAAGATCAACTGCATCCACTTGAACATCCCATATGCAGTCGATTGCCTTATCAGATCATCAGTTTGGCCAACTTTGAATAGACTGACAGATCAATTAATGTCTGCCTTGAAGAACACAAAAAATACATCTGTGATCATCTGTAGGAGAAGCAGGCCATGCTCTGGATACTCCATCACATAGGATCAGATGGAGGAAAATTTTTATTACCTAGAAATTATTAGAGATCTGAGAGAGTATTTTTAGAATCAGTATCAGCTATGAAGCATTCTACTAATCTCAACAAATATGATTGCATTAAATTACCAAAGATCTAGGAGACTGTCATTTTAAAACCTAATAGCCTGACCCCCCTAAATTAACTTTGTGGTTAAATTAAAGATACCAAGAAATTATATTCTTGGTTTAATCCTTTATGCAAGTGTAAGCAAACAAAATTTGTGTCTGAAGTATTTTCAGGACTGGGAAACTTGCAAATAGAGGCTAATGATTATACATGTCCTTATAGACATTTATAATGTATGCATTATGGAAAGAGTCACTACCCAGACTGGTTTCAACTTTTATTGAGATATCATCAGTTGGAGCCAGAACCAGAGTTGATACCAAAGTTGAAGTAGTGCAGAAGTCATTCCATGTACATGTAGCCAAAAGGTGTCACACCTCATTATTAAAACAAACCCCTGAGTCAAACCAGTATGACTTTCCTCTTCGTAGAATCCTGTTCTAGAGCCTTGCAGAAAAGTGGTGATCTCTCAATGGAGAATATACATGCCTTGAGAAAGAACTCAGCAATGGAAGTAACAAAACTTTTTGATTTTCTAACATCTAGCATAGAAATATAAACCAATACATCCAGTAAACAGACTTTAAATACCAAAATCATAACCAGTTATCATGCATATCAAATAGATTTTGAAGGAATAATAGATTAAAGAGAATGCTATATCAGTGAACTACTGAATATAGAGCAGCAGTAAGAAAACTGGCAAATTGGGTGCCACAAGGCTTTGATTCTATATGATTTATATTTTGATGATATGAATCGTTTGAAAGGAAATTATATTTTGATGATATCAATGGTTTGAAGGGAGAATTTACTTTTTGGCAAATGAAGGAAAATTTTGATATGTAGAAATAACATTTTAATGTTTACTTCAAGAGGATTTAAAGAGTAGGATGGATGGGTTGCAATGATCTTGCTAAGTATTATTTTGCATTTTATACTGAAAGATTGGATTCTTTAGACTCATTAGAGAAACCTTGAATTCTTATTACACAAATTGGAGAAAATAGTGGGATAATGCTGATGATATAGATACAAGTGTGGAGATACAAGCATATGAAGTCTAGGACAAGGCAGGTGACTCACTCAGGCTGTTTCTATTTAGTTTGCATGTGAATGATACAGGAAATGATTTATAGAGAAATATTCAATTTGCTAATGATGCAAAACTGGGTTAAGTAATAGTAATAAGCCTAAAACTCATCTGATAGTTAATCAAGGTGCTGCAGAATGATTTAAATACACTGTCATTATTATTATTATTTCTTCCATGGAGTTATAAGACTCATCATTGAGGATCTGCCCTAAAGAAGCACAAAGTCTGTCATAACTATTTTGCTGGCAATGCAAAACTCGGAGAGGGCAATAGCGAGTTCATTTTTGGGTCTATACTATAACAAGTTCCATTGATACCATGTGTTAGATGTGACTTCTCCATGCCTTCCTTCAGCCATTCCTCTCTTGCATTACCAAATCCAGAACTCTCTCCAGACATAACATCTGATGTATCATTCTCTCAATTGCCAATATTCTGTCCCTAATCTATAGTTTGATGCCTCCATTCACTATCACTCTTATGCAATGACATGAGAGCCTCCATAGCTCAGTCAGTATAGACGAAGCCCTTTAGTCTGAAAGACCTTGGTTCAATTCCCGTTCATGACGTGAGGAACCTTCATCTGGTCATTTTCAATTAAAGGTGAGTTAGCCACTCTCATATAGAGATAGAGGGTTTTTTCTCCCAGAAACTCAGGTTTTTCATCCCTCAGAACAGGCAAACCAGTCCCCATGAACACACACTGCTACATCTCCCATTAGGAGAGCTTAACCAATCCTAAGGGACAGGCAAGGAATGGGGGGGGGGAATCCCACACTAATTAAAAAATGCAATGACATTATCTTACCCTCTTTTTACCAGTTTGTCAATTTTCCAGTAGACTTTCACTGAACTGACAGTCAATAAAATTATCAACTCCTTAGCATGTTCTCATAAAATACATGGCAAAACTCACTCCACCCAGTCCCATTATCTTATTGACTTCTAGATTGCTTAGTGTTTGAAATACTTTTTCCTCATGCAATTCTAAACATTTATCCTTCTTCATCTCTTCAAAAATCAAATCTGCATGAAGCTTTTTAGGCTTTCTTTTAATGAATAAATCTTGCTTTTTCAGAATGAAATACCCTATAAAGTGATAATCAAATAACTGTCATCAAAAAAATAAAATTTGTCATAGGTCACTTGACTTCCATTTCCATCTAAGAGGGTCATTTGTACACAATAATTTCTATGTCTACTGGCTAAGACAGAAGTCTCCAACTATAGGCTAGTCTGTAAAATGCAGTTGTGGTGAGATTGGTAAGGAATAGAATCAAAAATTGGGTTGATGGCCATGGCATTCTTTATGATGGTCAGCATGCATTTATAAAGGGTAGGTCCTGTTTTAGTAATTTACTTGCATTTTATGAAAAGGTGATGAGTGTGTTAGATAAGGGAGAATCATATACAGTGATATTCTTAGACTTTGCAAAAGCATTTGATAGATTATTATTATTATTTTTATTATTCTGGGAAACTCCAAGGAGTTGACAGACTCATCGAGGGAGACCCTAACATCATGTCAAGAACAACTATTCGACATTCACACAGTATCTATCATACCTCACCTTGAACTCGTTCATGGTCATGGCACCCACAACAGACTCTGTCAGCTTATTCCACTCATTCACCACTCTCCAAGTAAAAACCTAGCTCTAACACCCCTGCTAAGCACATTCTTGCCCAGCTTCCATGTATGGCCCCCAGTCCTCCCACCACCAGTCCTATTCTCAAAAATATCTTCTGGATTAATCTTATAGAAACCCTTCAGTAATTTGAATGTCTCAATCATATAACCCCTTAATTTTTGCAACCCACAAATCTTCAACCTGTTCTCATAAGGTTCGTTCCACAGACCTACTATCATCTTGGTCACTCATTTCTGAATCCTCTCCACCTCCTCCCCATCAAGAAGAAACCCTGGCACCCATATCTGGGCACAGTAGTCTAGATGGGGTCTTATCAAGGCTCGATACAGAGGAACAATAACTTCTTTGTCTCTGCTTGTTAAAGTATTTTTCAGAAGCCAAGTGATTTAATGAGCTGATTTAGCACTTTTGCAATGTGCCCCCTAAACTTCAATTCCCTATCTACCATCAATCCCAAATCCCTGGCCTCATCAATCTCCTGGAGTATGGTTCCACCAATGCGATATACTGCTGCTATTCTTTTCACCCCAAAGTGCATAACCTTACACTTTGCCACATTAAATTGACATCCATTTTTCCTAGCCCAGTCCTCCAAACTATCCAAATCATCCTGCAAAATTTTGACATCCTGTGCACTCACAATTGCTCTACCCAACTTTGCATCATCAGCAAACAAGTGAACACTTCCTCTCAGATCCTTTCCTATATCATTGATGAACAAATTGAAAAGTCGTGGTCCAAAAACAGAGCCCTGCGGCACACCACTAGTCACAAGCTGTCTTTTGGACTCAACTCCTGAATAAACCACTCTCTGGTATCTTATCTCTCCATCAACCACCCTCCTATCCATCTCACCAACCCTATATCCATCCCCATCTGCTCCAGTTTACTGATTAGAGTTCCATGTGGTATCCTGTCAAAGGCCTTGGCAAGGTCGAGTAGAATCACTGTAAACCCATTACCCTTATCCAGTTCAGCCTTCACTGTGTTATAAAACATGAGCAAGTTACTGAGGCACGATCTACCCTTCGCAAAATCATGTTGTCCCCCATACAATATCCCATTTCATCTATCCAAACCTGTATTCTTTTCTTGACTAATTTCTCCAAGACCTTGACAAAGATTCCTGATATGCTAATCGGTCGGTAATTTTCAAAAGCAGTCTTGGAAACTCCTTTATGCAGTGGAACTATTTTCCCTTCTTTCCACCCCCTCGGGATTAACCCAGACCCGAGACTCAAATTAAACAAAATGGTCAAGGGTACTGACAATTCTTTATTCCCTCCATAGTTGTTTCTTTTTTTGCAGCTCAAGCTTAATGGTGTTATTCATCCATTTAACCCCTACTTGATTTATTATTCGGACTCTAGGTATACAGTCAACCATTGCTTCATGCATACTTCTTAATTGCCTCCAATGCACTATCAACTTCTAGCCCTTGCAGTTGTACATGCCATGGCACTGAACCAATCAAACTCCTAAGCTTGTCATACTTACCAGCCCAATAATTCCACATGTACCCTGTCTTAATTGTAAATTCCACACCTTTAGCCACCTCCCAAGTCAAGACCCTATGATCACTCTCACTAATTGGTGGCAATGTGGTCGTATTAGTTACAGCCAAATCCTCAGATGCAGTTACTAGGTAAAGCACTCTCTGACCCCTAGTATTTTCCATTACATGCTGTTGCAGATAGTTATCCCTTAATAACTGCATAAAATCCAATTCCTTCCTCCCGTGTGTTCTCTCCTCACTCCAATCAATGCTACCATAGTTGAAATCTCCCATAATAATTACCCTCCTTCCACTCATTCTTCTATTTGCTGGTGCATACTATCTCCACCATCTTTTCCATCACCTGGTCTATAGCATCACCCAATTGTATATTTTGTTCTGCTAGCCACAATCTCACACCAAATGGCCTCAAATGTGCTCTTTTCTCTATCCTGCAGTTCAGCTTCTATTCTCCTTGGCTGCAGCTCATCATCTATCATCAACAATACTCCTCTCCCCATTTTATTCTCCCTGTCATTCCTGAACACACTGTAACCACCACATTCAATCCCACTAGCTATATCATCTACAGTCAGCCATGTTTCACTAATGCCAATAACCTGTGGTCTGGAAGTGCCAAGGCCAAAAATTCTTCCTTCTTGTTCCTAATACTCCTAGCATTAGTGTACATGAATTGCAGACCCCCATTAGCCCCATCCCTGCCTTGATGCCTTATACTAACTATCCCATTCTGATTTGTTGTCCTTATTCGCTTGGGCATATTATACTCATTCATACACTCAACTGCCTCCCTAAGGTCTGCATGTGTACTCCCCCGCCTTAATAAATCTAGTTTCCCTGATTCTGCACATCCACTTCATTCAACAACACTTTTTCAAGTCTCCTTACACTGAATCCATTCAAATGCAAACCATCCATCTTATATAGATCCTTTCACCCATCTAACTCACTCCACACGTCCACAAAATCCAACAGCACTCGTCATGCATAACCCACGCATAAAGTTATTTGCAATTATGGCCCTCCTTCTGAACACTTCACTGTCATACTGTGGCAAAAGACTAATCATCCTAACTCTCTCACTCTTTTCTTTTGCTACCTCAAACAATTCATTCGGGTCCTCTATCATTTCCATTTTATCTCCTATCAAATCATTCGTACCTGCCACAACTATCATTTCTTTCACCCTTTTCTTTTCTCTCTAATAGACTCACTTACGTCCTTGATGGTCGCACCAGGTTGGTACGATTTTGTCAAATCCTCTACTGACACACTTCATACTAATGAATCTCCATATAGCACTCGCTCCTTCATTTTGTTTACGTTCACAATCATACTCTTATTTTTCCTATCATAATTTTTATTATTGGCTGGTACACTCGGTAGACATTTGTGCATACGCTCTAGCTGCCGCTTTGCTCTATGTATCGCTCCACTCAACAATGCGATCTCACTCATTTCATCTATCTCATCTTTTATATTATCTGTTAAGCCATTAATTTGTTCTGTATTAATACCATCATTCACACTTTCTACATTCACGCCCTCACAGTTCTCTGGTACAACCTCGCAATTTCTTGTCATGTCGCTATTTTCTTCATTCTGATATTTTACAAAAATATCACACTCACGACCTGAAATACACTTTAATTCCTCATTTTCCTTACATTTTCTACACACATTCACTTCATTATCATCATCTAACCATACTCCAACCGCTCTCCGCAAAGCATACATTTTGCAGATAGTACACTGTATAATCACCTTTATATTACAGTTATTGAACAAAGATGGTGAACCATTATTATTAGCTGCCATTTTCCTTCTTATGGGAGCCATGTACTCGCTTCTATCATATTTTATCAAATTAATAATTGAAACACCAAAAACACACAAGTACGTAATACACAAACTACATAATATTCAAGCAAAATTGTCAATGATAACTTAAAATAACACTTATCTTATCAGAAGCTCTCAACAAACACTACAGACCACGAATCCCTCTAGTGGCCAACTGCAGATTACCACATGATAAGTTGGTGTAAGAGCTGCAGAGGATGGGAATAAATAGTATATTGGTTAGATGGATAAGTGATTGGCTCTCTTAACAATATCAGCAGGTTGTGTTATGATGGAGCAGTGTCTCAAAGAAAGAAGGGTAACCAGTGGCATGCCTCAGGGTTCTGTTCTTTCCCCCTGCTGTTTAACTTGTTTGTAAACGATATATCATGTGGACCGACTGTGGATCTTCAGTTATTTGCTGATGATGCAAAGTTGGGAAGAATTATATGTTGCACTGCTGATGCTGAATCCCTTCGGGAAGATTTGAATACGCTTTTTACTTGGACAAAAGAGCATGTTTGTAGTTTTATTATCAATAAGTGCAAAGTGTTGCATTTTGGAATGCAGAAATATAAGGCTGTATACTATATCGATGGCGCCGTACTGCAGGAGGTGGATGAGATTAGAAATTTGGGAGTGATGGTTGGCAGTAGACTGAAGTTTAGAGAGCATATTGCTAGTGTTGCAAAGATTGTACATCTTAGTGCTGCTATGATAAGGAGTACTCTAACATGCAAGGATAAGAAAGTGGTTGTGCCTTTGTATCAGGCACTGGTCAGACCGCACTTGGACTATTGTGCTGAGATCTGGTCACCTGGTTTTCATTGTGATGTGGAGACATTGGAGAGGGTCGAGAGATGAGTGACTAAGACAATATCAGGAGTTTGGAATGCTGGCTGTGGAGAGAGGTTGAAGAAATGTGGATTGCAGAGGTTGGTGGATAGGAGGAAGAGGGGTGATGTGGTAGAGATGTTTAAGTTAGTGAGAGGATTTTATTGGATTAATCCAGAGGGGATTATAAAAAAAGTAGAAGGTGAGAGGGGAAGATCCAGAGGTCATTTGTGGAAGTTATGTAAAAGTGTGGTGAAGAAGGGTGTAGGATTAGATTTTTTTACATGGAGAATTGTCAGTGAATGGAATGCATTACCAGAATGTAATGTTAATGCAAGAAGTGTTATGGATTTTAAGATTCTATATGATAAATATGTTGTAAGTTGAACAAACCTCCCATGATGAGTCTGTCAACTCCATGGAAGGTGTAATGATAACAATAATAATATTGAAAAGAACTGTTGTGATTCTCCTTTGATTACAATGGATTCATATTCTAATGAGAGGAGGCTAGCATTGCTATTCTAATGTCTCCCTAATATACCAGTCACCTTCTTTATCTTGAATCTGATATTCATTCATTTGTTCTCCACCTCTCTCTTTATATGTTTTCCATAAACTCTTTTTCATCTGCAATTCATGCCATATTTCCCTAATCCTCTATTTTGCTGCAGAGATAAGGAAGTTATTATTCCCTTTTAGAAGGTTTGATATGGCAATATGTGGATTATGACGAAATATCTGATTAGGAAATGGTGGGGAGGGTTGAGAGTTTAGTGAACAAGATTAACCAGCCCAGTACTAGATATATTCTTGTAAGGGTGCTGCTTAAAAGGATATACCAAGAGTTTGAGTTTCAGAAATCAGTTAATATTAATGCACATAAGAAGGGATACAACAGAAATATATTTAAGTTACTAAATGGGTTTTATAGGATTGGTGGCAGAACGAGGACATATTTGACCAGTAATTTGATATTACTGGTCATTCATGGATGGGAGTATGGTTAGCAGGGACATCTGGAGTAGGATTTTTGATTAGTTTAGAGAATTTGTGGAATGGATTAGCAGAGTCTCTTGTGAGTGCTTTGTCAATGATTGAGTTCTAGGGGAGGTATGTGTGGATACCATTACTGGGGACTTCCTACAGTGATATTTCGGACTTCACAAAGATGCCCCGGTGATGATGATAATAATGATAGATCTTTTGATTTAAAATTTCATGTACTTTATTTTTGATCTTCTTTGGTTTCTTTAAACTTCATTAAAATATGGAACTAAATTGATACCACTTCTTTTGACAGTTTATGAACTCTATATTTTTGTGTTATTTATTAGTCTCACTAATAAATAATTCATTTCTAAACATTTTCAGAAGGGAAGAACTGTTCTACTCATCTGCGTATTTTTATCAACAATTATGTGAAACTGCATTAAAGCAAATTTCATGCAAGATTACTTATACATTTTTTTAGCATTTGAAGCATGACCAAATCTTATTATTTGATATTACTGTCCAGAATATGTTTTTAAGTACTTTACTTTTCAGGCTGTTTATTTTTTATGTTTATTTTAGAACTGGAGAGCCAGATGTATGTGGTGTTTGTAATGGAGAAGGAAAATCATGCATGAAAATTACTCATTTTGTTCCTTATATTATTCCTGAAAATTCAGAAACAGAGGTACTACAGTCTTCTATAATACTAATTCATTGCAGTACAGTAGATTTCACTTAATTTGATCAAGCTGTTTTATTTTAAGAACTTATTATAATATTGCAGTTGATTATAGTTAAACATATTTCAAAAAATTAATCGATAATTAAGATAACCAACTGTTATTACTTGATTTTAGACAATGCTTACAATTTTAGCATATTTTACTTCAGCATTTTATTTAAAATTCATATTATATTTAACAGATTATCATTTTTATCAAGTGTAGCATAGAGAGTTTAGCAGCTATACTGAAAGAATGATCATCCCATTTATTGTGGGATCTGTAATATTTGAGTGAAGGTATATGGAAGAATGCAGATGGAAAGAGAATGTTGGCAAGTTCATGACTTGTGATGCAACACAGGGAGTAATGATACTGTGTAACTTATGCACTTCACATGGTCTCTATTTTCTGTGTACTAATTCAAGAAGTATCTGACATGAGGGTGCAGAATTTGTGGAATTAGTTAAGTTGGTTTGTCCAAGAATTATTGGCATATGCAGAACTTGCTGAATTAAGGATGTTATTCAGGCTTAAGTCAAAATGGAATCTTTCAAGAGGATAGGAAGAACAAAAGAGAAACAACACAGTTAATAATAGCAGAAGAATACCCAGGATACTATTAATATCATTTCACAGGAGACCATCTTCACTACATGTCGGATACATGAACCATCCATTCTAGCAACATATTTTGCTCATTCTACTTACCATGTAAAAATCTGCTTTTCAGTTTCTTTCTCACATGATCCTTATACAATTTTCAAATTGATTTCCTGTTTTTTTTTTAATCTCCTTTTATCCTGTGGAGTACTTCTGCTATATCTTCTGTCTACTATGCTCCTCATCAATTTATATATCTTAATGATATCACTTCCTTTTCTGTATTCCACTCTCTGTATATTCCCTTAACCTGTCCTCATACTCAACATTCTAAAACCCTGAGATGTTAATATTTGTCTCTGTACTCTACACAGTTTGTTGTATCCAGATCTGCCCAGCAAAGCTAGGATGAATGTATCAGCGCCTTGAATTATCACCTTCTTATCCCTACTTGTCACTGTTATTTGCATTACTTCAGCAATGTTCTCTTTAACCTTTACAACTTCTTTTACTTGCCCCCCCCCCCCCCTTCCTGAACTCTACTTGTATTCACTAACATCCCACAGATCTCTTACTTACTTGAGGAGTTCTTCCAATACAGTACATCTCATACATTATCTCTGCCCAAAGTGTGGACAGTGATAATGCCAAAGTAACATTAATCTGACTAAAGCACTGGCCTCTTCAAATTCTCTTATGACAAATAATCATACCAGAGCTTTCTGAAATTGCTCTCCCCAATTTAGCTTCATCAATAAATGACTGTTTTTATTCCCTATTTTAAGAGAAGTAGAAGAATTAAATAGGTTCTCCCTTTACTGAAAGCAAAGGGAGAACCTATCATAGATACCCTGCTCATAATTTGTCAAGATATGTAGAAAAATGAACGATATCCTAGAGATTGGTGCACCTCTGTTCTGATTTTTATTCCTAAAAAAAAGGGAATAGTACAAACTGTAGCAATTATACAGTAGAACTATTAGTTAGATAAGTGATCCAACAAAATTTTCCTAAAAATCTTACTCTAGGATGGAGAGGAAAATAGAAAGTATACTTGTAGAGAACCAAGCAGGATTATATAAAAACAAGAGTGCAATAGATCACTTGTTTACAATAAATCTCATTGGATAAAAATGTATTTAACATAATAAACTACTATGTCACAGTTTTATAGATATACAGAAGGTCTTCTATTCAGCGTGGCATGAGGCATTGTGGAGAATACTGAACCAGTATAGAATAGGGAATAGATAAGAAAATAGTATGCCTAATTAAAATGCTTTTCATTTCTTAGAGATGTTAATAGAAATCAGTAGCAAGTATAGCAAGCCATTCAATATGGGAAGAGGTGTGCATCAAGGCTGCAACTTTCACTGATGCTTTTTAACCTACTGTATATTTGGAATATATAATAAACTTAGCCAAGAATTAACAGACAAAGTTTCTAAGATAGATGTTGCAAGTTTTTTCACTTGGTTAGGCTATAAATTCAGGATGCCAAGAAATATTCTTGATTTAATCCTTTATCCACATGTAAGCAAACATAGTTTGTGCATGAAATATCTTCACAACTGGGCTACTTCTATATAGAGGCTAATGACTTCCCATCAGTTGACTTAGTATCCCATAATGCAAAGCACCCCCCCTCCTTTTGGACATGTAATGCTATGCATTGTGGGAAGGGCCACTACACAGACCGGTTTCAACCTTTATTGGTCTCATTAATGGAAGCCAGACCCAGAAGATATACCAAGGCTAAAATAATGTTATAAATAATGAAGCTATATGTTTCAAATATACAAGTAGTGGAAAGGTGTCACAGTTTATTATTGAAATACTCTGAATTAGAGATAGATGTTGGAATTGACTTCTTACAACATATATTTTTAATATGAGTTTTGCATTGGGTCGAGTTCCAAAGGAGTGGAAGGAGAGCAAGATTGTGCTGCTTCATAAGGGAGGTGATAGAACTCAAGTCTCAGATTATAGGTCTATGTATGTCAGGTGTTGGTCAAGTTTTTGGAGAGGCTGGTGAGAACTAGGATCCAGAATTGGGTTGACAAAAATGGAATTATCTTTGATGGACAGCATAGGTTGCTAAAGGGAGGTCATGTTTTAGTAATCTGCTTACTTATTACAATAAGGTGATGGCTTCCTTGGACAGAGGAGAGAGAGATACACAGTAGTATACTTTGATTTCACAAAGGCTTTTGATAGATTACCGCATGATAAGTTGATAGTCAACTAGAGTGGATGGGGTTGGATATTAGATTAGTGCATTGGATAGGAGGCTGGCTATCATAGGTATCAGCAACTTGTGTATGGGGGAGCAATATCCAAGAAGAGGAAAGTCACTAGTGGTTTGCCTCAGGGGTTTGTTTTAGGGCTATTGCTATTTAACCTGTACGTTAATGACGTTGGCAAAGATTTGGGTGAGGATATTTCAGTTGTTTGCAAATGGTGCAAAGTTGGGATGAATTATGAAGAGTAGATAAGATGTTGTGGCCTTACAAGGATATGAGTAATGTTGCAAACATAATGGGGATTGTGAGATCAATGTTGCAAAATATAAGGTTTTAAAATTTGGGAAACAAAGATGGGATGTAGAATTTATGCTTGGTGGGGATATATTGTTGGAGGTGGAGGAAATAAGAGATCTTGGGGTGATAGTGGATAAGGATCTGAAATTTAGGGGACACATTGCCGAAATTGTGAGGACAATACAAAGAATTCTGGGAATCATGCAGAGGACACTGACTTGTAGAAGTAAGGAGATTCTTGTTCCATTGTATAAGGCTTTTATTAGGCCACACATGTTCTTTTGTGCACAGATTTGGTCACCTGGTTTTCAAAAGGACAAAGAGATGTCGGAAAGGATCCAGAGGCAACTTACTAAGGTAGTTTCTGATTTTTGGAATGTCAAATATGAGGAATGGTTGAGAATATGCAATTTACATAGTCTAGTGGATAGGAGGAAGGGGGTGATATGATAGAGACCCACAAGTTCTAAGAGGATTGTTATAGGATTAGTGTTGGAGAGGTTTTACAGCAAACAGTGGGAGATCTGGGGAGAACTAGAGGCCATCCCTGGAAGCTGTATAAGGAGGGTTTGAACTAGCAATTGAGAAACAGGTTTTTTGCATTCAGAGTTGTGAATGATTGAAATGCCTTGTTTGAGAGTGTGGTTTCTGCAGAGAATTTTAGTGTGTTTAAGGCATGGTATGATGAGCTGTATGTATGACAAAAGGACCTTCTAGATGAGTCTTTGACTCCATGGGTCTTGGGATAAGAATAATAATTATAATAATAATAATAATGATGTTGAACCAATTGAAAAACCTTTCCATATCACCTGGATAGATGTTCTCTCAAACCTTGAACTATATTGTCATTATATAAATTATATGACAACATCCTAAAACAGAATCCTGTGGGCTTGGTCTGGCACTTTTCTTCATCACACCCTCTCTACAGAATTCATTGGCTTCTGTCAACCAACCATTCCTCCAAGTAGGCTACCAAATGGCTATTCTTCCCCATCTCCTCGATATCAACAGTAGGTTCACAAAAATGTAAAAAATATCCTTGTGTAAGCATTTCCTCTGTGCACCACAATTGTCGTCCTATTGTAATATTAAGTAAGCTATTGAAAAGACTTACCCTTAGTAAATCCTTACTTCTCTCTGTAACGATTCCTGTTCTTACACGACTAATCTCTAGTCTCTCTAACAATTTTATCATGATTTTATAACAATTTATCATACTCAAGCTAGCTTGTAGGTTCTACATCATTCAATTCAGTTCTCCCTTATGCAGTGGCACTATTTTCCCTTCTTCCACCGCACTTGAGCTGGTTCTGTCGCCAAATTCCTGGAGGACAAGAAGCACCTACAGCTCGTGTTACCTTCTTTGTGTTTCTCTTTTGATGTACATAGTAGTATCCTATCTCTTCACACAGTCTTATTAACATCAGGCTTATTTAAAATTTCAAGCACTTTGCATTTCTGAACTGCCACACTCTTTACTTCTTTCCTTAACTTAATTCAACACTACCCCCCCCCTAAAAAAATCCTTGAAATACACTGACTAAACATTCATTCATTCATTGCACATTTCGATAATATAATGTTTATGAGAAACATTAATATAATAAATATTTATTCATTTATACTACTCAGCTGCTTTCATGTGCAGTCAGATACAGCCCTACATTTGGGGTACCTGTTTGGTGCTGGCCCACTTCATTCTTCCTCTTTCTCTCTGTTTTTCTTCCTGCATCATTCTTTGATCTACTTCTTCTTCTGAGTCTCTCTCTCTCTCTCTCCTTTTTTTTTTTTTTTTTTTTTTTTACTATCCTGTCTTCATACCACCACCCCTGGGATTCCATGTTCTGCTATGTTGTTTCCCATATGGCGCAACCTGTGGACAACTGGAAAAGGGGATCTTGGTAGTCTGTCATTATTACTTTTACTCATGCTTTGACAAACTGGATAGCAAGGAAAGGTACCTGTCTCCCTAAACCTCTTTAAAATGGCATTAACAGTACCCAAACCAACAGCACACTCATTGGGAATTTGTTTTTGAGTCATGGATGTGTCCTGAGAAAGAGTACATATTTTTGAACACTTTCTTGGAGATGTATCCATTTTATAGCTACATACAAATGAATGTCAACTTGTTTACACTCTTAAAAAATGCAAAACACTATTAATAAACATTGTAGAGACAGCTAAAATAGTTAAAACATGCAGCACTTAACCAAAATAGTGAACTAAAACCAAAATTATTGTGAGCTGAAACAAAAACCAAACCCAAAAACTTGATGAAAATTCATCTTGTTTAGATGTGATGAGCTTGTTTCTCTTCAAAAAAAAAAAAAAAAAAAATGATCAGACTACAGATCTTGGAGTAGGGGGTTCAAGTTCAGGAGCCATATAGCAGAGACTGCAGATACAAATTAAAGGATAATTCAGTACTGAAACAAACATTGATATATTCTTACATGTTCTTATACTTTATAAGTCGATGAAAGTTTAATTTTCACTTGGTTAGAGTATAATAAATTTAGTTTAATCCTTTATCCAAGTGTGAGCAAACAAAGTTTGCGCCTGAAAGTATCTTCAGGACTGGGTTAAGGTGGTACAACACCAGGGCAACTCGTTGCAAAGGTGGAGCAAGCTATCAACACTCCTTTCTCAGTATCTCCTATAATGCATAACACATCTCCTTGCGGATATGTCTAATGTTATGCATTAAGGGAAGGGCCACTACCCAGACTAGTTTCGACCTTTATTGAGGTCTCTTTAGTGGGAGCCAGGCCCAAGTGAAGATATCAGGCAGAAGCATTAGCAGGTCATCTCTACCTATAGGAATTGCCAATTCCTATAGGTAGAGATGGAATTATCCCTTAGTAACTGCATAAAATCCATTTCCTTCCTCCCATGTGTCCTCTCCTCCTTCCAATCAATGTCACCATAGTTGAAATCCCCCCATAATAATTACCTGTCTTCCACTCCTTGATTCTGTTTGCCTATGCATACTATCTCCATCATTTATTCCATTACCTGGTCTATAGCAGCACCCAACTGTATATTTTGTTCTGCTAGTCTTGATCTCACACCAAATAGCTTCAAATGTGCTCTTTACACTATCCTGCAGTTCATCAGCTATCATCAGTAACACTCCACCCCCAATTCTTTTCTCTCTGTCCCTCCTGAACACACTATACCTTTCACATTCTATCCCACAAGCTATATCATCTTCTGTCAGAAATGTCTCACTAATGCCAATAACCTGTTGCCAGGAAGAGCCAACCAAGGCCAAAAATTCCTCCTTCTTGTTCCTAATACTCCTGGCATTAGCATACATAAAGTGCAGAAGCCCATTAGTCCCACCCAATGATACAATGATATCAGTATGAGTTTCTTTTCTAAAAACAGAAAATTGTAAACTACTATCTGATTGATAAAAAATTAAAATATGTAGAAAAAGCTAAGCAATGTAATTTATGCACCAAACTTTTAGTGAAGGAAGCTAAATACACTAATAGAATCATATTTCTAAAAAGATGTAAACCAACACAGGTGATCCTACCTGCTGCAGAATCAGAGAAGTTTTTCAGCATTGAAAGCACATTGTTAACAAGGCCAAAGAAATCTTTGGCCTTGTTAAACAAAACTTCATTTCTGAGCTGTTATCCACTGAATTTTTAAACATCATTCTATGCATTTCTTTAGATTCCTATTGGAGAATTTCAACTCTACTTGCAGCTTGCTTATTATTATTATTATTACCCAAGACCCCATGGAGTCAAAGACTCATCTAGGAGAGCCTTTTATCAAACACACAGTTCATCATACCATGCTTTAAACACACTCAATTTCTCTACAGACACCACACTCTCAGGCAAGGCATTCCAATCATTCGCAACTCTGCATGAAAAAAACCTGCTTCTCAATCCCCTACTCACACCCTTTTTATACAGCTACCAGGGATGACCTCTGGTTCTCATCTGATCTCCACTATTTTCTGTAGAACCTCTCCACCATTGATCCTATAACAACCCCTTAATAACTTGTAGGACTCTATCATATCTCCCCTCCTCCTCCTCCTGTCCACCAGACTCTACAAGTTGCATCTTCTCGATCTTTCCTCATACTCGACATTCCAGAGGTTAGAAACTACATTAGTCAGTCGGCTCTGGACCATGTCCAACATCTCTTCATCCTGTAGAAAGTATTTTACCTTGGGTATGATAAATGTTAAAGATACCAAGCTATTTTAAACCTGGTATTACTCCATTTCTCAAGTAAGCAAACAGATAAACAAGTCAAGTTTGCGCCTGCAAGTTTTGCAAGTCAAGCTGACCCCGCACGTAGTTCAAGACCAAGGCAACTAACTCATGGTAAAAGTAGAATAACTCTGATCACTAATCTTAATATTTACCCTTAATGCAAAGCACATCTCCTGGAGGAGGTGTATGATGCTTTGTATTACCAGGTTTAAAATAGCTTGGTATCTTTAACATTTATCATACCCAAGGTAAAATACTTTCTACATTTATATCTCCTCCTGAGATTTTTATTTAATAAGGTTAAAACACCTTATGGTAACTTGTTTTGGTAAAATACTTATAAGCTCTGTATTACTAAAATCTTGGTATTTCTAGCCTGGCTCCCACTGATGAGACCTCAATAAAGGTCGAAACCAGTCTGGGTAGTGGCCCCCTTGCCTTTAATACAAAGCATCATACATCTCCTCCAGGAGATGTATGATGTGTTTGCTTATTGTGATTCTGTGTGCTTACTTGGGAAATGTAGTAAAACCAGGTTTAAAATAGCTTGGTATCTTTAACATCTCTTCATCCTTCTAAAAACCAAGTGACCAAATCTGGGCACAATAGTCCATGTGTCCAAAGCCTTATACAATGGAACAAGCATCTCCCTACTTCTACGTGTTCTCTGCATCATTCCCAGACGCCTTTGTGTTGTCTTTACAATTTTGGCTGTGTGTCCCCTAAATTTCTGATCCTTATCTATCACCCCCAGATCTCTTATTTCCTTAGTTATTTGCATCATCAGCAAATAACTGAAGATCCACAATCAGTCCACATGATATATCATTTACAAGCAAGTTAAACACAGGGGGGCCAAGAAAATAACCCCGGGGCATGCCACTGGTTACCCTTCTTTTTTGAGAGACACTGCTTCATCATACACATCCTGCTGGTATCATTCAGAGAGCCAATCTCTGATTCATCTAACCAATATACTGTCTATTCCCATCCTCTGCAGCTTTTACACCAACTTATCATGTGGTAATCTATCAAATACTTTTGCAAAGTCTAAGAATATCACTGTATATGATTCTCCCTTATCTAACATGCTCGTCACCTTATCATAAAATGCAAGTAAATTACTAAAACAGGACCTACCCTTTACAAATGCATGCTGACCATCATAAAGAATGCCATGTCCATCAACCCAATTCTGTATTCTATTTCTTACCAGTCTCTCCAACACCTTGACCACAACTGCAGTTATACAGACATCTGTCTTAGAACCATGCTTGTGGAGTGGTACCATTTTGCCTTCTTTCCACTCCTTAGGAACCCTACCCAATGTAAGACTTTCATTAAATAACCGAGTCAATGGCATAACCTACTGTGGTGCACATTCCTTAAGAATACCTGGTGATATGTCATCCATCCCCCCACAGCCTTATAGCCTTATTCATATCTAACCCAACTAACATCTGATACATCTCTGTTTCTTTCACTTCCAGTTCTCCTAATAATTACCTCTCTTCTATATATTGTATCGGATAATTTATACCAGTATGATATACGCTGATAAAGTGCTCATTCAATAATTCCACTATTTCCTTTACAGCTGTTAGTCTGCTGCCATGACTATCCACCAATGTTAGTCATAATTATCCTTCCTTTTGCTTGCCATGTAGTGAAAAAATTCCCTTGAGTTCCCCTGGCCTGACCAGCCAATCTCCTCTCATACTGCACCTTTTCTTTCTTTACCATGCTCATCACCTTTCTAGCCTGCACCTTATACTCTTTATGGATCTGATCACCACCAACTTTCTTTTACCTCCTCCGTAACATTTTCTTTTCCAGCACAGCTTGCTTGATTTTGCTGTTCATCCATTTCACTCCCACTCTATTAACTCACTTAACCCTTGGTATGCAATTGTTTTGTCAGATACTGCCTTATGAGTTCCCGTGCATTGTCAACATCTTTTCTGCTCAGCTCATCTACCCAACGTACTGATGCTGACTACAGAGCTTCCTATAATCACCTGCTTTATACTTCCAAATGTATCCATTTTTGGTAGTGACCTTTTCTTGTTTCATCACTTCCCAAACAAGTATACCTCATGATCACTCTCACCAACTGGCAGCAGTGTCAGTTCTTCATTAACAATTACATCTTGTGAAGTTATCACCAAATCCAAAACTTTAAAGCCTCTAGTTGCTTAAGATACTTATCTCTCAGAAATTCCACAAACTTGCTCTCCTTTTTCCCATACACTATCTCCTCCTTCCAGTCTATATTCCTGTAATTAAAGTCTCCCATCAGGATCACCTTCTTTTTACATGCCCAACTAATTTGCCTAAACATTTCTCAGTCAGTCTAAACATTCTCTGCATTCCCCGGCCTATAACAGCATCCTATCAGATATACTAACCTGTTTCTTTCAACTTTGCACCCCACAGATTCAAAATCTGTGCATGCACTATCAACTACCACACTTTGCGAACACAATTCCTCTGCAATCTTTAACAGCATTCCTCCTCCACTTTTCACATCTCTATCCTTCCAGAAAATTATATATCCTTCTAATTCTATTCCTGATATCACATCCTCCTCATACAACCAAGTTTCACTTAATCCAATTACTTTTGGGTAAACTATCTCAATCAGTGGCACAAACTCTGCTCACTTGTTTCGAATACTCCTTACATTTTTGTATAAACATAAAATGGAAAGGTTCATCATCAGATTTGACATTATTAGTTTCAAAAATAAATATGACTCTTCTGAGAATGCAGTTTATTTTAGAAGAAGGAAAAAAAAAGAAAACAATCAACTAGCTTTGGTAGATATTTTAATCCTTCTTGATGCATAAGCTTCTTTAGGGATAGGAGATTTTTAGAACTATTTTTTCAAGTATAAAACCACAAGCATAGATTATTTGTTTGTGGTTTTATAAGATTAATAAAGATTATTACTTGCTTTCTAGTTTTTAGTTTATTCATGTTATTTCCTGATGAAGCAAAACAAACTATTTGACGAAACTAGTCGAAATAAACAGTTTCTATTTGACATCCTTTTTTGTGGTTTTTACTGGAAAAAATAGTTATAAAAATTTTAATTTTTCATCAACCAGATGGTGGTTTACAGTTTTCTGCTTTTAGAAAAGAAACTCATACTGATCGTTATATCCATATTATTTCTCATCATCATCCTAGAATGGATCTATATTATTATTATTATTATTATTGCACCCTTCATAGAGTCAGCAGACTTCGAAGTTCATTCAACTGACAACATGCTTATCATATTGAATCTTAAGCTACTTAACACTCCTTGCATCAACAACACATTCTGGTAATGTTCTATTTGTTGACATCTAATTAAAACAATATTTCATCATGTCCATAATATTTGTTCCACTGAAGACTTTTTACAAGAATTGAATTATATTAAACCTGTGTTCATGAAAAATGGCTTTAATGAATCTTTTACTCTCTAGATCTCCTAAAGATATCACTTGGATTCCACTCCCTTATATTAGGGATTTCAGAACATATATTATTATTATTACATGACACCTCCAGGGAGTCCAAAGACTCATCGAGGGAAGGTACCTACTCTACAACTCTGTCTCCATCACTCAATTCACCAACTACAACGAACTGCAACTACAATCATCATCTACACCAACGACATCTACTGCCCACCAACACCACTAATATTTTCACAGACAATCACAAATATTCATGCCTACGGCAGGATTCGAACCTGCAGCCTGTTGACTGGAGTGTGGACATGCTAACCACTCGGCCAACCAGGCCAGCATATTGCTGAACCAAAAACATATAGCTAAAGTTCTAAAATCTCTTAATGTTGTAGTATCATTTCTTCCTGTCAGGAAGATATCTGCCTTCATTTCTTCACCTAAAAACAAGCTTTCTCCACTCAACTTTCCAGGTGTCTGTCAGATCCATGCTCCTGTGGTTTGTCTTACTTTGGACAGTCTGGCAGATCTGCAGCCATCTGCCATGATGAATATAAATCTTAAATCTAGTACCATGAACTGGAATACTGACCTAACAAAACATGCTATCTAGACTAAAAATTTAATTTTTTGGAAGAAAATTGAGTGATTGGGCACAAGAATGGGGATACAAATTCAATGTTGCAAATTTAAGGTTTTAAAATTTGGGAAATAAAGATGGGATGCAGAATTTATGCTTGGTGAAGATATATTGTCGGAGGTGGAGAAAATACAAGATCTTGGGGTGACAGTGGATAAGGATCTGAAATTTAGGGGACACATTGCCAAAATTGTGAAGACAACACAAAGACTTCTGGGAATGATGCAGAGGACATTGACTTGTAGAAGTAGGAAGATTCTTGTTCCATTGTATAAGGCTTTGATTAGGCCACACATGGACTACTGTGGCCAGATTTGGTTACCTGGTTTTCAAAAGGATGAAGAGATGTTGGAAAGGATCCAGAGGCAACTGGCTAAGGTAGTTTCTGACCTCTGAATAGGAGGAAGAGGGGAGATATGATAGAGACCTACAAGTTAGTAAGGGGTTGTTATAGGATCAGTGTTGGAGAGGTTCTACAGAAAACAGTGAGAGATCAGGGGAGAACCAGAGGTCATCCCTGGAAACTGTATAAAGAGGGTGTGAGCAGGGGAGTGAGAAGCAGGTTTTTTGCATGCAGAGTTGTGAATGATTGGAATGCCTTCCTGAGAGTGGTGTCTGCAGAGAATTTGAGTGTGTTTATAGTGGGGGTATGATTAGCTGTGTGTATGATAAAAGGACCTCCTAGATGACTCTTTGACTCCATGGAGTCTTGGGTGATAATAATAATAATAATAATAAAACGAAATTTCACATGTAAGTAGAGTCCTTATAGAATGCTTATTTATAAGAGAGTCGTGAGACCTTTTCACACCAACCAAACTTAAACAGATCTGATTGTATTTGGTTATCTCCCTTTATGGGAAATATTATTACATAATTTTTATGCAAATTCCTGAATATTATATTATTGTAATTTTTTATGAATAATTGGAAATTTTACTGACCTTTTGATATTCTATTAACACTATAGTGGAATTTTTAAAAATTATTCTTTAATTGTAATTTTATCTTCTGTTCCATTATCAATGTATTGAGAATGACTGTGAAATCTATAGGCAAAAAGTTTGCAGCTAATAAAATAATTTCACATAAGTTCAAGTTTCTACATTTAATTTTTCTAAGTATATGTTAACTTAGATACCTATATTAAGGCAGCTATCTGATCACATCGTCATGAGGATGTGATTGAGATTTGAGTGTCTAATCTTCCCTCACTTGGCAAGAGTGACCATGAAGTGATCACCTAGGTTGTGTCCAGTCGTATGAGAATTTGCTAATCTTCTGAAAAAACTCTGCTGTCATGCCTTAACAACATCAAGCAAACTCTGTAATAAACTCATCTTCCTTCACCATCAAACCGTAATCAGTTGGTCCACTATTCCTTGATTATAACTACCCTTTTGCACCTGTAAAAATTCCTACAGAAGAAATTATGATTCACATTGAATGTGGGATGCCCAGCTTACCTATTCATATTGCCAACAGTATCAAACTGCATGTTGCTGTACTAATTCAAGCCAAACCGCCAAAAATTAACCTCTCTTTTAAAGAATATGAAGCAGTATTGTAAATCAAGATGAATAATAAAATAGTAATTGATGATGATGATGATAATCAGCCTGTATTTTCACCCACTTCAGAATGAAGGCTTCTCCCATTGTGGGAGAATCGGATCTATTTCTTCTCCCATGGTGACCCAGTCCAGCTTAGGGGAATGTATATATACTAGTATGAATGTACATGTGAGGGTGAAAGACAATCGAATAACCATGCCCTAGGCAGGATTCGAACCTGCAGCCTCGTGGCTGGAGAGTGGATGTGCTAACTACTCGCCAACCAAGCTGGAAAAATAATAATTACTAATTCTGATAAGGGAATTGCAACAATAGTTTTAAACAGTTACACGTTAAAACTTGCTTTTTTTTACTTAAAAGATTGTTCAACCTACCTTCCCTTAAACTATGACTCTACCAATACACACATCAGATCACTTTGCAGACTCCTTGAAAACAGTCACCTCCTGGCCTGTTGAAGTTACTAATAAATTAAAACCATATAATTTTACATCCTCTTGAATATATATGGACTACTTAAAATTCATAAACAGAATGTGCCATTATGCCCAATTGTAGATACTATTTATTCACTCACATACAAATTAGTCAAATATTTAGAAAATGCTTCCCCAATATACTGGCAACACTTCTCATATATGAAAAACTCAGCCCACTTTAAAGCCAAATAGAAAACCTCACACTTCAACACACTCTCATTATAGTCAGTTTAGATTTCTCCTTTCTGTTCACCAGCATCTCACTTAAAAACATTTTAGATTTTATTCAAACCGAATTTTCTTCTGATATTTCAGCCCTATTTAAGTTCACTATGAACTCTGGCTATTTTGTTTGGCTGTGCAACAAATATAAATAAATAATAAATAAATAGAGACTTTTCCTTGAATCTACTTTTGCCTTAAGAAACTACCCTAACCTCAACAAATGTGGTTGCACAAAACTGCCCATAATTTGGGAAGCTCTCAGTTCTCCATACTTCAGCCCAGCTGCCTACAATGTCCAATTTAGCCCATTAGGGGACTGTTTATGACTTTAGGCCTACTCTCCATTGATAAGCTTCACCTTCATTTAGTGTAGTGACTGTGTGCACATACCTTAATTATATTTTGTTCCCTGATAATGGCAGCTGGATTTTGCCAAAATATTGGAAGTATTAATTAAATTTATTTTAGTTAATATATTAATCTGTGTTATAATTTCCTCAGAAAATACAGTTTTAATGCTTGAAAGCAATAACAGAAGAGATTTTGGTCTGCTCAAGTCTAGTGTCTGGCTGAAGGAAGTATTTATGGAGACTGTTTTGCCAACTTTTCAGTTGTTATTTCATATTCTGTTATGCATCCAAATTGCTTTCATGAGTAAAGTTTAATATTAACTCATGAAGGGATAAAAAGGAATCAAATTCACTATGATTATGGCATCTATATGCCATAGCTGTAATTTTTTAATAATCACCTATTTTATCTTGAACTTGAACTTGAAAAATGGATATAAAGTTTCCTTGCAAGGTGATGACTGTCTTTTTGATTTATCTAAATATAAAGATAAAAAGATGACTATCTTTTTATCTTTATATTTAATTTACCCAACCATGATATTTTATTTAAAATAAGCAAGTGAGATTTGCTTTCTCTTGAGTAAGATTTATTCTTTCTTTTGGGCAAAATTTTTGCTTTCTTTTCAGCAGTTTATTCATTAGTAAGCTATTATAATTATATTATATATCAGAGCCTCTGTAGCTCAGTCAGTATAGACAAAGCCCTGTGGTTGGAAAGACCTGGGTTCAATTCTCATCACTGATGTAAGGAACTTTTATCTGGTCTCTTTAGACTACAGGTGAGTTAGCTGGTCTCATATGGTGTTAGGTTTTTTTTTTTTTTTTTTCCACTCAGAAACTCAGGTTTTTCATCCCCCAGAACAGGCAAACCAGCCCCGTCAACACATATGGATTACAGTCATGAATACGTCCCAGCCATATGCCGGTCCTGAGACCGGATAAAATTGGAGGGGGAGGGGGAAGCAGTGGTGAACTACCCTGTAAAAATCTCACCAGGAATGCTTTGTGGGCAATGCCTACAAAATTACCTATGGTCGAAAACGATTGAAAGGGAAAATCAGGATATTTGTATTATGTGTCATTCTAAAAGCAGAAGCTGGCTTTTAGTTACAATTTGTGCAGCTGTTTAACTGCTTTGAAAAAAAATTGCATCTTCTGAATTTTAGTAATTTATCTACATACCACTTATAACCGTTTATGTTTTACTTGTGGTATGAGTACCTCACAGTGGAAAATGCTGATTTATATATTAAAATATATACACTGACAAGTAGATATAGAAGATTATTATCCCTCTTTATAAGACTTTGATACAGTCAGTGTTGACTGCAATATACAGGTTTCATTGCTGGGATTTCTTGAGGATGAAAAAAATAAGATCGGTGACATAGGAACAATGTTGCAGATAACAAGTCTGTGGAATGCTCCATTTGAGGAAAGATTAAAGATATATGGATTATAAAGTTTTGTTAAAAATTGGAAAACATGAGATGTGATAGAAATATATAGGTTATTAAGAGGATTTTATAAGACTGACCAGGAAATGAAAATTTCTTTAACAGCAGGTTGACATGGAAGAGATTTTTCATAGAATGGGAAAGGGGCGGAGAATCAAGAGGCTATCACTGGAAACTATAAAGGAGGGTGTGAGCAGAGGAGTGAGGAGAAAGTTCTTTGCCTTTGCATGGAGAGTGGAATGCATTGCCTGAGTGTGTTGTGAATGTAGACACATTGTATCACAGTTGTTGAATCATTGAATTAAGGCACGGTTGGATGATCATTGTGTGCAATAGTGTGTGTCTCCTGCCATGAGTGGGGATCAGATGTTAATAATAATAATAATAATAATAATCAGGTTTGGTTTTTCAACATTAGTCTCGATTTTTTGAAAGAAGAGTGGCAAATAAGTGGAATGAATTATCAGGGACATTAGAAAGTGATTTGTGAGTGAATGAGTGTAAGGAGAATTGTGATAAGTTTTATGTGATTAACAGTTAGTACAAGCATCCTGCAAGACATCTTCAGACCCTATGGTAATTCTCATTTAATATAATAATAACATATCAAATGCCAGTAAAGTCACTTAACTATGGTAATTTATCTGGGCAATAAAGACAAATCGGCCCTTCAGAACACACGCAATTTACAGACAAAAAATACTAGTGGTGGTGGTTGTGGGCAGTAGATGGCATTGATGTAGGGGTGATTGGTAGTATAAGTTCTGTGTAGTAGTGGAGACGGAGAGTTGTACATATAGGTGTCCTCCGATGAGTCTTTGGACTCCTTGGAGGTGTCATGAATAATAATAATAATAATAATAATAATAAAAATGTTACTTATCACAAATAAGTAAATTAATAAATTAAAAAGTACATTGACATGTAGGAATAAGGAGGAGGTGGTGGTGTCTATATATAAGGCATTGGTCAGCCAAACACATGGACTATTCTGCTCAGATTTGATCACCTACTTTTTATCGTGATGTGGAAACACCAGAAAGGATCCAAAGACAAATAAAATGATATCTGGATTCTAGAGTGTTGGTTATGAAGAGCATTTGAGAGAATGTGAATTACTTAGGGTGATAGATAGGAGGAAAGAGGAAATGTGATAGAGACTTTCAAGTTAGTTAAGGGATTCTACAGAAGGTATAATAAAAAGAGTGGAAGTTAAGATGAGAAGAACAAGAGACCATCCCTGGAAGTGATATAAAGATGTGGCAAAGAAAGGTGAGTGAGTGGAATGCATTGTTGTGAATTGTGAATGCATGGAGTATGGATAATTTTAAAGTTCAATATGATAGACATGTTTCTGATTGAGTGGGTCTCCTCTGATGAGACTATTGATTCCAAGGAGGTTAATGTAATAATAACAATAATAGCACTACCTGTGATAGTTGATAGGCTTAACTGCAATAAATTGAAAGACAAAATGGAAAAAAAAATCTATAAACATTTTCTTTTATCACATCAGTGCTGAATTGCTTCAATTTGTCTTTTCCCTCTTTTCATCTTTCTTTTCCAAATTTAAGAGGCAAGTCAGAAGAAGCTGTTTGAAGGAAGGCACAGGGAAAAAAAGGAAGATGAAGTATTTTGGTATTTCAAGTAGAGCATTTTGTGTATGCATACAGTTTCTACCTTTAAGTTAGTTTCACTCAGTTAGGACTTTATATGATTTATGCAGCTATTTTTGATGAGTTTTTGTCTGTTGTTTCTTGATGATGTCTTTGTTTCTACTATGGTGGTGCTAAAGGTAGGTTTACTAACACATTATCACCAAGCCTATCACCATTTGAAGACTACATTGCATATAGCATAACTGAGAATTTTGAATCATGCTACACTTGTGTAATGTATGCTGCCTGTGAATTAAAATTGTAGCTGTGAGAAATGGGAGCTTGCCTGTGTGCATGAAATGTAGTACGAGGAAAGTGCTTAGTAATTTAACTATCATCATCTCAGGCTTTAGTAGCAGCATAAGTTGTTAATTAGAAATGCATGAATGCTAGTATTGAGATATAACAGAGATGAGGAACAAGTAGAGTGAGGAGAATGTGTAAGAGTTGTAATTAGATTTGATCTTTGTGTGGCAGGATATTAAAACTATCATTGTTTCCTGCTACATTAGAAGAAATCTTTAGGAATGTTGGTGGCAGGGTTTTTTTTATCCCAGAAACTCAAGTTTTTCATCTCGCATACAGACAAACTGGTCAGGAGAACATGTATAATATACAGATAAAAAATACTAGTGGTTGTGGTGATGCTGCTGCTGTTGCCAGGCAGATGGCATACTATGTAGATGATAGTGGTGTTCTGTGAAGTTGGTGGTTAAGTGTTGGAGATGGGGAGTTGTGGAGTAGAGTGTCCTCCTTCATTGAGTCCGTAGACTCCTTGGAGGTGTCATATAATAATAATAATAATAATGATAATGTCTCATGGGAAACTGTGGAATTGACATGAATGGAATAAATCTTCCTAATTTACTTTTTTGCAGATGACATGGTTCTGTTAGCAAAAAATAAAGAAGCTCAGGAAATACTAAATGACATTGACTTGACATAGAAAGCAGCAAAAGAAAAGTTTAAAATTAACATAACTACAACAAAATTGATGACAAATTCTGATCAAATTGAACTAAAATTAGCAGATGCTTTTATTGAAATTATCAATTACTCTATTTACTTCAGACAATTAGTTTTAAAGAAGAACAGAAGAATCACACAACAAAACGTAGCATTTTGGTTATTAAAGATTATTTCTTGTTGATAATCTTATACATTATCAAGTTTACATTGTCATTCCTAAAAAATTAGAAAATAAAGATTATTTGTTAGTAGATATACTTGTAGGTTTAAAAAGAAAGCTATTTAATAGTGCATTATTCCAGTGTTTACCTATGGAAAGGGACATAGGCAACAACTAAAAAGACAGGAAGACAGATTGCATGTAGCCCAAAGAGCCTTGGAGAGAAGAATACTTCACATAACATACCAGAATTGTGAGGATACACAATGAATTCTGTCAATGATGCAGAGGGCACTCACTTGTAGAAGTAAGGAGATTCTTGTTCCATTGTATAAGGCTCTGATTAGGCCACACACTGACTACTGTGCACAGATTTTGTCACCTGGTTTCAAAAGGATGAAGAGATGTTGGAAAGGGTCCAGAGGTGACTGACTAAGGCAGTTTCTGATCTCTGGAATATTAAATATGAGGAAAGGTTGAGAAGATACAATTTATAGAGTCTAGTAGATAGGAGGAAGAGGGGCAATATGATAGAGACATACAACTTGGTAAGGGGTTGTTATAGGATTAATGTTGGAGAGGTTTTACAGAAAATGGTGGGAAATCAGGGGAGAACCAGACATTATTCCTGAAAGCTGTATAAGGAGGGTGCGAACAAGCAAGTGGGAAGGATTTTTGCATGAAGAGTTGTAAATTATTGGAATGCATTGCCTAAGAACATGGTGTCTGCATAGAATTCGAATGTATTTAAGGCTGGTATGATGAGCTGTGTGTATGACAAAGGGACCTCCTGCAATGAGTGACTCCATGGAGGTCTTGGGATAATAATAATAATATAAAGCAAAACAACAGAAGGAAAGGTCTCCAAAGAACAAGATGCAGGGATGATTTGCAAAGGTTGGATTGACATAAGATGGTGGATACTGGCTAAAGACAGAAAGAACTGGAAAGTTAAGGGGAAGACCTGTATCCAGCAGTGGATGGAAAGCAGCTAAAGAAGAAGAAATGTGGAAGGATATGTAGCCAGCTTGGTTGGCCGAGTGGTCAGCGTATCTGCTCTCCAGCCAAAAGGCTGTGGGTTCGAATCCTGCCGTGAGCATGGATGTTTGTAATTGTCTGTAAAAAATACTAGTAGATTGTTGGTGGTAGATGGCGTTGGTGTATATGATGAAGGTAGTTGCAGTTGTTGGAGATGGAGAGTTGTAGAGTAGGTGCCCTCCCTCGATGATTCTTTGGACTCCCTGGAGGTGTTATGTAATAATAATAATAATATTCTAATGGATGGTGAATTGTGTAGGTGAATGTTGGGAAAAAACAGGTTGTATGGAGAGAGGCAAGCATAGTGAGTTGATGAGGGAATGGGGCATGGAGACCTGGTGCAAGGAAGGCAAAATTGAATATAAAAATACATTTGAGGATAGAAGAATGTATGTATTTGAAGAGGTTGTCTTCTGACTGTATGAGAGTGTGTTAGGAGTGATCACAGAGAAAATGTGATCACTTTGATTCTATGGAGATTAGGATACAGTGTAAAAAAGATCCATTGGTGGTTAACCAATGCGGTATCTAGCCTATATAATTGTTCATACGGGACATATTGAGGCAATGTAGTCTTCAAAGTTTTAGAAATAGATGGAGGAGATGAAATATGATGGAAATATAAAAGGTTGACAAGATCTTACAGTATAGATACAAGTGAAATTTTGCTGTTCGTGACAGGCGCATGTGTGTGTGTGTGTGGGAGGAGGGGGGTAGAAGTGAAGAAGTGAATTCAGGGTAATTCCTGGAAGCTGAGTAATAGCAGGGTGATGTTAGGAATTATGTTAGGTCAACACTCTTTTCATGACGTATGGTGAGTGTGCAGAATGAGCCGCTTTGAGCAGTGTAAGTGCAGCATTTTTTCTAAATATATTCAAGGAACCTGATTTATAATAATAAATGTTTTGGTTTTATAATTTTTAAGTTTTACATGTGAATAAATCATTGAGCATCGAAGTAAATTTGGTTTAAACAAAAAATAAAAATATCTTTAATAAAAGAAAAGTTTGTCAGTGGATAAACATTATATATATGCATTACCAGGAACAAAAAAGAAAAGTAAAAAAAAAAAAAAAATCACTGAATTCTAAGTTTCAGGCCTCTGTAATGAAAGATTTTATATATATATATAGATACTTGGGTTTGAGATATTGCAAAGGACTTTGCAATATCACAATACTTTCTAACAATACTTGGTGAGTTCTTCCATCGACTCCGTTTTCTTCTAGAATTATAAGATTACAGCTTATGTCTTTCCATATTTAGATTGTATGCAGATTTGTTATCCCCTTTGTTTTTAATTCTGAATAAGTGTGCCACTGCCCGTATTTTATTTAGATAGATGAATAGGTGGAGTGGTAACTTGGAAAAAAATTAAAGAAACTAAAATAGGAATGAAGCTGCTATTTTTAAATGAAATTAGTATCTCATTGTTTCTTAAAATTTTATTTGCTTTTTTAAATTTCTTTTTAAGATATATATATTTGGAGCCTTTTACGACTCACGAGAAGATGTAAATTGTACCGTTGAATCAAAGCAACAAAATGGAATTCAGAAATTGAAAGATGCAGTTACACACTTGATTAATAGTACATGCGTGTCTTGTCAAGTAACATTACCAACTGGTAGGTAAGCATATTAAATACAATTTTTAATTTACATAAAGAAAAATGCCAAATTATGTCATAGAGAATGTTAAAAATGTCATTAAACACATTACACAGTTTATTAAAATATTTATTTTTATATTTACATCTTGAAATCACACTTAATTAGTGAACTTACAAAAATAGTTTTTGTAATGTTGTGTTATAATATTTTATTATTATCATCAGACCTCCATAGAGTGTCAAATGACTCATCACGGCAGGTCTATCTGTGACACACATAGCTCATCATATTGTGCATCAAATGTATTCATCATCTCTGCACTCACCACACTTTCAGGCAGTGTGCTATGATTGCCTATCACTCACCATGCAAAAAAACTTACTCCTCAATTGCCCTCTTTATATAGCTTCTAGGGATGGTCTCTTGTTTTTCCTGAGTCTCTCCCCATTCTGTGAGCAACCTCATCCACATGGTAATAACTCCTTAACCACATATATATGAGGTCTGTCTGGGAAATTCCTGAACTTTTGAATTATCATGCCAGCAAGCATAACATTGGGAAATACCCTAGCAAAAACTGCAATGTGATATTTTGCTTAGTTATTGTACTACGTCTGTTTGTGTCAACACACGTTTGGTGCATCTGGCAATTTTTTTTTTATTTTGTTTAAAATGAGCAATTTTCATGATCAATGAATATGTGTGAAGTTTTGCATCAAATTGGATCTTTCATGGAGACATTTGAAATGTTAGAAACAGCATTTGGGAATGAAGTTTTAGGCTAGACTCAAACATAGGAGTTGTGTAAACATTTCAAAGATGGCCGAACTTCGGTCGACAATGATCCCTATTCAGGATGATCATCAACGTCAAAAATTGATGAAAATGTTGCAAAAATTTATGAAGTCATTCATTCGAACTGTCATTTAACTGTTCGTGAGGTAGCTGAAGAAGTAAGCATCAATGCTTACTTCTTCAGCTGGATGCTTAAAAACTGTCTGTCATGAGATTCTTATGCAAAATTTAGCACACATTGCATTGCAGCCAAATTTATGCCTCACCTTTTGAACTGACGACAAAAACAAATTTGAGTTGATGTTAACCAAGAGCTTTTCATTTGAGCTTACAAGGATGCAAACTTTTTAAAAGTATCATTACTGGGGATGAGACATGGGTTTACAGCTATGACTGAAACAAAAGCTCAGTCATCACAGTGGGTGTCAAAAGGGTCACCACGACCCAAATAAAAAGTTCATTCAAATGTGAAAGTGATGATGACAGATTTTTTAGATTCTGTGAGCATTGTTCACCATGAATTTCTTTCGCAAGGCATGACAATGAACAAGGAATATTATCTTGAGGTAATGTCAATGTAATCATGAGGCTAGCAGAAAAAAAAAGGGGTCTGATGCTTGGGAAAAAAATGATGGATGCTTAATCATTATAATGCCCCCTCACACATATCATTACTAATCCATCAATTTTTGGCAAAACAAGAAACAGCAGTTGTTCCACAGCCTGTTTACTTACCCGACCTTGCTCAAGCAGATTTCTTTTTTAATTCCCCAAATTGAAATTTACATTGAAAGGCTGATGTTTTGAATTGACTCAATAAAGAAAAAATTGCTAGTGGAACTCTGCAGTATCCCAAAAGGAGCATTCCAGAAATGTTTCAAAGGATGGAAGAAACATTGGCAGCGGCGTATACAAAGTGGAGGAAAGTATTTCAAGGCATGAAGGCCAAATTATTTCTAAATTAGACAGGAAAAATTTTTTATTTAAAATGTTTGGGAATTTCATAGACAAGCATCATATGTCCTCAATCATATCCACCCTTCCTCTTTCTCCTCCTCCTATCCACAAGACCTTGCAAATTGTATTTCCTCAATCTTTTCATACTCCAGCTTCTTGACTAGAAGCAACCTTAGTCACTTATCACTAGAACACTTTTCAATATCCGTTCATCCATTTGAAAATTAGGTGAACATATCCATGCACAGTAAACCATAGGTGTCCAGATCAAATCCTTACCTAGTGGAACCATAATATCCTTATTATACACATTGATATCTTTCACATCATTGCCTTAATCTACTCTGCTGTCTTCACAGTTTTAGCAGTGTGTTCACAAAATTTCAGGTTCTTATCCTCCAACTCCTCTAAGACAACCCTACTAACTGTATAACCCGCATGTCATCTTTGCTTATCAATTACAACATTGAACTGGCAGTCCAATACACTCATCCATTCACTCACTCTATTCATAACTTCTATTCATAAAGAGCCATAACTTCTACTCTATTCCTCATAGTTCTTCCCAACTTCACATCTTCTTCAGTTATGTTAATGATATCGGTAAAGGTATCATTAACATAAAGTTAAACAGCAAAGATTCCAAAACATACCCTTGGGGACACCATTATGCGACTTTCCTACTCCGAAATATTGCTTTCTCCATACAAAATTTTCTAATACCTATCAGAAAGCCAGTTTTCAATCCATTGAATTAACTACTATTTAACTCTCTCTTTTCCAGTTTAATTACCAGTTAGCATGTGGCAATCTTTCATACAGTCATACCTTCACACAGGGCTGGCTGGTGGCATGTGCGAAGTGCGCAATATACCTAAAAGATGTCAAGAAATATGAGATAAGAGTTTAAACGAACAACGAATGGTTCATATAATTATGAATGTACGTCGTCTTCCGTTCGGGCCCCTTCAGATCTTCCCAGAACAAACAAATAAATTCTGAAATTGTATCCTAGACCCGATTATATCACTGTAATTTTTGATTAAAATTTACAAAAATATACCTAAAATAGTTCTTCTTTATTTTTTGATGTATCATAAATCAACTTATGATTAATTGTTGAGTTTCGTGTAAAAAAAATTTGTATAAGCAGGACTAATCCGTAGGTAACATTATACTGTAAAGCAGTTTTCATTTGTTTTTCATTTCCTGTTTGTTTTATTTACACTTTATTCAAACTTTTTTGGAAAGGCACCGAACATTAATCGCACACACAAGAAAAAGACTAGGTTGCCTTTACACGATCTAAATATACCATTGTGTATGCTTCTCACTCTTTCAATGCTTTTGTCACTTGGTTATAATAAGTTTTGGCTACTAAAGGTTGATACACAATGTATCGCTTCTTGTAATCAAGTCATCCCCACTTTCCTTCGGAATAGCCTGTTTCCACAAACGAGGCTCTGGCGATCATTGCCACTACAAACTTTCATCGCCCAGTGAAATACCACCACCTTGCTTATTCGAAATCTGAAGTGGCTGCAGTCATGTTTGATCACTAGAGCAAGGGTTATGGTTTCTTTTCCACCTCCCTTTCCCCACATGCAGTGAGAATGATGTCAGTTACATTATAGGGAGTCCAGACCCTTCCCCATTCAAGGGTGTAGTAGTAAAATGATTCTGCAGGCTGTTAGGGCACAGGACTGAACCAGTTAATAATGAATCTGGAGGCTTCCCAATAAACTACCATCAAATCCTGCTGCAAAGTTACTTTGCTAGTTCATGTAATTGCTGGGGGAACTGTCGAGGCTACATATGGGCAGGAGACTGGGATACCCCTCTGTGTGGGCAGTATGTTTGCAAGTGTGTCACCTTTTATGCATGCATATTTTCTTTTTATCTCTTACTCTCTACATATATAATATCATAACTCAAAGAATATTGCTTTACTGTGGATCAAAAAAATTCTCTCACAAAAGAATAGAAAATATACAAATAAACAAAAAGAAAATATACAAAAACTCCAGCAGCTCACTTTGCTTATACTGCAGCTTGCTGCAAATTCACCTCCTGTCCAATTTGCAGTTGAGCCTTCTGATCCCTTGCCAAGGCCATTGGGCACAACATTTTTCTACTGAGGTTTCCACCACTCTCACATCTGGATGGTACTGTAGTAACCTCTACTATTTTCTTCAAATTTTTATGCTGATGATGTGGACAAAATTCTCTCCCTCTACAAAGAACTGTTCTTCCATATCACCCTTCTGTCAGAGTCTTCCATAGTCTTCTGCAGAAAGAAATTAGAAGAATCCTGAATAATCTGAATATAAACAAGGCATCTGCTTCTGATGGTATCCCACCTATTGTATTTAAAACTTGGGCCCTACTTTTACAGATACTTTCATGGAGAGTGTGCTCTGCTGAATTAGCCACTATTATTCTTCTACTTTCTCCAAAATCATAAGAATAAAGGCTACTGCTAACCAACACTCTTTTCACAGTATAACCTGAATACAAACAAGGCATCTGCTTCTGATGGTATCCCACCTATTGTATTTAAAACTTGGGCCCTACTTTTACAGATACTTTCATGGAGAGCGCTCTGCTGAATTAGCCACTATTATTCTTCTACTTTCTCCAAAATCATAAGAATAAGGAGTACTGCTAACCAACACTCTTTTCACAGTCTAGTTTGAAATTCCCCGAACCAACTTCTCTGCCACTTCTTTCATTCCATCTACTTCTGTTCTTTGGAACAGCTTCCTCTACTCTGCCTTCTCCAAAGAATACAATTTTCAGTTACTCAAAAAAATGTAAACAGATTCCTTCATTCTTTTTGTTCTTTTGCTCACTCACAGCTGATATGCTATAGGTATTGTGATCTTTCATGTGTGGTCAGATATAAAAAAATATAAACAGATTACTAAAAAAATGATCTCCCACAATAGCAAACCCATGTTTTCTATCAAAGAGAAAGCTACTATTATTGTTAAATCTCCCTTATGAAGCTGAAAAATATTGCCTTCTATCCACTCCGTTGGAAGTTGGCCAAGCGTAAGATTCATATTGCACAAGGATATTAGAATTGTTGCTCTCTAGAAAATACACAATTATATATATTATTATCATCAAGTCCTACAGGCTTATTAACATCAAATTTCCTCATATACATCCTGTTCACTCATCATCAGTGCTTATTCCTCCCTTTCCACTGAACTCTCTAGTTCAGCATGATGTCACCTTCACAAGGATGAAAAATGCCTTTATGAATTACTCCTTTAATATTACAAGTATAACCTCAGTGGCTATCATTTTCCATTTTCATCAACCAATATCATCCTTCTGTGATCAGTTTTTCAATGTATTGAAAAAATTCTCTGGAATTTCTGTTCTTACCAAGCGAGTCATCTTTTATTGTCTGCATTTGGTACTCCTCATGCAGCTGATTATTACCATTTATCCTGTTCTACCTCCAGTGCCTTCTTCCAAATTGAATACCTCATCTCTTCATTCATCCATTTGTACCTACGTTATTTAATCTCCTGATCCGTGGAATACATTCAGTGATTGCCTCTACCAGATAGTTTCTGAATACTTCTCAAGCAGCATACCATTGATCTCCTTTCCATCCAGTTCATTATTCCATGATATAGATTGTCTCTCAGAAACTTGAAAAATTCATTCTATTTGCTCCAAGAAGCTCTTTATTTCAATCTATGCTATCATAATTAAAGTTCTTATAATGATCACTGTTTTGTTATATTTGCCAGGCTAACTGACCTACATATTCCCTTCTAACTGCCCTCCATTTCTACATCTATAGCAATACTCAGTAAAATATTCCATCCTGTTCACGTCTACCTCATTAGCAGAGGAATTATGCCCATCTAAGATGAAGTTGCATAAAACAAATACAGGCAGAGGTATTGAAGAAGAAGAAGAAACAGTGCAGTAATAAGTAAACTGATTTTCTGGAATTTTTGAGCAACAAATCATAGGCATTGTGCAGCAGAAGAAACACAACTTAAAAAGTTTTGGATTTTATGCTAGCATTAGAGGATCTGATTGTAACTGAGATATCATCCTTGCCCTCAGCTGGTGAGAGTGACCATGTAGTCTTGAAATGGAGGATGAATGGACATGCATAGAGTATCAAGGAGAAATGAATTTTTGTAGAATTAGAAGACTGGTGATTATAATAATCTTATAAATCAGTGTGGAGCAATTCCCTGCACGGAAGAATTGGAAGGGTGAACTATCACCAGTTTATGGGAGATAGTGGAGAAATAACTCTCATCAGCAATAGCAAGTTATTAGTGAAAAAGATAACACATTTTGGTATAAAGTGGGTGACTAATGAAAACAGGAACTGCAGTTGAAAAGAGGTTATTGAAAAGTATAAAGAGATGGATGGAGAGCTTTTGCATGAGAAATATAAGACTCAGCTCAGGAAAGTGACTAACCTAGTAAGGAAGATAAAACTGGAATATGAGGAGAGATTAGCCCTATGAACCAGGAAAATACTGAGGAATTATTTTGTTATATATCAGTATGAGGAAACATGATTTTAGAAGAATGATATTGTTAGATGAAAATGTGAGTCAAGTGATCAATGCAGATGACTTAGTGGAGTTGTTTAATGTTCAGTTTATAGTGCATTTCATCCTGCAAAAGTACATTTTATTACTGTAAAGATATGGAGGGTTCAATGCTTTAAAGGGCATGAGCAAAATCTGCTTCAACCAAGTACTCTGGAGTCAATAAGTCAGTAGGACTGGATGGGGTTTCATCACATTAAATTTAAGAGAATGTGGCAAAGAACTTGCAGCTCCAGTAACCTAGCTTTTCAATGAAAGAGTCTGGTTACAGGAAAGATGCCAAGGAGGGTAAGATAATGCCTTAAGATTTTAAAGAAATTACTGAGAGGTCCAAAACTGGACAGACGAAGGTAATGTTATCTGTGTTAGCATGGATTTATTGACTGATATTCTTGTTTCAGTAATGTGATTGCATTTTATAATAAAGTAACATGAGTGGTTGATGAGAGCAAAAGCATTTGATGGGATGTTATGTGATAAACTAATATGTAAATTGCAGCATACAGGTTTAAATATCAGGCTAATGAAAATTGGTTTAGAGATTGGTTTTCTGACAGGTATCGGAGTGTATAAGGGCATTCCATCCAAGAGATAGAAGAGGACAAGTGATGTTCTACAAGTCTCAGCACTGGGACTCCTACCATTTGTCCCTTACGTCAGTTGGCATTATCACTGGATTTTAGCAAGATATTCAGTTGTTTGCAGATGATATAAAGCAGGGAAGAGTTATTACTGTTGTGACCCTTCAGAAGGATTTGAATAAGCTCAACAGGTGAATGAATGAAAATCATTTTAATGCAACTAAATGTAAGGTCTTGAAATTTGGGATCCATGGATGGAAAGTTACATATTCTATTGATGGAATTATACTGGAGGAGGCAAGAGATCTTAGGTGATGTTTGATAGAAATTTGAAGTTCATTATTATTATTCTACAAATATCTGCATGGAGTTAATAGTTCTCATTGCAGGAGATCCATTATTAATACACTAGCCATTATTCACAAATACTTTTCATACCTCTCCTTAAACACATTCACTGAGGAAGCACTCACAACTACCTCTGTCACCCCATTCCACTCATTCACCAGCCTTCAAGAGATATTGTCCTAAAACCCTTTCTAACCACATTCCTACACAATTTCCATGGGTGACTCCTCATTCTCTCTCTCTCTCTCATTCCCTGCCATGTACTGCAAAAAGCAAAACTCTGTCAGCAAGTTTTTAAGCCTAGCAATCTATTCTCATAGGGAGCATTACATAGGCCTGCCACAATCTCTCTCACTTCTGTATCCTCACCACCATATCTTTATCCCTACATAATCTGATTGACCAGTTCTTCATGCAGTAGTCCAGATGTTGCCATATTAAAACCTTATAAATGGAAAAAATTAACTTTTCTATCCTTGCTTGTTAGTATGTTCTTCAACAACCATGTAATCTGATGTGCTGTTTTGGCTACCTTTACAATATGCCATTTAAATTTCACCTCCCTGTCCACAATCATTTCCAAGTCCTAGGCCTTATCAGTTTCCTGCAGTTGATTTCCATCAATATAGTACTCAGGCTTGTGATCTTTTCTTCTCTACTTGGCCACATTAAAGTGACAGCCATTTACCTTTCTACATACTGCTAATCTGTTTAAGTCATCATGCAGTATCTCTACATCACCTTCATTTACTATTGCTCTTTCTCATTTTGCAACATCAATAAACAACTAAATATTTTCCATCAAATCATCCTGGATCATTTCATGTGCAAATTAAACAACAGCAAACCATGCACAGAGCCCTATGGTGCACCACTGGTCACCTGCCTTCTCCTGGACTCAACTTCTCCATAAACCACTCTTTGGTATCTGTCCATCAGCCGTCCTCTAATCCTAATCAAGATTCATATCCATTCCCATTTGCTCCGACTTATGCATTGTTTTGTGTGAAATCCTGTAAAATGCCTTTGCAAAGCCCAGCAGTATAACTGTGAAGCCATTTGTCTTATCCGAATCATTGTCACTTTATTATAAAAAAGTAAAGCAAATTACTAAGTAATGACCTACCCTTCACAAAACCATGTTGACCTTTATCATAATTCCTATCTGCCCAGTCCTGAATTCTGTCTTTTACCAATTTCTCAAATACCTTAACCCCCACTCGGGAGATACTGATCAGCCTATAATTTGCTAAAGTTCTTTAGTGTATGTATTGCAAAGTTAGTGAAGGTAATCTCGATGATTGCATCAATAATGCAGGATGCTGACCAGCAGAGGTGGTTGATTCCACTACTTAAAGGCCTGATAAGAGTAAATTTAGTTTATTATGCTTAAATCTGCTTAATAGGATTAGAAAGGAACAAATTAACCTTGAAGAGCATAATGAGGCAGATAATATTGATCATATCAGGACTATACAATACTAGTTATAAGGAGAGAAATGCTTACTTATTTAATGTTCTCTTCCATCGGGCATGGGTTGAATTTTCCATGTTTCCACAACAACAACCTCCAGGAGGCTTGGTTTCTTGCGTGGCTGGTGAGCTGTCTATAGGTTTGTAGTTCAGAGTTAACCTTTATTGATGTCATACATTTAGTTCTTGATCTTCCCTGTTTTCCTTTTTTCTTCTAATCTTGCATACAGAGCGAGGTTGGGTAGCCTTGACATGTCCATATCATTATTATTATTGTTATTAACATTTGACTTCCATGGAGTCAGAGACTCATCATGGGAGGTACACACAGTTGCACACAATGCTTATCCAACTGTGCCTTAAACTGATTCAATGTGTCTACATTCACAACACTCTCAGGCAATGTATTCCACTCACCTGCCACTCTGCATGCAAAGAACCTGCTCCTCACTCCTCTGTTCACATCTTATTTATGGAGTTTCCAGCACTGCCTCTTGTTCTATTCCCTCTCTCTCGCTCTATGAAAAATCTCTTCCATGTCAACCTGATAACAACCTGACTAGCTTATATATCTCAATCATATCCCCTCTCCTCCTCTTCCTTCTATTCACAAGGATTGCAATTTACATTCTCTCAATATGTCCTCGTACTCCACATTCTAAAGACTACTGACAGCCTTTGGGAATCTTCTCTAACCTCTTTCCAACATATCCTCGTCTCTATGAAATCTGGAGACCAGATCTGCGCACAATGATTCACATGAAGCCTGAACAATGCCTTATACAATGGCATCATAACCTCTTTATTTCTGCATATCAGGGTCCTCTGAATCATTGCCATTATCTGATGTGATGTCTTCACAACTTGTGCAATGTAGCCACCTCCCTTGATGAGTCCCTGACTCCCTGGAGGTCTCGCTTAATAATAACAATAA
Organism: Typopeltis vanoorti; assembly: GCF_054136105.1. Classification (NCBI taxonomy): domain Eukaryota; kingdom Metazoa; phylum Arthropoda; class Arachnida; order Uropygi; family Thelyphonidae; genus Typopeltis; species Typopeltis vanoorti. Next base: position 114,644,607 of record NC_143560.1, read on the forward strand.
TAATAAAACATGACGTCTCTTTAGCAAATCTATGCTGTATACTGCTGTTGTCAACCAAGTTCTGGATCCTAGTTCTCACCAGCATCTCCAACACTTTAACTACAACAACGGACACACATATAGGCATATAATTTGATGCTTGAGTTCTGTCACCTCCCTTACAAAGTGACCCGATCTTGCTATCCTTCCACTTCTTTAGAACTTGACCCAGTGTAAGACTCATGTTAAACAAATATGTCAAGTCAGATGTCAACTTCCTTGCATATTCCATAATACTTGTGATATATTATCAAATCCCATAGCCTTATTAACATCAAGTTTAGTCAGTTCCTCATATACCTCTTGTTCACTTACAGTAAGTGTCTCCTCCACATCATATTCAGTTGTTTGCTGATGATGCAAAACTAGGAAGGGCAATAGTTGCTAAATGTGATGTAGATATGTTATAGGATAATTTTAATAAATTGGAAGTGTGGATAAAGGACAATAGTTATCAATTCAATTTTGAATTGAATTAATAACCTTGGATGCTGAAGAAGACATTGATAAGTAAAGATTGGGAGGTTATAATCTCTCTTTATAAGGCCATGATGCAAAATGTGGCCAAATATCAGCATGATATTTGGCCACATGTTGACTACTCTGCTCAGATTTGGTCACCTGCTTTTCTTGGGGTTGTTTCTTGGTGTAGAGGATACAGAGACAAGTGACCAAACTGGTGACAGATCTGTGGAATGTTCTATATGAGGACAGATTGAGGATGAGTCTGTGTGTGTGTGTGTCGCAGAGTTTAGCTCATAGGCAGAGAAGAGGGAATATAATAGAAACTTATAAGTTACTAAAGAGATTTTATGAGATTGACACAGAAGAAATGTTTCAATACATGCTGAGTAAGGGGGAAATAAGGGGTGACACTTTGAAGTTTTCTAAGAGTGTGGTTAAAGTTTGCGTGGACTAGGTTCTTTTCTTGGAGAGTGGTGAATGAGCAAAATGGAGTGCCAGAGGTCGTTGTGAGCACTCCAACAGTGAATAGCTTTAAGGAGATATATGACAGGTATTGCGTTAATGGATAGAATGGGTCTCTTGCAACGAGTCTTTTGACTCCATGGAGTGAGTGCTCATATAAAAAATAAATAAATAAATAATTTTTTTTTAACAGTTTATTATCTTTCAAAGAAATTACTTGAGTGTAGGGTACATTTTGTTACATGTTATTAAAATTATTGTGATTAGGACAGTGTAATACTATAATTAATATTAATAGTAATGCTAACAAAAACAATTTACAGTTACAGTTTTACATTAAAGCAGTTAAACAGCTATTTTTGCATTTTATCATTTACATTTTAATTTTACAATTTATTTTTAATCACAATTCACATTAACAATTACTTTTTTAACATGCAATAGATAATACTAAATGCATTCATTTAATTTTTAATAATAATAATTAAATTTAAAAAAATCAACAGCAATAATGAACAATGAACCTTTACAATTTTACAACTTTACAGTTCTGTACTAACCATGTGTACAATTTGGTACATCACTTTGCTTTCACTTTTCATTACCTCTCAGAGAATGGCATACAATATCTTCAGTTTAGTACAGAATGTTATATAATAATAATAATAATGATGAGTCTTTTGACTCCATGGCTGCCTGAATAATATAAATAATAACAATAATAATAATTATCATCCTTATTATTATCATCGGTTAAGGTATTGTGACTTGGAAGTTAATTGTAGTGATTGGCTAATGAGGATTATTTGATTAAGCCATGCTAATCCCACCTACTTCGAAGCTAAGGTTAACTTTTATGAAGAAAGTGGGATTAGCATACCCTATTTATGTTTGGTATTTTTTATGGGTGGAAAGCAGATGTTGGATTCTGGTGATTTGTGAAGTGAAAATAGGCGTGAGTGCTGTATTAATTGTGTTATAGCTTCCACAGTTTGTGTTTTAAATGTTCTGTAATTGTCTCTGTTTTAAATTTTGTAGTAGGTTATTGAGTAGCATGGGTATGAGATGTGATCTCACTGCAGAACCATATGAGTTGTTGAAGGATCTCGGTGTGTAAAGAGTTGTGGTGCGTCGTTTTATGCGATATGTGTCTGTTGTTACAATAGGTGTTGTTGAAGTAATTCCTTAGTAACATTAAGTAGTGTTTCAGATTTTTTATGCTCAGGATAAAGGGTTTGGTTATTGGCTGTTGTATGTGAGGCCTCCAAATCACTTGAAATAATTTTCCAGTGTAATATTTCTATTTTTGCTAAATGGCTGTTTGATGTGTTTGTGTAAACTGTTATGCCGTACCTGAGTAGCAATTTGCAGATACTGTAATATAGGAGTTTTTTTTATGTTATGTGGAATCATGTCTTTTACTTGGAAGAGTTTTGCTGCAATGATGTGGAGTTTAGTATGTAAGTATTTTTTATGTTTTGTCCATATGCAGTGGAGTGGCAATCTATGTAAAGGCCAAGGTATTTTGTATGTGTTACAAGTGTGATTTCAGTACATTGGCAGTTATTTTTTTTGTTAATGCAATGGTATGTGTGAAAGTGTAGTGATAGTGATTTGGGGTGCATTATTCTCGGATTATGTATAATTAACATCTATGTTTTGGTGCGTTGGTTACAATTCAGTTTTGGTAGAAGTAAGTTGATTTCATTTAGATCTTGTGCTTTGGAAAGAGCGCTGTTGATGTCTGTGTGGACTGCTAGTAGCATGGTGTCATCTGTGTATTGATATATTTGACTTTGTGTGGTCAAGTTGTGAACATTGTTAACGTATATGATGAACAGGGTAGGTGATAATATAGTGCCTTGTGGGACTCCATGTTTTATCTGTGTAGCCTGGATTTAATATGTGCCTATGTTTGTTACTTGCGTTTTATTTGAGAGATTGTTCGTGAAGTCAGTATGCAGTGTTCCTTTAATGGGAAACGAATACAGTTTGGTCAATATTATGTAATGTTCAAGCAGTGGTGCACTCAGGATTTAATCTTGGGGGTGGCGAGTTGAGTAGACGATTCGAGAATACACACAATGCATTGCATACGACCTATGACTGAGCATCTGCAGTGATCGCCAATACATGATACCAGTGATCTCTGGCCCGGCTCGGGCAAACAAAGTATCGCCCGAGCACTACTTCTTTCGCCTTGCGTTCATAACGGCCGTGATTCCCAAGAGTCAGAGGGTATTCCTACCTTATGTGAATGCTAATTCATAAGTAGCATAGAAATAGAAGACAGACACAACATAAATAATAAAAAAAAAGAATTTAACAAGGAAAAGATTTTTGGAAAATTTTCTAGTCTTTTTTCCTTTTTCTTTTTTGAGGGAACCAGGGCCCCTTGGCCCCCCTCCCTGGATGCACCAATGTGTTCAAGTGTACCAAAAGCTTTAGTTAAGTCAATAAGTATAGGGAACAGCAAACTTGTTTTTATTGAGAGCTATGTTTATGCGTCGACAATATCTTCTAATAAGGTTATGGTGCTTTTTGTTCCCTGGAAGCCGTATTGGGTTTGAGAGATAATGTTGTACTTTTGTAAATAGTTCTGTAGTCTAATGTGTGTTATTTTTTCAAGAATTTTGCAGATGACTGGTAGGTTAGCTATTGGTCTGTAGTTCTGTGTATTGTTTCTTTTGAATTTTTTTTAATTTTTTAATTTTGAATTTTTTAATTTGTCTGTTCCTGGAGTGGTCTTTGTTTTTAGCTGAAAGAGTTCTTCCTCCAGTTCCTCTTTTGTTACTGGTGGAAAATATATGGTTTGCTGTTGACTTTGTGCTGGTAATTTTTTGTTAATTGTTGGTAGGTTATTTTTTTGAGTTGTGTGATATTGTTTGTGAAAGAGTGCATAGGTCTGCTAGTTCCTTTTGGTTCATATCCTGACCAAAGCTTTTTGAGATAAAATCTTGTGGTGAAGTCTTCTTTTTTATAGTTAGTAATTCGTTAAGTGTAGCCCATGTTTTCTTTATGTTTTCATTATATTCCATAAATTTTTGATAGTAGTAGTGCCTTTTTTGCTGTACAACTTTTTTTCGTTAGTTGATTTTTTGTGTTTTGATATAATATTTGTGGATGAGTGTAACTGAGTGAAAATTTCAAGATTTTCCTTTACAATAATAATATTTCTCTTGGAAGATCCTGTAACCTCTAGAGAGCGCATGTCCCCTGGGTGGCGGATAGGGGAGCCCACCAGATATGGTGGGGGAGGTCCATATATGTTGAATAAGGACTCATGGACCAACAGGGTCACAGGGGCTATCATCTTAATAGCAAGGGAAGTGGTTTTCCCATGGTCCCTTTGCTCTTTAATTTTTCCTATATAGCATTCCTCAGCCATCTCTTGTAACTCACGACCCTAATGCTGTTAGAGTAATCGAGGGCTATGGGTCATTATGTTTCTGTCTCTATGTATTCACTTTACAATTCCCTCCTACCACTTTAAGGCAAGCTGGAAGGCCTCAAGATGGCAGCCCCATCACCAAGCTAGACTGCAGATGGATATTAACCCTTTCAGTCGAAATTTTAATCCACTAAAAAGACTCATGAAGATAGTCAACAGACAAACTTTTTTGGTAACAAACCAGCTTAGAATAAGGATTCGAGAAAAAACGTATTCAGAAAAGGTAGGTCTTGCATAAACTTTGCATTTACGTTAAAATTACTAATCGAAAAACACAGAGAAATGAACATAGAAACACAAATAGCTTTTATAGATTACAAAGCATTTGATAAAATTATCAGAGAAAAACTATGGAAAATCCTAGTAGAATATGAAATACCAAACCAACTCTTTATAGTCATCATCATCATCTTGCCATGCACCCTCAAGGATATGTACAGGATATGATAGTACTACATGAAAAATTTACATCATTACTAACTTCCTATCTAGAATTTTCCTCCAAATCAATCTGTTACTTGCCAAGACTCCAACATTATCAGATCTTATATTTCTATCATCTAAGGCACTTTGTACAGTATCAATCCACCTATATCTTGGTCTTCTTCTGGGTCGTTTTCCTGTCAACCTTGCAAAGAACACTTGTTTTGTTAATCTTTCTTCGCCCATTCTATTTAAGTGATCATACCACATGAGATTAGCTGTGCTAATGCATTCCTGTATGCTGACAATGTCAAGTTCTTTCCTAATATCCTCGTTTTTAATATGATATTGCCATTGATGCCATCTGTTTTCATGTCTCTTATCTTTCTCAGGACTCTCATATCTGCGGTCTCTAGTCTTTGGTTAAGTGTTTTATTTCTGACCCGCCTCTCAGATCCATGAGTTAAGACTGGTTTGAACACTGTCCTGTATACAGCTAATTTAGTGTTCCGACTAATTTCTCTTTTATTCCATATGAATTTATTCAATTGACTTCCTACCATACCAGATTTGTTGATTCTGTTTTTCTATTTCCATATTTAATTTATCATCTACAGTAAAATTCGTGCCTAAGTAGCTGAAATGTTTTATTTGTTCCACAGGTTCTCCATTCACAACGCAGTTGACGTTTTCAACAATTCTACCTATTTTCATTGTTGTTGTCCTTTTATTGCTGACCTTCATACCATATCTATTACAACAGTTATTCAATTTAGTCATGGAACCTTGCAGACCTGTAGTGGATTTATTTAGAAGTATAACATCGTCTGCATAAAGCAAAGAGCTGACATCAACATCTCCAATTTTGATATCATGTTTAATACCACTTTCCTTCATAATATGATCCATATAGATAATGAATAACAGAGGGGATAAGGTACATCCTTGTCTCACACCAGATTTAACATTAAACCATCTTCTTGTACTTCCTTCAATTCTAACTGCTGACTTACAACTCAAATAAAAACTAAGTATTGCTTGATATAATGCCCCATTAACACCATATAACTGTAGCGTATTGAATAGCTTCTCTATAGGCACCTTGTCATATGATTTTTCCAGATCGACAAAACTTAAGCATAGATCTTTGTTATATTCCCATGCTTTCACAACTATTTGTCGTAAAGTGAAGATCTGATCCTGACAGCCTCTATTTGGCCTGAATCCAGCTTGACCCAGCTTTTCCTCCACGATTCTTCTCAACTGTTTCTCAAGTATACTTGCATATATCTTACCAGGAATACTCAGTAACGAAATGCCTCTGTAATTCTCCATTCAGTTTTATTTCCCTTTTTATATATGGGTCCTATAAGAGCTCTACTCCAGTCATCTGGAATTTCAATCCTCTGTTCCAAGCTTTCTGAACTATGCAGTGCAGCCACTGTAAGACGAAACCAAGAATGTGGCATCTTTAATTTATATAAAGTGAAAGATATGATTATTTTGGCAGATACAAATGATCTGGCAGGTTTTTATACCTCCATATTTGAGCATTTCTGGTTGAATATCATCTACTCCTGCTGCCTTTCCACATTTCAGGCCCTTGATGCCTTTTTCTACTTCAAGTATGAATATGTATTCCTGACTGTATGCCTATTGTGTGTTTTTTTTTACCACTGTGCTATCACTGCTTGTTTCATTTAGCAATTTCTCGAAGTAATTACTCCATACTTCAAGCATATCTTTTTCTCCCATTTTCATGTCACCTTTATCATCTCTAATTCCTTTAACAGCACTCTTTCCTCCATTTCTCAGCTTCAACAATCTCCAGAATATCTTGCCACCTTCTTGATATTTATTTTCTATGTTCTTGCCAAAATCCTCCGATGACTTTTGTTTAGCTTTCTTACATTTGTCTGTGTATTCTCTAAGAGCAAAAGTTGACTTATTTGCCAGGAACTTTTGCTATACTTTCTTCTTTTTCTTCACTGTCTCTTTAACTTTCTGTGTCCACCATGGAGTTCTGATTTTTCTGTCCTTGCAGACAACCTCACCACATGACTCTCTGGCTGAATCAATCAGTGTTTTCTTCAAGGCTTGCCACCGAATCTCCAAGGTTTGGTTCCTGTTCTCAAACTCTTTCATTTTTTCTTCAATAATTTTTGTGTATTTTAATCTACAGTTCACATCTGAGAGCTGCTCGCCTTTTATTCGCTTTAAAACTTTCTTACATGTTATTCTTTTCAATTTGAAATTCAATTTTATCCTGCTCACGACTAAATAGTGATCACTTCCAATTTCAAATCCTCTGTACACTCTGGTGTGCTGCACCAGGAAGAAAACATCACTATCAGCAATAACATAGTCAATGAGACTTTTCTTATTCCTTGCCTCTTCTCACCATGTGAATTTGTGCACGTTTTTATGTTGGAACATGGTGTTAGTAATAACCAGTCCATGTCCTGAGCAGAAATCCAACAGGTATTTGGCATTATTATTAGCTTTGCTCTTTTCTCCAAATTTTCCCGAAATATTTTCGTATGTCTGACAATCATTTCCTACTCTGCTATTTAGATCCCCAACAAGGACCAACTTTTCCTTTTTCATTGTGTCAGTTGCTTTCTCTAAAGCATCAAAAAATTCTTCCACTTTTACCTCAGTAGAACCTTCTGTGGGACCATAGGCACAAATAAGTCTCATTGTCCTGTTCCCCATTCTCATATTTGACCACATCACTCTACTTGAGACTGCCTGCCATTCAAGAAGATTAGCCTCGTATTTAGTGTTGAATACCATGGCTGCTCTTTCTTTTCCTTGATTTTCATTGCCTGAATATAACATTTTGTATCTATTGCTCAGAAAGTTCTCACCAGTTTTTGTCTTTTTTGTTTCAGTCACCCCTATAATGTTGATCTGGTACTTATTCCTCAGCTAGCTCCATTTCTTTGCCATTCAGGCTTCTTATGTTGATAGTACCGATCTTTAACTCTGGTGATGTTGAGTTGAGGTGTGTTTTCAGATTTGTTCCAGTAGCTGACTTTTCGCTGTTCACCCTGGTTCCTTGGTGAAAGCAATGGGGCCTTGTTTAACTGGGCGATGCCCCAGCTGGCATGAAATTTTGTCATGTTGTACCATCATTTTGTATTTTGGTTTAAGCCAATAAGAATACAATTTGGTCAGCTAAATCCCAAATTGGCAGCTCATCCTTGTTTGTTCAGTATCTTGGTAGATACCCAACATGTGCACCACGAGAAGGTGAGGATTGGACATTAGGTCAGAAGCTTTGGTTGGTTCTCCGCATTCCTTTAAAGGCTATGTGGAGGTCTTCTCTTAGTTATATAGCTTTGACCCTTAAGCACCCCCTTTAGTCTTATATAATATATATCAAGATAATAAAATATCTGTGAAGTACAATAATTCAACATCAAGCTGGAAACCAATAAATAGAGGAGTATGTCAGGTTTTCCCTCCCTCATCGGTTTTATTTAATATATACATAGATAAAATCATAAAAGAATGGCAGATCACTAATGAAGGAGGATTCAAGATAAACCATAACACCAGATTAGCTACTCTTCTTTTTGCTGATGACCAAATAATTCTTGGAAACAATAAAGATGAACTACAAAATCATTATGCAGTCTAAATAATTGGATAAAAACATATGGTATGGAAATATCAACAGACAAAACAAAAGTCATGGCCTTCAAAGGTGCTAATCCAATACATTCAGATATTTAGGATGCACAATGTCATACGAAATTAAAGCTGATTTAGAACCAAAGATATCAACCTTTTTAAAAGTAACAGGGCACTATTAAATAAAATTTTTAAACCCAGTTATGTACAAAAACACACACGAATAAGAATGTACAATGCAAAAGCTAAACTTACCTTACTTTATGGCAATGAGATATGGACAACAAAAAAAGCAGATGAAAGAAGAATTGAATCATCTGAAATGAAATTTCTGTGCAGAACTGAAGGAGTCACAATAATGGACAAAATGAAACGCAGCGAAATCAGAAAAAAACTTGAAATTACAACCTCCCTAAATGAAACAGTTAATGGCTATAGGGTACAACCTATAGCAAATATATATATAGAAAAATGGAAAGAACCTATACTGAGAATGAATAGAAGCAGAATACCTAAATACATTCTAAATTACCACCCAAAAGGTACCTGATGCAGAGGAAGACCCTTAAAAAGATGGAATTGAGTCTGGAACAGACCACTTAGCCTATAAGCCTGGAAAGGAAGAAGAATAATATAATACTATTTATAATGTTGCCATTTATCCATGGATTAATGGATCAATTGTCTGTTTGTCGCCTCCTTTGTGTAGGCATTGTTGCTTTTTTGTATATTTCTGTGAACATTACTTGAAATTTCTCACATAAAGTTACAGGATCATTTATTTTAAGTAGGCAACTCCAGTCAATATGTTGTTGTTGACAATGCCCTTTATTACAATTGAGTTTTGTCAAGTTTTGCAGTGTTTGGAGGAAGGGGGAGGTGACATAATGAAACGAGTTTAGACAAACTACTGATCATCAATTTTTATGTTAATTAATGATGATGTATATGTATGGATGGGAGCCCGTATGTTGATATGGTCAATACATGATTGTGATAGTGAATTGCTGAATATTTCTTCTGTTGTTGGGGAGTTTATGGTAGAGTTTATGTTGTACTGGCTTAGTATATCAAGGTATGTGTTAGTGGTTGAAGAAGCATTTTCAAGAGTATTTATGTTAATGTCTCCTATTAGGATGAGCCATTGTGTTGCATGTGGTTTCAATGCCTTAGCCATGATTCTAATTCATACAGCAAGCTGAGTGGATTATTATCTGAGGGTCTGTATATTATGTTTATTGTGTATTTGATGCTGTGATTTCTGTGTATTCGAATTGAGTTTGTTTTTCAGTCACACTGCATATTTCTTTGATAAATGCTACGATGCCATCCCCTCATTTGTTTGATCTACATAAGTAGTAGGTCTGGTAATTATTAATGTTGTATGCATAAGTTTCTGTGTTGTTTATGGCAACTTCGGTCAGTATTAGTATAAAGTAAGAGTCAAATGGATGTCCAATCTTATTAACCCTTTAATAAGATTACAGAGAGAATGTATTATTATGGGCTCGGAAATACACGCCTGCTTTGCTGAGCTTGTATGTGTTCAGTTGGCATGCCTCCCATATTCAGACAATTTTTTAGTATGGAAAGAATCGTCGTAAGATATTCCAACTTCGCAGGTAGGTTCTTCCATTTATTGCCAACCAGTTGAAATTTATTTGACTTGGGTTTCTGTCCTTGCATGACATCTAAAGAGAAAAATTTGAACTGGTACAACTAATCATATGCAGCACGATGCATTAACCGACTGCGGGGATTTTAGGGATGTCACAATATAATGTCTACCAGTAAATATCCACTTTATCTTACTGATGATTCAATTCATGAATTGTTAACAACAAATGAGTCGGGAGAAGAATTGTCCGAGTTAAGTGAATTGTGACAAGTAAAGAAGATAGTGACAAAAGTCTTGATACGAACGTGCGTAAGCGAATGCATACCGAAGATATATTGCTCAAGTGGCATGATGATACATTTACTCCAAGTGTACACGAATTTGATAGCAGTAATTCAGGAATAATCATAGGTAATATCACTGATGATTCTTCAGGTTTAGATATTTTTGAACAATTTTTTGCTATAGAACTAATTACAACAATAGCTGACGAAACAAACAAGTTTCATACCTTCACCACAAATAATAGACCATCTATACCATCTTCATGACTAAAGCAGTGGAAAAACCCCACCCCTCAAGAACTTTACATTTTTCTAGTTATTACAAAAAACTATTTTTCCACCTTCTGGATATGACCATACTCTAAATTCCCACTGTCTCTATAATGTAAAATTTGGAAAAAACACAAACTTAGCAGACTACCAACTCATGCTTATCAGGGAAATAATTCAAAAGTACTATATCCCCCAGAACAACAGGGAGGGTGAAAGGATGTCCATCACCTAGATCAACCACTCAACCAATCAACCACTGCATCTCAAAGAAAGGCATTTCCCTTCTCTTGTACCTTCTACTGAGGAGAAGAAGAATGCAGCTCAAGTTTGTTACATCTGTTCCAATACCACTCTTGAGTAGAAGAAGCATCGTGAGAGCCGGTATATGTGCACCAAATGTGACATTGGACTCTGTGTACAGCCATGTTTTGAAAAATATCATTCCATACTAAATTTTTAGGATTTTCTTACCCTGGCACTTGGTAGGCTTAGTAATAACTGTGTTGTAAATAATAGTGCTCTTTATATATTTTGATTAATTTCTACATAAATGAATGTGTGTAATTTGCATAATCAAGTGGACACCCCCTTGATTATGTAAATTTTATAAAACACTATTATTGTCATTTTTGTGGAACAAGCGTATATCAAGAATGTATGATGCTGTCTGGACTTCTTACTTCAGTAAGAATTTTAATTGATTTTATTTATAAATTTTTTGCAAAATTAATTCAGCACATGGGGCAATGTCAGTAGAATATGAAATCAGCAGTTAAAGGATTAAGCAAGAGATTCATAAGAAAAGAACGATGTGGAAGGAATACCATTTGCATAAGGATGACATCTGTTATGAACGTTATAAGCAGCAGGCTAGAATAGTCACAACTGTTGTATGGAAAGAAAAGTGTGAGTATGAAAAGAAACTGGCTCTGCGTGCTAAAGACAAACCACAAGAATTTTATCGATATGCTGCAAGTTGGAGAAAGAATG